>NC_064027.1:30039185-30360004 GCF_917208135.1 Athalia rosae | reverse complement strand
AAGGTACAACGTGCGGTCTGCATGTTGTCGAACACTACGGCGATCGCTGAAGCCTGGGCTCGTTTGGACCACAAATTCGATCTGATGTACGCTAAGCGCGCTTTCGTCCACTGGTACGTCGGCGAAGGTATGGAAGAGGGAGAATTCTCCGAAGCTCGCGAAGATCTCGCAGCTCTGGAGAAGGACTACGAGGAAGTCGGCATGGACTCCGCCGAAGGAGAGGCCGAAGGAGCTGAAGAATTCTAAGTTGCCCATATTTTAGCTGCAGAATAACAAACCTCGATGAAATACAATACATAGGCTTACTGCACTTCAGAATCCCATAATTTCTTTAGTATGTACGCTATGCAAAACCATCCTTTCAACTCGTGTATGCATGGCGCTGATGATATTAAACAGTGAAAGATCAAAAAACCAAGTCTCGTATTCATACTTATTCAATGTAGTATACTGGTAACGTCGTCAAAGAAAAAGAAAAAACAAACCGTCAGCATGTGATCCCGTATTTCAATCCTCGTTGTTCGATTCATCCTCATACGTAGCTGGGCAATTGCTAAGCCACACGATGACAAGAAATCTGCATCCTTAGTCGATTGTGGAAGCGATTCGAATTTTATAAGCATTCGATCCTTTGCGATCGTTGAAATTCATTCTTATCATGAATTCCGCCCACGCCAATGCAGCCTGCGATTGTGGATAAAATATAAACCGTAGCAAGTCTGATTGTGAGCTAAGCGATATAAGGACCACTCTGGTAACCGTTCGCTCCAAACACGGCAAGTCGACCGTATCCGTGGGCAGCTGTTAACCGGTGTAACATGTTTTATATGAATTCAGAAGAACGATTACATCGTCTCAAGATCTGATCTGCAACTGATACACAAAATATTACAGTACAGAGTCTATCATTGAATCGATTAATCGAGATCACAGAAACTACCGATAAAGAAAATTTCAAAAAAACAATAGAGTAACGGCGGTAGCCATGATTAATCTTCGAGGTGGTATTGTCAACGAATTCTGTAGTCCTGAATTCGTTGGTATTGTTGTCGCAAATATCGTTATATTCAAACGTTATGAGAACGAAAGAAATAAACGGTATTCGGGAATATCGTCAACAGTTTTTTGGTAAAATGATACCATACAGCCTGCCGGTTTCCGGCCGGCTGTTGAGCATTATTATTACTAGGATACCATATCAAGTGACATAATATCACTTTACGCGATGAAAAATCGTATATATCGTAACTCATATACCATCATTAATAAGAGAATTAAAAATATAAAATACATGCCCAATGATACAGTTAATAGCGAAATATCTGTGAGTTTCATATTCAATAATTTCACGGTGTAGAACCAGACGGAGCGTCCTCTTTCAGCAGTCGGTCGACGCCCTTGCGGTCGATGAAAAACCGTTGCGTGATGTAGAGGGGATTGTGCGATGTTAGCCAATGAGAACTGAGAACTAGCTGCGCGGGGGCTGGGTATATAAAACGCAGGCTGCAATGCGACGAAGTTCGAACCCGTGCTAGGTAGTGGCAAGCAGTCGCTAAGCGTCGTAAGCTTTTCGTCGTTAGACTTTCGATAGCCGTTTGTAGAAGCTCCATTACCTGCTTCCGCCAACTCTATTGAGTTTTCGTCCTCTGGTTTCTTCTGGAAAAACTGAAAAAACACTTAATCAACAATGGTGAGTGCTGCTAATAATATACAAAAAATGAATTTGGAATCGATTCATACAGTGTCGTAATGCTTCATACTGATTTTACTTCGGTCGATACGACGCCTCGCCATTTTGAGGAAGAGACGCCGGCCGGCTACACCCCGCTGACCTGGCAAATATGAGTCATGTTTCTGATTCATAATTGACACTCGACTACCCTAAACAGTCGTTTTTAATTGCTTTCAACGTAGATCAGATCGGTCGCCAGAAAAAATTGCTTGTAGTTTTTATGTTGGGATCTAATTACCCAGTTTGGTCGTGTTTTTTCTGATGTATAATATCGAATTTGAAACATTGTTGGAGAACCTTGTTGATTCTTGTAAATGGAATTTTTTGATCCATGAATTTTATGAAACATTGTGTGTTTTTTTCTTCAGCGTGAGTGCATCTCTATCCACGTTGGACAGGCCGGAGTCCAGATCGGTAATGCCTGCTGGGAACTCTACTGCCTTGAGCATGGAATCCAGCCTGATGGCCAGATGCCATCTGACAAGACCATTGGTGGAGGAGACGACAGCTTCAATACTTTCTTCAGCGAAACCGGCGCTGGAAAACATGTGCCAAGAGCTGTATTCATCGACTTGGAACCAACTGTCGTTGGTATGTAACGGCTTGCGGTCTATTATTATTCTCTATGAACTACTTCGCCATGACGTCGTTTTTCATACATGATCTGCAATTTGCGTTACAGATGAGGTCCGCAGTGGAACTTACCGTCAGCTCTTCCATCCCGAGCAACTGATCACCGGCAAGGAGGATGCCGCGAACAACTACGCCCGTGGTCATTACACAATCGGCAAGGAGATCGTCGATCTGGTGTTGGATCGCGTCCGTAAATTGGCCGATCAATGTACAGGACTTCAAGGATTTCTGATCTTCCATTCCTTCGGAGGAGGCACAGGGTCCGGATTCACCTCTCTGTTGATGGAGCGCCTTTCAGTCGACTACGGAAAGAAATCAAAACTTGAATTCGCCATTTACCCCGCACCCCAGGTCTCCACAGCTGTAGTCGAGCCGTACAACTCGATCCTCACCACCCACACCACCCTCGAGCACTCCGACTGCGCCTTCATGGTTGATAACGAGGCCATCTACGACATCTGCAGACGCAACCTCGATATCGAGAGACCCACGTACACCAATCTGAACCGATTGATCGGGCAGATCGTATCCTCCATCACGGCATCCCTGCGATTCGACGGTGCCCTGAACGTCGACCTCACCGAATTCCAAACCAACTTGGTGCCCTACCCGCGTATCCACTTCCCTCTGGTCACCTACGCGCCGGTTATCTCTGCGGAAAAGGCCTACCACGAGCAGCTGTCCGTTGGTGAAATTACCAACGCCTGCTTCGAACCTGCAAATCAAATGGTCAAGTGCGATCCGCGACACGGCAAATACATGGCATGTTGTATGTTGTACAGAGGAGACGTCGTCCCCAAGGACGTGAATGCGGCTATTGCAACCATCAAAACCAAGCGTACGATCCAGTTCGTCGACTGGTGTCCCACTGGTTTCAAGGTCGGCATCAATTACCAGCCTCCTACCGTTGTACCGGGTGGTGACTTGGCCAAGGTACAACGTGCGGTCTGCATGTTGTCGAACACTACGGCGATCGCTGAAGCCTGGGCTCGTTTGGACCACAAATTCGATCTGATGTACGCTAAGCGCGCTTTCGTCCACTGGTACGTCGGCGAAGGTATGGAAGAGGGAGAATTCTCCGAAGCTCGCGAAGATCTCGCAGCTCTGGAGAAGGACTACGAGGAAGTCGGCATGGACTCCGCCGAAGGAGAGGGTGAAGGAGCAGAGGAATATTAGATTATTGCACCTTTTTGAGAACCATGTCCCACTGGCAAAATTATACATTCCCATGCTGTTTTTTTAGTTCATCTCAAACTGGGATTATGGGATGTCTATTACTGAACCAAAAATAAACCATTTTTCCTTTATTATTCAGAGTACGAAATTTCCTTCCCGAACTACGAACAATTTTTACATTGCATAGAATAGGTCTCACTAAGAATGGAGTGGCCATTCCATACCTGGTGTACAATTGAGTGCTATAAGTATGTACTACATGGACGTGAGAAATATATTCTTCACGTCCATGTATGAGTACGTACGTACGTACAATTGATACGTAATCGACATCTCTATGAGATCATATTGAACTGGCATCCGTATGCGCAACCGTTAAATGTAGATTGGTAGCAACACCAGTTCCCTCGACATTTACCGTGTGGCTCCTTGTCTGCTGTCAATTCGTATTGGTAGAGATTTTAAACCATTTAAAAACTGTCCTCGATTGATTGGTAACGTAAATCCGTTCATGCATTTCTTCGGTTTTACTCAAAATTCGACGTATATTATCACACTGAGTATGATCGCGATTATAAATCGTCAATGTGGTCGCGATGATGATAACCTCGAATTTTTTCGTTCTCTTGAAACGGTCCCTTTTGAGCGCGGTTAGTTAATTTCAAGGCGAATACAACTGGCTTAATACACATTCAAATTTACTGTGAGTTCATGAGACACTCATCAATTCCCATAAACTTATAACGTTAATTGCTGCCCATTCATTGAAAATGAGAATTCTAATCCATTAACCCTGGAAAGCTTGATTCCTAATATACACATAATTATACCTATAATATCTCGTTTATTTTCAGAGAATGACCCTCACCCGGGGGTTGGGTGTTTTTGTCAGCAAAGTGAACAAAGTCAAGGATAAACTATTCTCTACGAAGAACTTATTCTACACAAATATTGCCATTTCGATCTCCTTATCCGGCGTAGGAGACACGCTGGAACAACACTATGAGATTCTCCAGGTAATACAACAAACTGTCGATATATTTAAGATGTCAGACATGTGTCTTATATCCTTCTTCAACCTGTTAAGGGTGACTGGGAAAAATGGAGTCCAACTCGAACAAGGCATATGGCTATATCTGGCATGTCAGTTGGCATAGTATGTCATCACTGGTATAAATATTTGGACCGAAAGATGCCAGGTCGGAGCATAGGTATTGTGTTGAAAAAAGTTTTCGTTGATCAAATGGTCTGCTCTCCTCTCTGCATAGCAATGTTCTTCGTCACTCTTGGAATCTTGGAGAGAACCACTTGGCCGGAATTCAAACAGGAAATAAAAGACAAGGCCTATAGACTGTATGTTGCTGAATGGATTGTCTGGCCACCAGCCCAGATATTCAATTTTTACTTCCTTCCTACAAGGTTCAGGGTACTCTATGACAATACCATATCGTTAGGATACGATGTTTATACGAGTCAGGTGAAACATGATAAACCAAAAGCTGAGTTAAAAAACGTTCCATGATGAAGGTTTGTCATTAGCACATTTAATACTAGGCAATTTCTCTGGTTTTTTAAGTAAAATGCCGAAAAAATAAAGGCCGGTATGGTCAAATAATAAGCTCTACATGAGGGAATAGTTAGTTCATTTGTATATTGGATTTTAGCTAGAAAAATGGGCGTGTAGACATTTAGATGGCAAAACATGAGGAGCGATCAAGTAATCGATAGACTGTACATAAAACACAAGAAGCAGAAATGTTTTTGTACATGATATGTGATTGGATAAGATAATTAATTCAGTGTTTCACATTTTCTCGTCTCTGAAGTAGACCTAATAAATTATTTACATAAAACCGTACCTTGAAATTATTTATCAGAACATTCCATCGTGTATCCCAATTGGTACTAGAACTGCAATGAAGAGTAGCAGATTACGAGCAACGTGCCTCCAATCATTCGGCACAGCATAGGGGGCGAGGACGTGTGTGAGCCTGCAAATCTGAGGTAGAAACAATAAAATTAGAGTAGATCCGGTTGCATTGCCAGTAATTTCATTACTACCTCATGACTCGCGCAAATGAAGATGAACGATGTAACGAGCAAATTGAGCACAGGGAATCTGGGCAAGAGCACCAGAACTCCGTGGGAATCAGCAGCCAGCCAAACATGTCCCTGACCCACGAGTGCTTCTAGACTGATACGGCCTAATCCCGCGAGAAGCACGGAGTGTTTTCCTCGCAGCGCTATCGTCGCATTTCTGAGATAGATGTAGCCAATAATCTGAAGAGATGATGTGAGATTAACGGAAAAACAAGTAGCCAAGACTATGAAGAACAAGAAGCAGCAATTACTGGTATAAAAGCGACATAGGAATGAACTTCTTCGCACTCGGACGCGGAATGACAAATTATTGTAAATATGGTATAGGCAACCAGGGAGGCGAGCGCAAGAAGAGGTGCCAAAGCAATCCCTGGAACGTGATCGAGCCTTTGCAGAGCAAGTAAACCTGCTCCAAATCCAACTCCCCAAGCCACACTATATCTGTCTACTCTCCATCGAGACCACCATTCTCTTATGTCGTCATCAGTTGTAACAAATAGTGCCTTCCACGGACGCGTGACAAATACTTTCTCAAAGAAGACCTGTAAATAATTTTAATATTTCAATATCAGGATTTTCGTTGACGTAACCAAGTAAAGGTGCTGCAAACCTCAGACATGTAGAGAACGGTAATAACGCTCATCAAACCGAGGAGCTTTAGAGCTAAATAGAGCAGCGCCCTTGGCCCGTGTTCAGCCAGACTACCTGAGTGTACACGAGGTGGGAGCCACGCAAGAACATAGACGATGAGAAACCAGAATGAAACTAAGGGAACAAAATGGTAGAATTGGTACGGACGATTCATACACAAACACAACGACACGGTAAGGAGGTTCAGCCGGAAAAGCACCTGTAATATAACCGAAATATTTCACAAGGAAGTTGTCACACAATTTTAAAGAAGTAGGATCCTTACCCTTGCAAATCTCACTAGGGATACGTCACCCCTTTGCCAGAAGTAACAGAAATGCCCATAGCCAGAAAGAAATAAGTAAGCAGAGTTGATTAATCTTAAATGCATGTAAATCGGTAAGACATTCCTTGCCCCTGTTACGTGGTATATCAATACAACAGCCTGCATCAATCCTCTCCACTCGTCCGTCTGCTCTCTATTTAGGGCTCTTGAACCACCCTCTCGTTCTTCCGTGAAAAACAAGCCGAGTGCTAAAATATAGCCTAGAGGTAGCCAGAAGCTAAACTCGCTGTAGTACTTGTTTTCTTTCATGAAGAAATTTGTCCTGCAAATATATTGAGAGAATATTTCGATCAGTTTTCAATATGTCAACGTTCGAAACTCGCCTCACCTATCACAGAGATAGAAGTATGCTAAAATCACAGAAAGAAGAGCCAATGATGTTATCAAAGAGTAGAAGTCCTGCTCTTGGGGCTGCTCAAGTTTCGGATCATCGCACTCGATTGTATCTTCGCTACGTTCTACTTCCTGCAAAGTCACACGTGAGTACGAATGACCCGAACGTTGTTTGGATATTTTCCGGTAAATCCATGCGCTGCCACCCATTACTGTGCTGAAATAAGAAGGAATATTTGAGGATTTGGCTTTTAGTATTTCATAAATCTCTTCAAGTAGATGCTCACCACAGAGCAAGAACGGAGAACGTTAGTAATTGGAGCGTTGTCGCAGCTTCCGGATAACTGCAGCAGCTTCCGTCATCAAAGTTCATGTGATCGTTGCAGTAGCTATTGAGTAGGAGCTGAACCTTGTGACGGAGGGAAAGAGGGCTGGCTAGATATCCATCGGGGCTTTGTTCCAAGACACCAGCCCCGACAAGTCTACTACTCTCCCAAAGATGAACACTACTGTGGGACAAGATCTACAAGAGATTGCAAATCTCGACTAACTTTTGACACTTAGGACAAAAGAAATACCAAAAGAACATTTTAAAGTAATCATACCTCCGTGGCTGCTTTGTTGCAGACATTAATCTTTCTGTTATCAACACTGGAAAGCTGCGAAGGAAGCCTCCCTGTTATCACTGGATCCTGCATGATCCAAAGCATCCTAATCCCTTTTTTTGCAAGTGCATCTGCAGGTTGAACCAGCCTTACAAGCCTTTTACTGTAATCGGAATAGAGCTGAGTTTCGCTGGCATTGTTGGCAAGAATGTCAGCTGCTGCACAACCCGCAATTATCATACTAGGGGCCACACCATCCTGAAATTACTCAGGTTTTACATTTTCATAATTATTATATGAGTTTCAGAGTTTATTACCATCTGAGACTTAAAGTCTTTTATCATATCATCATCCAGTCTTGGTCTCCAGAGGAACTGGACATTCAGTCTTAATTGAGCATCGCTAAAGCTGAGATCCGAATTATCGGGTAACTCTGCCAAGTCTGAAGATTTTCTATCAACCGTGAACTGAGATACGAAGGTTTTGTACAGTTGCCTCACTCTCGAGTCCCCAGAAAATGTAAAATGATTTCTATGACCCATGAAGGCCAAATATCTGAGGCACCTTCGACTATCCCTAAATCCAAATCCATAATTTAACATCTTTCAGATTTCAGAATCCTGATAAATTTGAAAAGCTAACTATGGAAATAATTACTGAAATTTGTTACGTTTGAGTGTAATGATGCATCATGCACCCATAGGGTTGCCATTCCTTGTCTCCTTTATATCGACCCTCCGTCAAAAGCCAACGGCAAGAGTCACTACCTATATATATATATATATATATAGATACGAGTATTAGTTGGCAGTTATAGAATAGCCATTGAGTATAGTATTTATTTATATTACTGAAATTAAACTCACTGTAAATGAGATGCATAATTCCATGATATGTAATAAAGCAAAGCACAAGTGCTGCGGCTAATTTTTTAGCACTTGCCACAGTTATGAGGCTTATAAACTGCTCAGCTGACGTCATGGTTGACGCTTACATTTAAGAAAGGTATAATATTATTCTGTAGTATAAAGTCTTTTCGTTAGAACTTTTTTGTAATCCTAAAGCGGTATACTCCGGGAAAATAAACATTGTGCACACTTATCGCCGGCTGTGTCAAGATAACCTGAGAAAAGAAATCGAAATTTTTTAATCTACCTCTTAGAAGACATACTTATAATTCAACGTGGAAAATCACCTCATTCTCTGTAAATCACAGAACACCCGAAAAATAACACCACAACACATTAAATGCATTGACTTTTTGTTATGGCGAAGCCTCGGAAATCCTTCATTTCACCTTTCGGCATATCTGCCATTTTTGTTTGTTAATCAAAACGTCAAAAGTTTGGTCACGGCATATTCCTCAATGTTCACGGGTTGGGTGCCAATGTATTGCCAATTTTCGCAACACGCCAGCCAAATTCTTTAACACGCTTTGAAATTTATTGAACATTACTCAGTCACAATCGATCACGATGATTATATTACATGTCATACATATTTATCCTATTAATCCATAACCATAAATCACAACCATGTATATAAATATAGATTTAGTTACAATATAACATTAAATTACAATAGCAATAGTACAAGGATATGGTTTTGCTTTTGAAAAATCTGTACATTGTATGAAAAAGACCCATGAAATTATGGATGTATAATTCAAAAGGTTTCCGAGTCATTAGTCATATCATTGGATCTTCATTCACACCGGAAAAAAATTTAAAATCTGTACACTTCATTACCTGAATATAAGATATTATTGTACAAAAATTGAACAGCACATGCCTGGCCCCTTAATTGTTCCAGACTACTTTCTGTAAAGTTTAAGCTGGTCTTCTAGTTGATGCATTGAAGAGACCTGGAAGGTGTCGCTTTGCTGTTGCAGAAGCTTTAAGATAGCTGTCAACTGTTGTGTCTCTGCCCTGAATTAATCACATATAATTAAGCATGATCTCAAAAAAAATTTACAGGGCTTATTTTACCCCATGAATATCTATTTCCTTACTCTCTTTCTTTGGAACGTTGCTCCGGCGTCAGAGGTTGTTCTGTTAATTTTTGTCTAGCTAACTTATACTGCGTTTGGAAGCTGTGTTCAGTTGACTCTGTTGATAGTTCCCGGTCGTCCGTATCATCTTCATGAATGTCCTATTAATTGATGAATAGTATGAATAGAATTCGGACTGTAATACTGTGAGCAAAAAAAAAATAGAATAAATGAATACCCGATTTATTTTGAAGAGGGAATTTCCCCACGATACCAGGGCAATGGCAAGGCACGAAATCATTATACTCGCCACGTAAAACCACGTCAAGTTTGCGTAGAATATTCTAAGGTTATCTTTCCAGTCGTTGAGCATTTTTACACTAGCTAGAAGCTGAACGGATACTCATAATTTGATGAATGCGTTCAAGATGTTCTTCCTTATCTATAGCATAAGTTATGGCTCTGGATATAACGCGTGCAGTTGACAGCGTTGACAGCTAGCAGAATACGTAGCAGACGATAAAACCAATAATCTCTGATGCGGTACTACCCGTGTTGTGTTAAAATTCTTCCGGCGATCAGTCGCATCCTATGCTTTCATCAGTTGCTACCATTGCTTTGATGGTAGTACGTACGATCATTACAATCCACGCTCGAATGTACAAATAAATGTTAGCTGCTGAATATTTCAAACATTCTTTGTTGAAACATGTCCAAAAAGTTATTGCACCACGTCAACCGTGTGTCACGATTATTCCAGCCACTTAACGTCGTCCCAAAAGATAGCATACCTCAAAATGAGGTTAATTCAAAAAGCCATAAGGTTGGGAGCAGATTACTGCATAAACTTCTTCCAGTTACTCAACTTAATGCTTTTCTATCCTTTCTAGTTGATGCTTGATGTCGGAATAATAAAGCAGGCGAGTAGCGGAATGTACAACCTACTACCTTTAGGGCTACGTGCGCTGGATAAATTACATGCTTTAGTCGACAAGGAAATGGAAAAGATTGGCGCACAGAAAATATTGATGCCTCACCTGACTCCTAGTAGTCTCTGGAAAAAAACAGGCCGCTTAGAGGAGGGAATCCAAGAACTCTTCATGCTGGCAGATCGACACAAAAGAGAATACATTCTGAGTCCGGTAGAATAATCAAGCCTTTAGGATCTGGTAAGAAAAAAGCCAAGAAATAAACTTTGTTGTAAAACAGGGTTTCAACCACTTTCAGACGTATGAAGAGGCAATCACGCATCTGATCTCTATGAACAGTCCACTATCACCCAAAACACTCCCACTCCGATTATACCAGATTTCTAGTAAGTGGCGAGACGAGAAGAAACCACGACTGGGTCTTCTGAGGGGCCGAGAATTTGTCATGAAGGACCTGTACACTTTTGATGTCGATTCTGAAAAGGCAAGAGAAACTTACGAAAGTGTCTGTGCAGCATATGACTCCATTTTCCAGAAAATAGGGGTGGACTTTATTAAAGGTTCTCCAGATTTTGGAACGCATTTGACATGTTTGTGCAAATTGATTACTTATTTTATATTTGTATTTGCGTTTCATAAGTTATTGGACATGCTGGTCTCATTGGTGGCTCCCATTCTCACGAATATCACTATCTCTCTGATGTTGGGGAAGACAACATTGCCACTTGCCCGAGTTGTAACTACTCTGCAAATACAGAGATACATTCGGAATCAACTTGTCTGAAGTGCCAGACACATCTCCAGCACAATACAGCCATAGAGGTATCCATACTTTCCATATAAAAACTCTAAAAACATTCAGAGAATGTGGACTGCAACAAAGATTCGGCTTTCAGGTTGGGCACACTTTTCTCTTAGGAAAAAAATATTCACAGCCTCTGAATGCAACGGTCTCAGTTAATGGAACGCGTCATCCGTTAGAGATGGGTTGTTTTGGGCTTGGCCTGACTCGCATACTCGCAGCAGCAATTGAGAAGTTATCAACAGAAGAAGAGCTGAGGTGGCCGATTGCTTTGGCACCCTACAGAATTTGTATTATACCCCCTAAGAAAGGCAGTAAAGAAGAGCTGGCAGCTGATTACGCGGAAAGCTTTTATAAAATGATAAACTCGGCTGGGATTGATGCAATTCTTGACGACCGAACAGAATTTACCATAGGAAAGAGATTGTTGGAGGCGAAAAGAACAGGGTATCCATACATTGTGGTGATTGGCAAAAGGGTGATCAAAGAAAGCCCATTATTCGAAGTACATGATCTCAGCAAGAACGAGTTGATAGTCTCCAGTTTCGAAGGTGTCATAGACTATCTATTTACAGCAAATGATGACAAAAGTGATGTTAACAACATTGTGCTGTAAATAATTTCACAAACTAGCTCTAGAACAAATAGTCCATTGGTTTTCACATTGGTGTCTTTATTCGAAATACCCACTTCATTTCAGTTCGACTTTTACTCTATGGTAGGCATTGTTCAGTACACCTCTGAGATTCCAAATATTCTTAAATGACTCTGGTTGAACGTTGTACGATGAGTCGACCGCCTTAGACCAAATCTCTACGACTTTCTCCCCAGTTCTCACCGGAACTTGAGCGCGCCATAATGTCCAGCTCCAGTGGCGTCCAGGTTTCGCTGTATCTTGTTGTAGAATTTGAGCAGTTTGCCACGACTCTCCTTTGTCGGCTGTGACATCGACTCTGATGATCTTTTGACCACCTCCAGACCACGCATACCCTTATAAAATCCATAAAACAGTTAGAAAAATTAATTCATCACCTTATTCCAAAATGCCGAGCTTCATACCTTCTACTTGAATTTTCCCGTTCTCAAGCACCACTTGATCACCAGGCTCCGGTACACAAATAGCAGATATAACGGGGAGTTCTTGTATTGCCGGTGATGTAGAAAAATCAACATTATTCCAATCTGTACTCGGTGAGAATCCTTTGTAGTCACCCTGCTGCCACTGTGAATCGCTCTCGTGTTTTGAGATGACAATCCTCCCTAGATAAACATAGCAGGTTTATTAATCAGAAGAGTTGTACTAGTTAAACAACAAGTTCGTACCTAGCCATTTTACGTTTCTGGCTCCAACTACTCCAGGAACAACAACTCTGATCGGATATCCGTGATCTCTGGGTAATGGCTCTCCATTCATTTCATATGCAAGGATAACATCCCCTTTCGGATCCATTGCTTTACTGATAGGTATGCTCGAGCCATAGGGAGTATTTGAAGGATCCGAGTCCAGCCCTTCGAACTGCAACATAAACATCGTGGAATACCAATCCCTACTGTTTCTGTGATAACCTACGATAAATGCCTACTTGTACATGCTCAAAATCTTCCTCTCGAATATTCAAGTCATTCAGAATGTCACAGAGACGGGCACCGGACCAAGTTGCATTTCCCACTGCACCTACTCCCCAGTTTAAGCCTTTCACCGGCTTCACCTGAAATAAAAAATTCATCATCTGTCTAGGGTATTATTACTTAGAATAATTCTTCTTTTATATACCTCTGTCATTTCTGATCTCCTGTTGCCAGCACACATTATTGAGCAGTCAACGCTATGCTTAGGATATTTTTTTATATCCTCCAATTTGAGGACTTTTTCTGTCACATTCTCTCGAGCTAATTCCAGTTCGTACATTGCTGCATCTATTTCAGGAACTGGAAGATGATTTCTGACATAGAACAGGTCTCTAAAAGTGGAAGACATGAGATAATCAACTCTTACATTGCCTCAAGACGATATTCGTATGTAGGCTTACGTGGATGTATGAAAACTCTGAATTAGTAGAGGAGCAGGAGTTTCAGCGTTAAAAGGTTGCTTGTTATTGATTTTTAAAGCCTCGTGTCTCTTTGGTTCCTTGGCATAAGGATCATATACATCTACAAGGTCTTGCAAAGCTTCTTCCTCAGAAGTATTTCCTATCCTCATAGATTCCAGGAGCTCAAAGATTTCATGTTTCTTGTGATTCGAAAATATGATCCAAAACGGTTCAATTGACGCACCAGCAGCCATGCTTATTTTCTCTGATCCTCCAGGATGTTTATCAATAAAATCCGTTATGTCGTAAACACCGCGTTTGTACGTCACCCAGATGCCATCTTTCTTGTTATCATGTTTCGCTACCTCCTCAAAACTATACGATTTATACCTATTATCAAATTCTCCAGGGCCTACAGGGATCTTTTCACTTTCTTGATCCTTAGCAAAAGCTCGGCGCCCATTCAAAGTATAGTAGTAACAAAGCCCCATGAAAGATGCTGCTCCTATCAAACCATAGTACCCATTCTTCCGTAGCGTAGAATCTTTCGGTTTTGAACGATCATTTAAGAAACGCTTAGCTCGAAGGGAGTACAATAACCCATTGGCAGCAGGTTTCAACAGAATATTCGCAAATGATCTGAAGAATAGGTAAAGACATACTGTTTAAAGATACTATACTTTAATCAATTTATTTCGAATATTTTAAAAGTATAATCACGTGTAATTACCTCCTATATGCGGAATAGATTAGTTTCGAGTGCAGCATATCTTTGGTTTTTCGTCAGCACTTTTTTTTATATTTCCTTTTTTATATTTTCGCAAATCGGACAAACAGTTGGCGACTCTTCTCTGTCTGTGACCATCTATGACGCGTTTGATATCCATTTCGTGGGTTTATCATCGAAATCAGAGTGGATAATCTTAATGTGGGGGACTGCTTCGAAACTATTTCGACAACGAAAGGTTCAAGAGGTTACGGTTAAACTTGACATCGATAGCTGTCAAAACTTTCATTTGAAATGGCGATCATGGACGTTTGAATGCATGAACGTTATAATTTTAAACCAGTTTAAAGAATATATATGAGTTTCAATCGGTCTAACGAAGAGGTTATTCTCTATACTGGTTAGCAGCGTGTTGATATTTTTAAAGAATCCTATCTCCCGCTGACAGGTTAAAGTCACATACGTGGCCAATAATTAAGCGGTGAGTTTTTAAAACTAACTTTTTCAAACATCTATTCATCAAATTAAACCAACGAATGATCTTAAAAATAGACCGTGATTTATCTAGTAAAATTCACTTAAATACGTAATCATTATGCTTTTATGGCCGCACCTATTACGACTTTGCCAACCAAAGTTTTACAATTTTGTAAAGCTTGAAACTTGGAACGCCTTTTTCATATTTACAAGGCTTTTGGGTTGATTCCTTCGTTGGTTCAGTTCGGAATATAATAGTGTAGTACTAGAGCCATTTTTATATTTCAGTTATACTTACAATAAATGTTGCAATAATTTTGAGGAGTGAACATGGCTATAGCAATGCGAAAACGCAGCGGCTCTGGATCCAAACGACAGTATAAAGAGAAGGTCTTGCTCATGTACGAGAGCTTCTTTAAAGGTGATGATCCCACACTGTCAAACCCACATTTTTGGGATGAACTTTTCCTCCTCAAACCAAAGGTATACCATGGAAATTCTTATATTCATATAATGTATGTGTATAGAAAGTATTTGGTAATCTGGTAATAGTTGTGGGATCTTCTTCACATTTCTGATCCACAACATTTCTTGTATAGTAGGATATTTTTGTTTCCCAGGTACCACACATTGAAATTGAGATTCTACGCCTAGCTGCAGACCAGTTAAGCACAATAAAGGAAAATCTAAACTCTTTAGTCTGCCACTGTGTCGATACTCTGGCACACGAACACCACATTCGGGTGGTATATGCCCTTCAAACATTATCTGCAGTTATTCAAGCTATGTACAAAAAAGCAGACCAAGGTGACTGTGGATTCAACTTGATCGATATTTTGGTCGGTTTTGATTCTGCTGAGCAGAGAATGACCACATTGATGCGACACTGCAATAACTTCCTCACAGGTGGTGTTTCAATATCCTTACCAACAGTATGAGTAGTCTAAATAATTACGAAACATTAAATTATCACTTTCAGGTGACTATCCAGATAGTTTAAAAGCCCTATGTCTCAAACTCCTATTGATAATTGTCACAGGGACAGATAATGTCAGTCAGAATACATTGCTTGAATACGTAATGTTAAACAGTGTATTTGAGTCACTAGTACAGGTGGGTGATCTTGTAATAATTAACTAAGAGTTTAGTTTATTGAATTCATAACTAATTGTGAGTTACGTGATATTTCTATGATTGTTCCTCAGCTCTTACGGGAGACGAAATCCAGGGGCCAGCATGGCCATGACGCAGTCCTGCTACTTACTCTTCTAGTCAACTACAGAAAACATGAAAGTGCAAATCCCTACATCGTCAAACTTTCCATACTGGATGACGAAGTGGCACTGAATGGCTATGGACAAGTCATATCTACGTCACTGACAGATTTTTGCAGACAATTTGATCAGCAGAGAGCAGGTAAAAGTAATGCGATAAAAAAATGGACGAAATCATTACAATAGAATAACTTTTTTTACCTTCAGAGATTCAGGCCTCCTGGTTATCCTCATTAACGAACATGGTAGGCAGTATGTTTGTAGGAGAAGAGGAAGCTAAGACACAACAAATCCGTGCTAACAATGCGCTTTTGCTCGCCCTCTATGAAGCAACGCACTTGAATAGATATTTTGTGACGACTCTGGCTCACATACAAAGTGATACTAGTGCCCCACCTTCACCAAATAATACTCTAGGGCCTAATGCAGTAGCACCTGGTGCTCAACCCCAGGACATCATGGCACAGCCCGTGAATTTGCTGGCCACATTTTTTGAATATTGGTATGAGATGTTCAAGAATTGAATCGGAGTTCACCTTCAAATTTGGATATTTGTTTTGCAGCTCAATAGTCACGCAGGGAATTAAAACCCAGGGCAACAAGACAGACGCGATAACTGGGAACGTTAAACTATGTTTTCTCATACTGAGCTGCATCGCAGAGGACCAGTACGCCAACAGCTTAATACATGACGCAAATTTGGCGTTTAAAGCACAGTTACACAGATTGCCAATGAGGCATCGAAAACTCCAGGAGAAGGTTGCTCTTGTCCAACCATTAGCAGCTACACTTCTAGGTAACCGTTGTTTTTCCAGGGTCGATCTTATTTCCAGAACCTTCTTTTCTTTACACAATGTATGTTTTCTTTAGACTTACTTGTCGAATTTATAACTACGCACATGATGAAGAATTTTCCAATCGAGTTATACCTTCAGTGCATTGGCGTTTTGCAAAGACTGCTTTGTTATCAAAAAAGATGCCACGTTAGGCTAGGCTACCAATGGAGAGAGCTATGGACTGCTTTAATAAATCTCTTGAAATATCTGAACTCTTCTGAAAACCAGTTGGTCAAAAAAATAAACATTTTTCATCTCGCCATCCAGGTAGGTTATTGCAGAAGCCTGTTGATGTTACTGCAAGCTTTAGTAACTTTATGATCGTATGATTAAAGATTGTCAACATTTTGAACCTGTTTATCACTTACGGAGACACATTTCTATCGTCACCCAGCAGCTACGATGAACTATTTTATGAAATAATCCGGATGCGGTCCGTCTTCACAAATCTTAATGCTATGGGTAAGTAAAATTCAATTGCGACATATTTTGTAAAGCAGCCTGCTATTATATTGCCAATATCTTATCCAGCCCTCAGATACTCAACGAGTGAAATCTGTGAGTTCAAAGAACATGCCCTAAAGTTGACAAACTGCCTCGTAAATGTGCGAGATATCATAAATCACTTCACTCCAAAGATCGATGCATGGCTCGCGAGTCAGAGCCTCTCAACTCCAACGGAGGAACAGATCTTAGCTGTAGTGATACAAAATTATGATAGTCTCACACTCAAGTTACAGGACAGCTTAGACCAGTATGAAAGATATTCAGAAAAACCAAAACATACTTCGTTTTTTACGAATATGGTAAGTCTTCTTTATGATTCGAAGATTGGAAGTTATTGTTAACATAATTATGATGAAATCACTATAGGTAAGAGAGGTCGTGATGGATACAAGAGGATCGATAGATTTGAGCACGTTGGATACCCAGGCAATACTGCAGGAATTTTCGACTATCTCGTAACGATTTGGACCATGGCAAATGAATAATATTTATTCATTTTCAACGCTTTTGGAGTCAATAAGTGGAGTAGGTAACAGCGCTGTTTGACACTCCGCTCATAAAAACCGATGGAAAAAAATCCATTGTGCCATAAACTGTGGGTAAGATGTACATTGTGAAGATTTTTAACTTTGCTGTAAAAATTCCACACGATCATATAATGAATTCAAAGCATTATAATTCGTCAGTAACATCAGTTGTATCATATTATTCGATCTCAGACGAAACCCAAATGTGAACTAATAATAGATCGAATTCTGCGGAAAATTTTTTAATGAAGGGATCAATGAACGCGATACTGTATTTTAAAATCTAATTTTAAGCAAGTTTTATTCATTCCATAAAGTATTACAACATCCATCTCATTGTGTCAGAGTATACACTCCTAAGCCCCAACGTAATATATTTACTTCCCATAACTCATCGATATTTTCGGTTCAGTGATGTAGTAATATTGTATCACCTTGTTTTCCATCGAACTGCGACGTAATCACTCTTCAATTTTGGTAATGAATTCAAATCAAATCGAAATACAGTAGTCTATATACGATAATTAAATCTGAGATGAATTTCAACATACTAATTCATTAATGAAACCGCAATAAGAATAATGAGATATTTTGTTATAAAAACGGTCTATTTTTTAGCGGATTCCAAAGATGTATAGTATGAAATCTTGAGTGACAAATCATGATGTAATCGTGTAAATTTAACAACATCTGTACTCACAGATTAAGATTTAACTTTGTTCAACTTCTCTTTGGCAAGAACAGCTACTCCAACCTTAGACCTGTTTACTCTTCCAATTTGGGTGCTAATATAATCGCCAACGTCGATAACCTTTTTCAAATCAACCCCAGATTCGAGTCCTTGCCCATTTAAAAAGTAGAGTAAATCCTCAGTGGCTACGTTTCCAGAAGCTCCGGCAGCATAGGGACAACCTCCGAGACCAGCTACCGAAGAGTCGAATATTCTGATACCAAAATCTAAGCTTGCATAAATGTTGGTCAAAGCCTGTCCAAAAGTATCATGACAGTGGAGAGCGTATTGCTCAAAAATTTTATCTGATGAAGAGACTTTTTGTAATTCGTTGAGCAAAGCTTTGATTTTTTTTGGAGTTCCCACACCTATCGTGTCACCCAATGAGATTTCGTAACAGCCAAGGTCCAACATAGATGCTGCAAGGTTTGCGACAACCAATGGTTTTGTTTCCCCCTCATAAGGACACCCTGCAATACAGGATATGTAACCCCTAATTTTCACGTCTTTTCGCCTAGCTTGTTCAGTGACCAGCGAAAACCTTTCTATGCTCTTTGCAATTGAACAATTGATATTCTTTCTACTGAATGCCTCAGAGGCTGCTCCAAAGATTGCAATCTCCTTAACACCTGCACTTAGTGCTTTTTCAAAGCCCTGAAGGTTGGGTACCAGGACAGGGTAGCTTATTTCAGGTTTGATATCAATGCTTTTAAAGACCTCCTCATTGTCTGCCATCTGTGGAATCCATTTAGGTGACACAAAACTTGTTACTTCAATCGTCTTGAGACCTGTCTCGGAAAGCTTGTTGATAAAGTTGATCTTTGTTGCTGTTGGGACTATCAAAGACTCGTTTTGAAGACCATCCCTTGGACCCACTTCGACTATCCTCACCGAATTGCTAAAACTCCTCACCAAGATATAGTTTTTCAAAAACCTGAACATCTTTGTTCAGAATATTATTCAACGGTGGAAGAACTGTGTATATCTGTTTCTGAAATTGATTCAAGATAACTGGTTTATTTAAAGTCAGAATTAGATTTCTAATATTGGTATCGGTAAGTTGTATCCTAGTTCAACGATCAACAAGTGGTAATTTGAAGAATCTCGCACCTTCTAAAGGGTGAGTGGTTCAAAAATACATGACCTATCAGCCAAAGCTACGCAATAATACATAGATGAAATATAACGGGTTGCATATAAGAACTTACTGAATGATAACGACTCTTATCTAATAAATAATCATACGTAAACGTTGACGTAATCGTTGCGTTAAGTATTTCTGCTTTAATTAGGAAAAATACTTCCCCTTTATCGCATCGAGCGGTCACCGAACATTTCAGAGCGGTGCGTGCCTCAATGCGACAAATTGCGACTTGCTAGGACAATCAGAATGCTAGAAAATTCTCCTTTTCGTACGGTGAAGTAGCAAAATCAGTCCCCGGAATTACAATTTAAATCACATCATTCCCAAATTGAATGGCGGATCGAACAAGGAAGAAGGGAGTCTTTTCGTTCGGGTATATTCACTGTTCACCGTGCACTCTGTATACTGAGTTAAATCAAGGAATTTAGAGTAATTAGACAAAATTTCCTGTAAGTGAAGGGCTGAATTCGAGTATTGCCTACCATAGCTTATGAATCCTGGCAATTCAAATAAATTAGTGTAATTGGTTTAGGTTATGTGGGACTGGGAATCTATCGACGCTGACCGCGAAACTCAGGATAAAATGATTTTCAAATCTAACGAGGATCTTCTGAAAGACCGACAGGACACCGAGAATTTTGAAACCACGACCTCCATCATGCAGGTTCGCACACGGACAAGATTCCTTGTTGATTTTTGATTAACACTTGTTCTATGTACCTATTTCTTTTCGCAGGATGAAGTCGAAGCCACCGTTTTCCGCATATATCAAGTTACGCGGCAGCTTCAAGAGCTTGAAGGCAAACTCCCAATACTGGCAAGAAGCAATCACATATTTTACCTCAAAACATCTCTTACTCATCTCTCACAGTCCTATGAGGTAATTCCTGGTATGGTTTGACCAAAAAGTACTCCAGAGATTAAAACTTCTTCTAAATTTTTCTCACACACTGGGTTAGTGCCTCGACAGCAGTAGGCCGTGGCTTTGTTATTGGATTCTTCATGCACTTCAAATACTAGGGGAAACACTCGATGACGAAGACTATTCCCACATCGCAGGATTCCTTGCTAAATGTCAATCTCCAGAAGGTGGATTTGGAGGCGGTCCAGGCCAACGGCCACATCTTGCACCAACTTATGCTGCTGTGAACGCACTTTGCACCATTGGGACTCCCGAAGCTTATAAAACAATTGATAGGTAATCCTCAATGATGGTTTAATTATGTTTCTGAACTATGCTAATTTATAGCTTATTTCTAGACAAGGTCTTCGGCGTTTCTTGAAGTCCTTGAGGGACCAAGATGGAGCATTTAGTATGCATGTTGGTGGTGAGGTGGATATCAGAGGAGTTTACTGCGCGGTTTCTGTGGCCAGATTAACAAACGTTTACAGTTCAGAAATGTTCAGGAATACCGCAGAGTGGATAGCAAGATGTCAAACTTGGGAAGGTGGGTTTGGTGGGTGTCCAGGCATGGAGGCACATGGGGGATATACTTTCTGTGGTTTAGCTGCACTGCTATTACTCGAAAGTGCCAAGCTCTGCGACATATCTTCGCTTCTGGTACGGATGTATTCAGGATATCAAAAATTGACTGGCAGATTAAGGTCTGCCTTTGAATTCCGTTTATCACTTTTGTCTTATATGTCGTCTCCTGTTCGTACATTACTCTAATTCTATTACCTATTTTATATTTAACTTCACGCAAATGCAACTCTCATGGTAATTTGGCTTTCAGCGGTGGACCGTGAACAGGCAGATGCGTCTTGAGGGTGGTTTTCAAGGCCGAACAAACAAATTGGTAGACGGATGTTACTCTTTTTGGCAGGGAGGTACCTTTCCTCTCTTACACTCCATTCTGAGTGAGCTAGGATTTAAATCTGATCATTGGCTCTACGATCAAGAAGCACTGCAAAAATACCTGTTGGTATGCTGTCAGCATCCTTCGGGAGGATTGCTCGATAAACCTGACAAGTAATGAGTATCGCTGCACTTCTACTGGATAAAAAATCAAATTCTAGACGGGAGTCTGAATGTTTTATTTCTGTTCTAGGCCTAGAGATGTTTACCACACATGCTACGCACTCAGTGGTCTCTCAGTGGCGCAAAACTCGCCTAGTCCATTGGTGATTGGAAAACGCGAGGTGAATTCTGTCGACATAGTTCACCCGGTGTACAACTTGGTCCAAACTTCGGCAGCGGCAGCTCTGATCTATTTCAACGAACTAACCATCCCAGATTAAAGCTGAGACTTAACTACATGGCAATTAAATTTAAATTATATTTATTTATCAGATAACACCCTCATGTTCATTATCAGTTAGTATGTTACTGAAAATCATTTGTAGCATGACAATGGGCACCAACATGAGGAGAAAGAGAGAAAGTGCATGAAATACGATATTTTGAATAAAATGGAATATTTATCTCACTGAAATACCATTTATTGTATCATAGATTGCATCCTAGTAGCTTAATAAAGTAGTTTGCACTGTTTCTAGCAATAATGTGCCAAATACACGAGATACAAAAATTTACAGCGCCTTATTTTATGCAACCAACCAACCAACCAACCTCCAGATTCATGTAGTCTTATGTGACAAATCTGCGATCAATACTGTCAATACGGAACTTGAGTTCATCCAGCCCGGACACCGATTAACGCTGGTGGGACGGAAATATATTCATCTTTTTATCATAAATTTAGTGTATATAGGTAATATAATTTTCTCTTTGCTTTTGTCACACTGTTGATAATCAACTAATGTCAATGATATCGATCACAAAACTTCTTTCCACTCTGACATGCTGTGGCGTTATACCAAGAGGTTAAAATAGTGTATCGAATCAATAATCCCTCGAGAGCTACACCGTTAGATGAAAAACGCAGTTTTCTTGAGAAGTAATAAGTTACTTATCACTAGAAGCGATTATATAATATTTATTCTCATTCTTGTAAAGATAATCGACCGATAGGCCCCACATTGAGGGTCATAAAATACCTTATGCAGTGAACTCTTTTGCATCAATAATCTGTTGATAGATCCATCCAAATACCTTGATTCCATACGTATACGTATATGGCGATAATAATGTGATAATATTCTACAGAGTAAAGGATTCACACAAAGCAATAATATAATGATGACATTTTATTTTTAACATCAGAATTTGAAAGAGTTCACCATGCCTAGACGAAAACAGCAGAAGAAGCCCGCTATTGGTGAGGATACAAGAATTGCAGTGAATTTGACTATCAGGAAGCTTTTGGCTTCTTCGGAACAGAAAGAACTGGAGTTTCCATCATCGTACACTGCCGAGGAAAGAGCTTATATCCACGAGCTTGCCAAGGAACTAGGGCTCAAGTCTAAAAGTCGTGGGTAAGATTGGAATAACTCTGAATGCTGATGATGACAGAAAATTGGGATTATTTTGAATAAGTTTGGCTGTGCTTTATTTGCTGGTTTATTTTTTAGAAAAGGTGCAAACCGTTTTTTGACCGTGTATAAACGCGAAAGATCAACGATTGTTCAAGCTGATGCGATGATAAAGTTACAGAAGCCTTCGAGGCAGTCAATATATAATTTGATTCAGAAATTCCCACTGAGTAACAAAGAACGACAAGATTTACTCCCGCCGACCGAAAGAGAGCGAATCGTTAGTGCTGAGGGTAAGAAACTGGGTAAATTGATGACATTATTAATCAAGGGGTTGGAACTTTCTTAACTAGAAACTTTGTTTTTACAATATCACAATTAATTTCTATCTAGTGAACACAAATACAAAAGCGATGGGACGTCTGAATAGTGGCATTCCGCAAGTTCCACAACTGAAGACAAACTTGGATGTTTTACCATTTCGCACATGTCTTCCAGTTTTCAACATGAGAAAAGAGATAACGCAAGCACTCTCATGTAGTCAAGTGATAGTCCTAGCTGGAGAAACTGGCAGTGGTAAAACTACGCAAGTACCTCAGTTTGTTTTGGATTACTGTCAGCAGCGGAACAAAACCTGCAGGATAATTTGCACTCAACCAAGAAGATTATCTGCTGTATCAGTTGCAGAAAGAGTAGCGTTTGAGAGGAATGAAAAGATCGGACAAACTTTTGGATATCAAATAAGACTGGAAAGCCGTGTCTCTCCCAAAACTCTATTGACCTATTGTACCAACGGCGTTCTTCTCAGGACACTAATGGGTGGTGATTCGGCATTGGCTACCATCACACATGTTATAGTAGATGAAATACACGAGCGTGATAGGTTCTGCGACTTCTTATTAATTGCGCTAAGGGACGCACTCGTTAAATTTCGTTCACTAAAGTTGATCCTGATGAGTGCTACTATGGACACTGCTATTTTCCAAAAATATTTCAACGATTGTTCCGTCATAAACGTTCCTGGAAGACTTTTCGATGTAGAAGTTTTTTACCTCGAGGACATCCTCAAACTTACTAACTACATGACCAAAGACATGTCAGTGAAGAAGGAAAAAATGGTGAATAAGAAAGACCAAAAAAAGGTATTGGACTCCTGGACACAATATAAACCCCTGAATTCACCTATTAACGTAGTGTCAGAAAAGTTTCCAATGCCTGCCCCAATTTTGGGGCAGCAAAACGAACCGATTCCAGAAAAAGTGGAGCTGGAGCCCAGGCTAGTCGACAAAATGGACCGCTCGTTATCTGAAGCTTGGTTGTGTGGTGGAGAAGATAAATTTACTCAGCTGTTGTATTTCATTCAATCAGAGAATGTCTCCGTGGATTATCAACATTCAAAAACGTCTGTGACTCCGCTTATGGTAGCTGCTGGCAGAGGATGCGTGGACACGACCGAACGTCTTCTCAACCTGGGAGCAAATCTTAGCATCCGATCGGTCAACGATTGGACAGCCTTAGACTGGGCGAAAAAAATGAACCAAGTGGAATGCACCGAGTTGATAGAGGCCTACATGAAAACTTACGATTGCTCGGTTCAGCATGACCATGATATACCGCAGGATAAAAACATTCCTATATCCGAGGAGGATAAAACGCTTCTTGACGTCTATCATCACACCTTTAACGACGAGAACATTGATTACGATTTACTCTTTTGCCTAATACTTCATATTCATTTGAAAATGCCATTGGGCTCGCTCCTCGTTTTCCTCCCTGGTTATGACGATATTGTAACTATGAGGGAAAGAATTAATGGAGAAGAAAGGAGGATGAACGAAGAATTCCGTTACAATTTATTTATCCTTCATTCTAACATGCAAACAAGTGACCAGCTGCGAGTTTTCAAACCTAGTCCTGAGGGAACTAGAAAAATAATTCTTTCTACAAACATAGCGGAAACTAGCATAACAATTGATGACGTAGTTTACGTAATTGATTGTGGCAAGGTAAAGGAAAAGTCCTTTGATGCTATGTCCGGAGTCTGTACTTTGCGATCTAATTGGATATCTCAGGCTTCTGCTAAGCAGCGTAAGGGAAGGGCTGGTAGATGCCAGAATGGGATTTGCTACCGTTTGTTCTCCTCAGTAAGATTCAATTCCATGGAGCCATATCAGACTCCTGAAATACTCAGATTGCCACTGCAGGAATTATGCCTCTATACGAAACACTTAGCACCTGGGAACACTCCAATAGCCGAATTTTTGGACCGAGCATTGGAGCCTCCTTCAAGTGCCATCACACGGAATGCGGTTCAACTTTTGAAGACGATTGATGCATTGGACCCGTGGGAAGATCTCACAGAATTAGGAAGTCATCTGCTAGATCTCCCTGTCGAACCCCGACTAGGAAAAATGCTGTTATATGCAGTAGTTTTAAAATGTCTTGACCCAATTCTAACTATAGTTTGCGGTTTGGCTTACAAGTGAGTGACTTCCTATCCAATTTGAAAAACGTCAATAAGCTATAGCTAGATTTAGGATGACATTGATCTAATTTTTTCTCTTTTTTTCATCAGAGATCCGTTCATTCTACCTTCACAACCATCACAAAAACGAGCATCCACTTTAGCCCGCAAGGAGTTTTCTGCTGGAACTTACTCCGACCACATGGCTGTCCTGCGAGCTTTCCAAAGTTGGCAGACAGCACGAGCTAGTGGAAGAGAGCGCCAGTTCTGTGAAAAAAACTTCATTTCCGCGGCTACAATGGAAATGGTTGTTGGGATGCGAACACAGCTTCTCGGACAACTCAGAGCCTCTGGGTTTGTCAGAGCTCGTGGCCCTGGCGATATTCGGGATTTGAATACTAATTCTGAAAACTGGGCCATAGTCAAGGCAGCACTCACAGCAGGATTGTATCCAAATTTGATCAGGGTGGACAGAGAATATTTGCAACTGAGAACGCAGTGAGTTGGTTGGATTGTATTTATACCCGTTATAAATAAGACTCGTTTATCTGAGTCCAAAAACTTCATTTTAACAGTAAGGAAGTCAAGGTCGTGTTTCATCCTTCTTCGACGTTAAGGGATTATCCCAAATCCCCGAGGACAACCTCAGCCCAGTCTCACTCAGCAAATGTCGATGCTTTGCCATGTGATTGGTTAATTTATGAAGAAATGAGTAGATCCGGACGTTTCTGTCACGTCAAAACGGTCACCCTGGTCAACCCTATGACCGTTGCGCTGTTCAGTGGCCCCGCTCGTTTGCCAATGGAGATGATTAACGAGGCTGAAAGTAAGAAAGTTCAAGTCCAGCAGTGCTAAGGAAATTAATGAATGTATCTTTTTTCCATTAACCTTTGATTTAATTTCTTTTAGCACTTCCCGAGAGCGAGTCAGATTCCGAGGTCGACGAGGTCC
Organism: Athalia rosae; assembly: GCF_917208135.1. Classification (NCBI taxonomy): domain Eukaryota; kingdom Metazoa; phylum Arthropoda; class Insecta; order Hymenoptera; family Athaliidae; genus Athalia; species Athalia rosae. Next base: position 30,333,686 of record NC_064027.1, on the reverse strand, counting down.
AAGAGGAAATGACGATTTTGAAACTCGACGACTGGGTTGTGTTCAAGGTTGATCCCGAGGCTGCGCAACTGATTTTACTTCTCAGGCAGAAATGGAACGCATTGTTTTTGCGAAGAATGAAAACCCCCAGCAAGCTCATGTCTCAACTGGATGAACAAGTCATCAGGACAGTCGTCGCTGTTATTACTAATGAAGAAAAGGCGTGCGGCCTTCATCAACCTTCGGGAATCGGTCAAAGACCTCGTCCATTGATAGTAGATTATTATCCAGCCAGTGCCAGGCGGGTGGATGAATACGAAGATGTAATGATACTGTTATTTAGCAATGTGTTTAGGCGGCATAAAATATCCTTTGTAGCTTAGAGTCGTGATGCTGCTAGTAGCTGATTGGCAATCAATGTTTTATGATTCCAGAGAAATTTCTAAATTTGTTGGGAACAGCGAATCGCGGGAATCACTGAAGGATGACCGTTCCCATCTGATTCTTCCACCATTCTGAAAACAGCCGTTTCTCAAAATCCCGAAAAGTATTCTGCTCAGAAATTTTCTACTTCTATTCAAAAAACTAATACATTGTCGCAAAGTTAACCCTAGCCGAGAGGTATTGAGGGATTTTATATCTGCGATCATTGAAAATTAATTCGCTTTACCGGTGAGCTGAATCTCGTATGTAGGAAAATTCCAAATTCTCTGTCATATTCTATAAGTACAGACAAAAATTATTCCCTCCAACAGAATGGAAGGAGCCAGCGTATCTATGGATAAAGCAACATGCGAGGCGCGAGAAGATCGATGTGCCCTCCTCCTTTCATACAAGCGAAAAGTTCAATGAAAAGTACAAAGTAAGTTTTGACAAAGTTGAGTCGATTTCATGAAAACTTTGAAAATTTAAATCAACATCTTTCTCCCTTTTTCAGGAGTGCTTGCGAGATCGTCAGCTTCGAATTTGGGTGCTGTTAGAAATTCGAAAAACAGCCACTTCGCATCACACAACAGTCATCACCGACAATATTCTAAAGATAAAATAGCAGCAGCCGTCTTGGAAGATGCAAGCACTTTTCCAGCATTTCAGTAAAAATAACAAAATTTTCCACGATCAAGTTCTTTCAACCGATCGATTGGTAATTTATTTTTAATGCAAACAGAATATAAAAATGATAGTTTTTTTTTTTCCTTTGCAACACAGGTCTAGCATTGTAATCGTCCAGCCTGTAAATTGATATGCATTTTTCATTTCCATTTCTATTCTTACATTTATTGCTTAATGGGACGGTATTTTAATTTTTTTAAATACGTAATATTTAATAATTTTGCAAGGTTGTGCAGTGTTTAATTAATTAAGTTGTTTTCACTAGTCGTAGGTTTTCTAAACTACAATATGTATTATAACGCTGGATGGTTGACTCAAACCATAAATAAAAGCGGATTTATAATTCATTGTCACTACTATGTACAGTTATTGATAGTTTGAAGTGAATCTATGATTGCAATATTAATAGTATTGCTGTTATATTCCAAATATACAATATCAAATTTCTTAGATCTCAGATCAACAGACGTTCCTTCTCTCATTTAGCCGTCAGGATTGCTTGATCTCACTTCCAGATTGCTCGGTAACGGGAGTTTTGGTTTTAGCTAGAAAACAAAAATAGCAGATATTGTCATTATACATTGGGAGGTAGAACAAACGTAGAGAAAAAAATATTGTATTCAATCAAATAAGATACCTTTTGGTTTTGTGCGAACTCGTTGAGTACGTCCTACTCCACGACTCAAGGCTTTGCTTTGGAGTTCCGCTTTTGGTGGGTTTTTCTTTTTACCACGACCACGAGTAGCTCCCTTAGACTGACCTCGCCAACCTCGGCCACCCCGTCCACGTATAATTCCAGGCGTCAGGACTGACGATGTGTCGGTTCTTGCAGAATGGAATGTAGCAGGGACGCGTTCAAAGCATTTATGATAAGGTGTGATGACAGCTTTGTCAATGGGTGGCCAAGGGGGGTTCGGTATTGTTTCAAAGCCTTTATTTTCGTATACTGAGTGAAGGTCAAATACGTTTTTCCTACGAAGCAGACCAAGTCCTGATTGAATGAGGACAAAAGGCTAGTCTTTCGTTTTGAATTTTCTTGATTATGTAATCGGATTCTTACCTAAAACTATCTGCTGCTTCCTGGTAGATGGTGGCAAACGCACCTGTGCTGGGGGTGTGTCTCAGAAGATAATTTCCGGATTTCAAAGTTTTCAGACCACGGACCACGTTGTATAGCACACCTAGTGAGTCGGCAGGGTTCAAGCCATAGAGCCTCTTGATTTCGTTCGATATTGATATAACTGATCTTCTCTCCGTTTGAATGAACTCTGCATTTTTTGCGGATATTCTGACTGATGATAAAATCCATTAGATTTTCAGAACTACGTTATTTACTATCGTTTCTTCTTCAATATGTTATTATGAAACCACGAAGATTGAAACGCACCTCGTAACAGTGATGTATTTGGCCTGTAGGCCAGAGTCGTCCATTGTTTAAAAGCCTCTTCTGCCGAAACCGCCTCAGCACCCAGGGCTATTTGGTGCTCCAACTTGGGTACTAACATTACTGGACACCACGTATCGTCTCCTACTTTCTGTTAGGAATCTAAATTGTTACGTCGAAAATAATAGGCTCATAAACACACGATAATTGGTCAAGCAACACTTACCTCGATTCCATCTATCCGTGTGCGTACCAATACTTTGTACTCCTCAATTTTGGTCTTCAATGGCTCATTGCTAGTATCTTTTGCCGACCCAAGCGAAAAAATCTTATAAGTGACGTTACTCCCGGCTGGCGGGAAAACAGAAGGAGCAAAATTTGTCTCCGCGGAAGATTGAGCAGTGCTATCTTCTGCTTCTTTTATGGCCTCATGGTCTTTCTCTTTTTCATCGTTTGTTTTTCTGTTAATGTTTGCCCCTAAACTAGCATCCTTAAACGAAACACATTCCATCGGTTCTTCTTCAGAATCATTTACTTGTAAATCTGGTGATTTTTCGTGAGATAACAGTCTGTTGTTTATCGCAAAGTCTTCAAATTCTCCCTTTGGCTCCAAAAGAACTTGATCAGTTTTGCCATTTGTGTGGTTTTTTGAATATTCCTCCGAAAAGGTCGATGATTTTTCTGTTATTCTTACCGTACGCTTCAGCGATTCGTTGTCCATTTCTTCTAATTCCATCAGACTATCTGAGTGAAGATTTCCAAAGAGCTCATCTTCACTCTCCTTTTTTGGACTTTCATCAGTTAAGCTATAACAACGATCAGGTTCAGTTAATCTGGAAACTAAATTCTCATACTTGATATAATGTATGATTCCACATAGCTGAAAACACTACCTGATCGAAGTGTGGTGATGTGGATGTAGTAGATGTGATCTGAGGATATATTTATAAATCCATGCATTCTTCTGTGGTACTGTCATAGCGGTTGGCGGCAGTGGTTTGTCAATGTATACAACAACGGTTCCCCTTTTAGTTGCCTTCACTATTACTGGTAGTATCCAAGAGCTGGTATAAACTGGACCAAAATTTAAAGCCAGGCAATTGAGTCCGCTAGATGAAATTACTAAATCAACTTCATTCTCCTCAACGAATCGTTCACAGTTTGGATCCTGACTAATTGATACATTTGAAATGGTGGATCCTGCTTGTGCATCTATTGGAAGATTATTACCTATAGGATAACGGCTCTTCAGTTTGCTCATATGGCATAGTAGCAAATATGGTTTGTGTGTAGGTGGCATTAATACTCTGGGCAGTTGTCCCTGGGAAATAACAATTGATTTGTCATAGTCTATTCTGTCTATCCAACTTGTAAAATTTTGAATAATAAATCCATTGGATCTTCAATGATTATTTACCATTTCAAGAAGGTTGGCTCTCAGAGTCAATTCAATTTTTTCATCAGCTTTGAAAGGTATGTTTGCCCCTGCAACATAGTATCTTGGAAGCTTCCTAACGTTTGCAACTTTACATTTCCAGCGAGCGTTTATATATTCTTTGCCGGTAATGGATAGGTTTGAGCCAGTCCAATGAGACTTGGCTAATTGGAGAAATTCTTCTTGCTCCTCATTTATTGTAGGCAAGAGTTCCTGCAAGACAATGAAGGAAAAATGAAGCGTACATTCAGAAGTTTCAATGCAAAGAATTCAGTTGGTAAATACCAGAAATTTAGTTATTATTAATTACCGTATATAACTCTAGTTCATTTCGACTTTGCTGATTCATTTCTGGTTTTTCATGCCCTGAGAATAGAAGAAGTACTCGAAGACAGATTGCCTGTTGGTTTTTGCTCAAATTTGAAGTTCTGGGGAATAGAAAAGGAGCTTTGACGACACCAGGTACCCAAGGTTTTTTCATAGGGGTGTTTGGCTGGTTGTCACTGAGCTTCTTTGGATCCAAGCTACCGCTCTTGCTATTTTCTTCCACTTCTTCGCCATCGTCGCTCTCAAGTTCTGCAAGAGGGTTTGTGAAAGCGCCGTTCAGTATTTTATATATCACACTCTCATCTTTCATCCGTTGTTCATTGACAAATACATTGTCAATCATGTCTTCTATCGGAGGGTGCCTAGAATCAAAACAACTCATGCCAACGATTCAAAATTCAAAATTGCTGAACACGAACTGTTCTATGTCCGGCTCATCAGGTTAAATTGTTCTTAACTAGCTCTAGGCGAATTGTACCCGAATATGGAGAAATTTTTATGATTATTTAGCTTACCAATCAATGTTGAGAAACTCATCCATGTTATACGATAATTGAAATATTCAATATGAAGATGTCAACGCAGAATTGAAAGCCATCGTGCAAAAGGACAGCGGAATGTAGAATAAATCACTGATATAAATACAAACCATGCGGTCAATGCGGCCGTCAAAGGAACACAAAATTCTAACCTAGAGTGATTGTAATCCATGTGTCTTGTTCGGGACAGAAGGACCGGTCTGTAACGTGTGATAGCTGATTAAAAATCTAGCTCATGATGAGTGATGCTGAATTCGAAGGAGACAGTGACCAAGAAGTCTCAGAAAATCATTCAAAACTACTTGAAGCTGTCACAGAACTTGATAAAGGCAAACGGTTTGTTATTTTTACAGGTTACATTGGACCAGGCTAATTCAGATGGACATCCGAATTTTTATGTAAACCTTTTTCCAATCATAGCGTGAAAAAACCTGAAAGGAATGAGCCGAGTCTTGAAGTGTCAGAATTTCACTTGGTCAAAAGCGGCATTCGAGATGGCAATGCAGTACATCTTCGAGAACTTGCTAAAACTTTGGGGCAGCGTGCAACCCATGCAGAAATTGCTGCTAAGCTCCGAGCTACACAGAAGAAATCTACGACTCTTCCCAAGCCATTGGAAAAACCTGCAGCTGCTAGAGTATAATAAATTAAATGAACTGAAAAATTTGCACAGATCTAACTGTCACATCTTACACTTGCAACCTACATTGATTTGCTTGTGTTATTATATAGATCAAGAGAGCGGTTGGATTTGAGAACATCAAAAAAGATCTAGGGAAATGGGATGCTATTGTGTCAAAGAATCGGACTGCAGAACAACTGCATTTCCCATTGAAACAAACCGACATGAAGCTCGAGACCTCCAACGAATTTCTGAAAAGGTTCAAAGTACAATCAGAACTAGAAATAGCATTGGCTGCTCTTGAACCAATCAAAGAAAATAAGAAGGAGGAACAAGAAAATGAGGTACCTCTGAGCTTGGAGCAAATTATTGAGCGAAGAAAAGAAGCAGCCCGGTTTAGAGCCCAGCAGGTAAGAGACGGGACACTAAACTCCTACATTTTTTAGTAAGAAGATTTCACGATTAATTCCCATAATTTTATTCCAGTCCTATAGAGAAGCAAAAGCATATCGGCAGAACAAAATAAAAAGTAAAAAATTCCATCGAATTGAGAGGAAGCAAAAAATGAAGCAACAACTGAAAGAGTTTGAAGAACTTCAGAAAACTGATCCCGAAGCTGCACTAGCCAAACTTGAATTGTTGGAGAAATCTAGAGCGGAAGAACGCATGTCTTTGAGGCACAAAAGCACTGGTCAATGGGCTAAAAACAAACAGATCAGAGCAAAGTATGACAAAGAGGTAGGGAAGGGATGATAATTTTTCTCCTTGATTTTGGGGATCTCATTTTTAGCCCTGTTTATTCTTCAGAGTCGGCAAGTTCTTGCACAACAGCTTTCAATCAGTAGAGAGTTGACACAGAAGATTAAAAACAATGATAATGATGACAATGACGATGACGACGATGATGATGATAAGGGGGAAAACAAGAGCGATAAGATCGTGGAGCCTTTGTCTGTATGGGATAAGGAGAACCCTTGGATAAACAATACTAAAGGTCCTTCAGAGATTGATGAGTTTATCAGCGGCTATAGGAAATACTGGGATGCAAAAAATATGCAAGAAAAATCAAAGCTATCCAAAGAAAGTCCTCCAGAAAATGGGCAATTAGAAAAAGAGCAGAAAATTGCAGAGACATTTTTCGTACCGCAAATGACAGATCCACCTACAACTTTGAATCCTGTCGAAGAAGTTATTGTTGAACATCCAGAGCTAATGTTTGATGTAGATGATGAAGGTTTCTCGGAAGACGGATCCAATGATGATAATAGAGGTGGAACATTTGTTCATTTGAATTATGAGTTTTTACAATCTAGGAGATTGGAATTAATCTTTTTTTTCCCCTTTGGCAGCCAAAGGAAAATTAGCTGGTAAATTACGTGGTCAAGTAAAGGAATATCAAAAAATTGATCAGAAACTAAAGCAGCTGGATAACGAAGAGACAAACAATAAAAATCAGCTGACGAAAAAAAAGGTTACCAAGGCAGCAGGTACTTCCACATGGCTGATAACCCCGTTAGAAGATTGTGAGGCATTACAAAACAAAACCACCAATAAAAAGAATGAAGATATTGACGATATATTCGACACAATAACTGATAAGATGAGCGCAAAGTTCCGCACAAAGTTAAAGAATTTGAAAACGGACGTGAGTCAAATAACGAAAAGGAAAACCGTAGCGGAACGTGTAAAAAATTCTAGTACAGAATATGTGCCAGATCTTAGTTTCAAAAATCCGAAGCAACGACCAATTATTGATGAGGAAATGTCGGAATCGACCAAGCAGAATCAATCACATTTAAATAACGAAATGGATAAGCTCAGGAAATTAGCCAATACTGCCACTGATCTCGGAACTAGACCTAAAGAGGTGGAGAATGAGATCGATCCGCAGAAATTTATAAATATGAAGCCAAAACATCTGAAATCCCAAGTGCCAGATATAGTTACAGGAGGCGACGAGGGGCTTGATAACAGCGAAGAAGAAGAAGAACAAGATGAAGAGGTGAGGCGGGATTTAATCAGCGAAGCTTTTGCTGACGATGACGTGGTCGATGAATTCAGACAAGAGAAAGAGGAACAGGTATGTGATGTTTAGGATATTTTGTACAAAAAATTTGCGGGATTTTTTTTTCTAACATTGAAAATTTTAACAGATAAAAAAATCGCGCCCAGAAGATTTGGACTTGAGTTTACCAGGCTGGGGTTCATGGGTTGGCAAAAATATTACGGTATCTTCAAGGAAAAAGCGGAGGTTCATACTAAAATTTCCGAAGGATGCTCCTCGCAAAGATAAGAATAAGGGGGACGTTATTATCATTGAGGAAAAGAATCAAAAGATAAAAGAACATCAAGTGAACGAGTTACCTTTCCCCTTTAACAGTGTGAAAGACTTTGAAGCTAGCGTTCGGGCACCCATAGGCAGGACATTTGTGCCAGAGAATGCTCATCGTAGATTGATTCAACCTGCAGTCAAAACTAAACTCGGCAAGATCATCGAACCCATGGACCAGAACTCCTTAGTGGATACCAAAAACATGAAAAATGATCTAAAACGAAAGAGAGTTTTTGCTAGTAAGAGGGATAAGGGAGCAAAAAAAAAATCAACTTAATCAATATCAATTTCCATCATTCTCTCACGTTCCGCATACATATTTGTTACCCTATAACCGTTGAATAATAAATATTGTACCTATCCGCTTGTGTAATCGAGTTCTCTATCCTGCGTTATTTAAAATTAAATATTTAAAGTCAATTTTACGATGAAGATAAGAAAAACTTTTTAATTAAGCAAGTTCCAAAAATATGTACAATGATGAACACGTACGATAAAAAAACGAGGGCATTTCAACTAGAAATAATCTTGACTACATTTTCTGAAATATGAGAGATAAAAGTGTGATTGGGGCCTGGAATACTAATCACTTCTAATTTTGATAAGAATTAAAACCTGGGTCGAATGTTCAAACTGTTGAACATTGTTTGCACAGGGTCTTCGTGAATTTAAAAGCGCGCCCTCCACTAGTCGACAATAATGCGTGCGCATCGGTACAGATCTTTTTTCCGATTGGCGAGTGGTCTCGATTGGGCGGAGAGAAAATCCCACCCATCGTTTTAACACCGTCGTGAGAGAAAGAGAGAGAGAAAGAGAGAGGGATAATCGAGCGTTTTGTTTCCCTTTTTTATTCAGTTTCGCTAAGTCCGTCGGAGAAGCCGGTACCTCTGGATATTGGGGTAACTTTTAAGACGAGAGTAAAACTGCAATCGAATTAACCGCTCAAGGTATTCGCCTCAGAATGGCGGCTGCAATAAAGGAAACCAACGATCCGCAGAGTGTTCATTTTTTTGAGGGGGTTGAAAAACTCCTAGAAATTTGGTTCACCAGCAGACCCTGCGGTACCACCGAGGATCCAGATACTGACAAGGAGAAACATGATCTCCGGAATATTCCCCGGTAAGCTTCATCATCACATAATCACACTCGAGACGTCGAATTATTGGTACAATCTTTTTTTACCAAATATGCCCGAATTTATTAACTGTTCAATCGTTCTCCACCAGTTTGTAGAACGAATTACTTATTCGCTTCGTTTTTCGTGACGTAATTTGCATGTGCAGTATCTCGTCATACATGAACACCCTGTATGCGGTGTTTGATTATAATGAAAAATATCATTGCAAGCTTAATCCGTAAGTGCAGATAAAATAATGAATCTCTAAACCACTGTCATAGAACGATTGTGCGAATTCTAAGAAGAAGAAAAGAAGAAGAACATTAACAACATGCCTGCGGAAAGCTGAGAGCAAATGTAGAATATATTCGGTGGTGCGGTTGCCAATAACCGCGAGAACGCGCTTCGTCGCACTTTTACCCTACATACTATAGTGTGTACATCATCGATTAATAGCGGGCCGACATTCTCAAACGCGTTTTTAGTTACACCATCGGAACAAATGTAAGAAAGTTTTTGTTTTCATGTAGCGGCATTAGTTGAGTTATTTGTGAACAATTCAATTTATTACTCACCTGCAATATTACAATATGATTATTGTAACGTGTTGCCACTGTCGGCGTAATTGAACTTCGACGTACAAGTGAATATAGGATGAGATAGAGAAATTTAGCAACAATTTCTCTGTTTTCTACATTTTATTTGTTATCTGCAAAATTGACTCATAGATCGATAATTATGTATTCATGTTGTGTGCGTCGGAAATTGTAGTCGATCACACCTTATCATTGGCAGTTTTGAAGTATTAAATTTTCTTCATTTCGTATTATCGATCATTTTTAACATATGAAATGTGCTATTTCTATTTGCAGACAAAAATGGGAAAGCTTGTTAAAAATCGTAAGATGCGAGATAATCAGCTTCTGTCGGAACGATCAAATGGACGCTTACGTGTTAAGGTAAATATTATACTGTACATTGTATCGAAAAAGCGTTGTTTCTACTTATTCTAGCATGCAACAACTTTGTAGTAATAAGAATAATCATAATAATAATTCACGCATGGAACGATTACGTGACATACGTTGGACTTATCTCGTCGTATTCATTCATAATTAATATGCAAATTGTGATAACGATTGACTAGTAATTTCATTGCTTCCTTGAGCGAAGAGTTCACGATTTCATCACACGATCAGACGTTGGAAAGCCGGTAGAGGCGAGGAATAGTAAAAAATACGAAAATTTTATAGATAGCTGTAATTTCAATTTGCCAAATAGTTTCGAATTGCACTGGACGTGATGGTTAACTCGATATTTATCTCAGAGATTCAGTGATTTAGTGAAGAATATCCACTGCATGAATTTACAAGCACAATTACACTGCCGTTTTTGCTCGCAGAGTTGAAAGAAAAAACACGTGCATGAATCGAACAACTTCCGTCAGACAGAACATTTTGTTCGATTTTGATTGGAACCCCATTTTCTGATATTTTTAATTGACTGTTGTTCAAAATTAAGAGATCATTCGTACTGTTCTCTTTTCGAAAGATCAGTATGCACTCCAAATTCAAAACAATAAACAGCTGATTCTCGATTATCCTCGAATCACCGCTGCAATGGGCGCGCCCTTTCGGCGGGTAGTGGAAAAATACTAGCAGACGACAATATTTGCAAACGTCAGTTTAAAACAAATGCACCGCTGACATTTCGTGGAATGAAATTCGTTACCAAATTATTTCTTTATCTGCTCTATGTCAACACTTCCATGCCTCCGGATATGAAGTTCTCAGTTTTCAGCGCTCTTCTTTAATCTGCTAGCTACGAATCATAGATGAACCTTCAAGGATTAAATTTGTAATTTCGATCATCTCTTAGCAGAAAATGGGGCGTGAATGTCCTGTAGATCGCTATCCACCGTTGCAAAAGGATGAATCCATGGAGAACATTTTTCTGACTGGCATTCATTAGACTTTTTTGTTTCCACAGTGAAATATTGGGCTGGAAATTCACACTAGAATTTAACTTGTTAATTTCGGCAACAAAGTTACAGAGTATATTCACAGCTTTGATTTTGACTCGAGGTTAAATTTAATCTACATGCGATCGGTCAGGTCAAGCGTTTCGAATTCCCATGGAGCGAATCAGTGGATAATAACTTGAATGTCGAGTAAAGATGTTGGAATGAATAATCTCGCAATGATGTGTTCTTAAAATATACTTATCACAAATGATATTATTAATGAGACGAAATACATACAAGAATTGCTTGCCCCTTGAAAAGCAAAATTGTTAATTTTGAATATTGTACAGCCTGCTGGTGTCATAATCAACTTCCATTAATTAGCCAAACTGATAAAGAAGCCTTGTACATAATAATTTCAATGATCCATGGCTAGATATTGTGATGACTAATGTCGCTGGCCTGGATTGGGATCACAGCCAATATCATGTTTCGGGTAGCATAGAATTACTAAGGGATAGTCTAAGTTTCTTTGAATCATCCTTCAGCTGCGGTGCAATTTTGCAGCTTTTCTTCACCTTTCTGATAAAGCTTCAGGCTATTTTTGCTCCTATGTCTTTAAGCGGGTAATAAACCCACATGTTCTCACTGAACGATCGGCGCCACGTGTATCTGACCTTATCAAGGCATGTATATTACCAGACGTCGTAGGTCGCAATTAATAGTAAACTGCTGATAACCCGTGATTATCTTTTACTCTTTATAAGTCTATTACGATTGTCCCTTAGTCGATATTTCCTTCTAAGCTCAAATATTTTATCACTATGTAATGCAAGTTAAACAGTTTTAAGACACATGGCCTGAATGCCAAAGATTGATAAAAGGTGCCAAGAGTAAAGGTTGCCCTGACCATTCCAATCCTGTTATTGTTAATTTCTCGTTATTTGTTCCGCCGTGTTTTGGTTAGCATTGTGGATAACTGGTCAGTCATTTAGAGCGAAACATGTTTGCTCTTGAGCTTCAGTACTTGGAAAGAATTTCAATCTGCTTTGAAAATTATGTGCATAACTGTTTTGCCTTCAATAAAACTTACTTCTGATTATCTATAATGGCAATACTGTCGTTCAGGAAATTACTTCTAGATTGACAAATTCCTGCTAAGTCAAAATGACACTCATTTCACAGAACACGTATCAGCATACCTATCTCTTACGTTGTTGGCTAGTGCAACGACCAGTATATTGTTTCGAGTACCTATTATTATTTAGACTCTGAGAACCAGCCTATCTCGCTTCTTGGTATATCATCATATTGGAGATAAGGGGCATTGCATTCTCGGGCAGATAATGGGCCCTTTAGACATTGATCTGCCATAGTTAGTCAAGCTGTTTTTAGATGCAAACAAAAGTCAAGCAGCTATCAGAAAATAATCCCTCTATACCATTTGTACAAAAACTTGTACACAACTGTGTGATGCGTTTTTCGTCACTAGAACACTGATTCAACGGTATATATCACTGTTGATGATGAAGGGATATTAAAAGACTTGGCTTAGAACGTGACAGTATATTTTTAGAACCAAGTTATCCTTCACCGCTAGACATAGATCAACTTCCAATGTCAATGCCATTCGATCCATACTGTTGATGATAATTTATTGAAACAAAAAACTCCAATTTCGTACTTGTGATATCTGAGTTTGCAACTTATGAATCTGAAATTTATTTTGATTATTAATTACATGTTCCAGCGAGAGCAGCATGTTTGTCTCAAAGCGTCGTTTGATACTGAAAACTTGCGGAACCACGACTCCTCTTCAGTGTTTGGAACCACTACTGCAACTGGTTGAACAATACACAGGATTTGAAGAAGTTGAGGTAAACTTTGCCCAAAATAATTAAATCATTGATCACCGCTATTGCATTCATAGTAAACTACTTTCCCCAATATTTTACAGCGACCTGAATCTCCCTGCTATCATTTCATTCAACAAATACAGTAATTATTATCACCAGCGCAAGTATCTACTTAATTAATTATAATTAACTATTTGTCGTCGGAGTATCGTGGTCAGATTACTATGCATCTCTTGTTTTTTTATAAAAGTGTTATTAAGTTAAGTACATATATATTTTTATACATCCTCAAAGATCAAGCTGAATCGCAGAGGAAGAAGGAATTTAGAAAGAGCAATTTTAGTTATGGGTGGTGGAGAGATATGCTTAGCTATATAACTTGACCTAGTGCACGGCACAGTAGAATATGTATAAGTCAAAGGTTGCCTACATACCTGTTGGCTTATTGATCTCTGCTGGCCACTATAGCACAGGTTATGAGCTATAACTATGCTGCGATCGAAGTAATGTATGGAGTATTGAAAAAGGATGCGATCGCTATGCAATGTGATCTCAAATATAATCTCCCTGTGTTCTAGGTGCTGCACCATTCTGCATCTGAATGGGATGTTATTACTCCTGTTCAGATGATTACCTTAAGCTGTTGATAAGCCCTAGCGATTATTCTATCAGCGAGCATACATAAACAAAACATTAATAACCAGATTTTAGGAGAAAAAAAAAATAATAATATCAAACAAGTTCCTTCCAAGATTTATTAATTGAAGTATTTCTTAATATATTTTCATCATTCATTATAACGTACTCTTGTTTTTATTGATATTTCATGACACTATTTGATTATTTGAGTGTAGGTAGAAATTAATTAAAAATCACTCGACCTTAAATCTCATGTAGAATTCAATTATATTTTGTGTATTTTTTTACTCTAGGATGTCTTCTACTCACGCAAAAATTACAAGAAACCTGAACTACAGATATCCCCGCATCAAGCATTCGAAGAAGAAGTAGCTCTGCTTGACACATTCTTTGATGGTAAATATCAAGCTTACAACGATTACGCTTTGAATTATAATTTACCTCGCTACTTACAAAATCTAAAACGTTATCCTAGATGGAGAAGCATATTGTCTAGGATCTGTGGACTCAGACTGCTGGTATTTGTACACCTTGAATAGACAGAAATGCTCTGACATCAAGAGAGAACCAGATCAGACGTTGGAAATTCTCATGACAAACCTCGATCCTGAGGTTATGGCTATATTCACACGTGATTTGAGTTCTTCTGCCGCTGAAGCCACCGTTAAGTCTGGAATTGAAAAACTCATTCCGAATATGATCATTGATGACTTCTTGTTCGAACCATGTGGATATTCTATGAATGGCTTATCGAAAAGTGTAAGTAGTGTAACTAATTTCTTTTATCACATGCGTTGAATGTCGGTGGGATTTCAGATGTTTTTCAACAGGCGTTTAATCGTGTCAAGAATTACAAAAGCCATAACGTTATGTAGGACAGATAATCTAAACTCAAACTGACGAATTGAATGACTTTTCTGATTGCATTTTTCTGTTCGTTTAGGGCGCTCCAGAGCTGCCCGATGTGAGTATTATTCAACTTGTAACTTGTAACAAGCCATGAAAGTTTTTGATTCCCAATAGATAGCTGTAGGAACACCATTGAAAACCATAATATTTGAAAAGAGATACAGATGATGCAAACTGTTGAATAATTTCCAGTGTAACGCTGAATTAAATTTCTAATATCATCGCTATTTCTTCTGTTCTAGGGATGTTACATGACGATCCACATAACACCGGAACCGGATTTTTCTTACGTGTCCTTCGAGAGCAATATTCCACAGGCGTCGTACACGGAGGTGATTCGTCGTGTTCTCGATACATTTAAGCCTGGTAAATTTGTTGTCACCGTATTTGCAAATAAGGAATCTGTGGCTACAGAGATGCCACGGGAACTAGACCAGGCAGACAATTTCACTTTTGGTGGAGATTGGTTGCGCCATGACGTACAGTACTGTCGTTTCAAGAACTACGACCTAACATGTGCATTCTATTCCAAATTTCCAAGCTGAGGGTTTGTTGACGCCTCGCTTGTCTATCATTCGCATGAGACAAGTAAGGCAAAAGATCCCTCTTCTTCTCATCCCATATTCTCTTCTCATACATCAAACTCATTTTACTCCGATGAATCCAGTAGCATTGAACATTCAACAAGAATAAAATTTATATCTGGACATTCGGTTACAAGACCAATTATTCTATCGACTTCAAGCAACTCAAATTCTGTCAGAGTTAATCAAAATATTAAAAAGTCCCTCAAACTTGAAACATTTATGGATGATGAATTACAATGCCGACAAGAAAATAATTCTATTGCATCAGATGATTCGCGATCCGCGTCTCTTGCTCAAATATCAATTGTTAATAGACCGGCAAGCCGTTCAAAACTTTACCGCAGGTCCTCTTTGAAAGCCCCGGTGGATGCAGATCAGACAAAAATTTTCAATCAACCGCGTAGTTCTTCCACGGAACTTGCAATGTCCTCAGATAACGAAAGTAAAATCAAATGGAATGAAGAGAACGTACACATTACCTGTAATCCTCTATCATCACCCTATCCATACTCTACTCCTTGCCACAAAAAAGAACGCATACGAGATACCCAGGTGCAGGATGAGGAACCTAAACCACATAGCTGTGGAAAGTTCCTACCGATATTGTCTCTGATTCCCCTAACACTTGTCAGTTTTCAGTATCTCAGTCCAAAGATGAAGTTTTCATGGTGGCGTAATAAAATTTCGTGAAGGCACGCCTAACGGGCATATTATCATGACTTGAGCAAACTTTTATTACTATTAGTTCGAGTCGGGTGTAATTTGTCAAACAATTTGAAACCTATTACCTCCTAGTTAGAACTCACTCCTCGCCAACTAGAGGAAGAGCCTGTTTCGTCCTCTCGTGTCTCGTAATCCTTAATTAGGACATGTAAGCACGGAATTTATGTAGTAAGAGATAAGAGAATCCTATGTGACGAGAGAATGCTCATTCTTTATAACAGATAAGTTACATTTTTTCGATTATCAGCAATCTTAAATCCTTCTTTCATCGTTTGACAAATATTTCCATCTAAACCATTGCTGTCATCAAATTGTTTTTCTTTTTTTACTTTTTTATTTTATTTTCAATATGCAAAAACCATGTAACAATAGTCTTATATTTTTTAATAAAAGTTTCATAGATAAGAGGATTATATTTTTTATAGTCAAATTGAATCCGCCATAACAATAATTCCAAAGGCACAAAACGATTGATTCGTCAGTGTATGAAAAATGAGCAGTATTGATATCGGGGGGAGCGGGGAAGAGAAAACTGTGATCGTATATATGAAATGTGTGTAATAATTCTGTGCTTTATGCAAATATCATTACTAGTTATGCATGCCATAATACAAGCAAACATATAAACTTCTTCTTTCAACTTAACGAACCTCATTATTGTTATCATTCTCAGTCTAATTGTATGGATAAATAGCCTCACCTCATTTAAAAAAAAATTAAGAGAAAATAGAAAAAATAACAATAAAAAAGAAATTCAAGTCATCGGTGCACGTCTACATTGAAATGACTAATCTTCACAGTAGATGAGAATATTGAATATGTACCTAGGTAGATAAATGCAGTTCGTATTAATGAAGCGGAATCATCATATAAATTAGTTTTGTTGTAACTGTTATCATAAATATCTCTATATATATAATTGTCTTTCGCGCAACGTTTATTCACATTATGCGTGTAATAATTGTTCTCAATTTTATTTGTACCAAGAATATTTAGTGAAATTCTCAATGCGTGGATACGCACGTCTGGTGTCGGACTGACGATTAAGTACCTGTAAGTGTGAAAGTAGATTAATACGGAATTAGTGATCGACGTTTTAAAGGTGGTGTATGAATTCTGCGCATTCCTACATGGCCAATTTCACTCTGTTAATTCTCGACGTTTATAGTATAGCTGCTATTAATAGATAAAATTATTGCACTCTGATCCATCGAGTGGTAGGTGGCAAATTATTGAATCGAAGCGTCTATATTGTTACTCTATGCTTTGTGAAGTAGAGTCTATACTGTAAATCTGCCCATGTCATCTGATGATTTGGTTGGCAGTTGAGCCATGTAACGAGAGTAAGTTTTTATTCAAAGGTAGCTGAACAACTGGATCTTATTTACTTTTATAATTGTAAATGTTATAGAGATCACAGGGTACAGATGAAATTATTGAATGTAATGCTTAATTACTGTTATTGATATGATACAGAATAGTAGCATGTGCTGTTAGTATTTTCATAAAGAAATTTTTTCCGATCATTGACAATTAGTAGTAATTGATTAGTCGTCATTTTGTTTCTGTAAATTTCTTTTCTCAGGTACGACGAGTCTTTCAAATAGTGTACTAGACGATCGTCAATATATGGTTCCTTGTCGCAATCTTAGTTAATTACATAAATGATAACATGTACCTCCATTTCGATCCATAGATATTTTTTATGCCCTTTTACAAAGTCTTTGGCTACTCAATGGCCGATATCCCTGATTGTATCATCGGCTCTTTTCATCTGTGGAGTCATGGAAAGTATAAGATGAACAAATCGGTGTTACTACCAGAGCATTCAAATAATAATCCTCGATGAAGTATCCAATGACGTTGAGTACTAAACCTCTGGTGAAAACTAATGAGTGATAACGTTTTACTCAATTTCGATAAAATCAGATTTTCCGATCTGAAATATGTTATGTCAAAAGTCAGCAGCTACAAATTGTTAGAAAGTAAGAATTTTAATTGAAGTATGTTACAGTTATGCACTATTGTATACCTATGTATACACGGGTAGATCATCGTGACATGTTCCAAAATGATGATAATTTGCTGTATGTAAATACCACACCATCAATCATTATTGCATGTTAATAAACAGAACTAATTTATGTATTCTATCGAAAAATAAAAATTATATTTAATCTGGGAGAACTGTCTACCAATATCATTTTCTCTTCTGTCAGTACTATTCAGATTACACCATTCAATTCTCTGGGTTCATTCCGAGCAAGGCGTAAATGCACACCGTGCAATATAGAGTTGAATCTTGCTCGAAATCCACGTGGTTGTTCGTCAAACTTTTGGTCTCTTTGTCGTTTTTGTAACTCCGTCTCAGCATCAAACTTTGCTCGAACTCTGTCTAAAGCTGCATGTTTGAAAATAAGCTTATGATGAAGGTCGAGAGAATTCGAACTCCTCACACGTTCGGTAATTACTTTATCCGTTACCTTGATCCAAATCCATTTCGTCCATCTCCTCATTGTTTATCTTGGCCAGTTCTTTTCTAAAACTTCTTGTTATCCTTTTCCTGATATAATCCGCTTCAATCTCCTGTTTCGTCCTCGGCACTCGAAATCTTATGCAGCAGCACAGCGCTATCATTATCGTTAGCAATATAGAAAGAACGATGCCCGCTAGTTGCCAGACACGAAAACCAGCTACCGTCTCGTCTTCTAGCCATTCTTCCATGCCTCCCTTGACACAGTCTCCTGGACTAATAGCTACTTCGTTCGGAGAACAGGGTGGTACAGATGTGGAGAAAGATATCGAATTTGACGTTGTTGGAACTATCCTTTCGTTCATTTTTACAAATGTCACAATTCATTACTACATGAAAATGAAATTGTTGAAGTTAAAAGATAGTTCCAAGTAAATTTCAATGCACTCTGTTCGAGGGATTGTATCTGACTGAAAATAAAGCATAGGTTTATGATCAAGTTGAGTGGTGTGAAGGGTGTGGCTGGCCACTAATAAATATTTCCAGCTGGCACTCCCTAATTCCCTGCTTCGCATGATCGTAACTATTCTTTGATCAAAGATCAATATCTCCAGGGATTCAACAACAAAATACATTATTTCGCATTAATTTTTGCCAGTGGAAGTACAGAATATGACAAAGATACAATTCTAAAACCCATGCTTGTAATGTAGAGACACGCGACGGTTTCATTACGTAGTGTGAAAAGAGAAGATTTGTAAAATTATTTGTAATATTGTTTTTATTATCTTATAATAATTATTATATAATAAGTAAAGATTGAAAATAAAAATAATGATTTGTTACAAAAACAATGTACTATGTTACGCGGTTACGACAAAAAAACGACGTCGCTTCAACGGTATCCACTTATTTCATTACCAAGTATTCTGTTTTCTGTTTTCCATTTCTGTTCTCTCTTCTTTCGTTTTTTTTTTTATTAGATTACTAGTTTCGTCGAATCTTTCTCTTTAATTACAATAGATCGGTTCTGAGGGAAACCAGAAAATTTTTTGTTTGTTTCTCTTATTTAATGTACAGACCTGGCGTCACTAGTCTTAGTTTATAATGCACAACTTTTTAAACAAAAACTAGAGTCGTAAGGGCTTTGTGCGATACAGGATAGGCATGTTGTTCGATTGAGTAAGTAAAGCTGACACGCGAGATCTATTCACCGGAATCGTCTCGTGTGCGTCGCATTCTATTCATAACAACCCCGGCTGCTGATTCATTCAATGACTAGCAATTAGTGCCAACGAACAAGCATGGAATAGTTTTTTCTTTATGTTTATTAAAATTAATATAATTAGCGCACTGTTAAAGTCGCAATAGACTAATATTCACCATCATTAATGATACGCTTTTTCAATAACGAATTATTACGGATTTAAACAATAACTGGAAACCACGAAAAAATTAAATCAAGTCCTGTAAAATAATGTAACTCTTGTAAATGCAGTAGTGGTACGACGACCAAAAAAATCCCTGAAAGAAATTCCGAGGTTAAAATACATAGTAAAAATAAAAATCAACGGATCCTTCTGTTCGAAACTCAAACTATCGTTTGTCTAGCCTGTATAGCCAAATACTATAGTATAAATTCTGGCTTTGTGGGATGGGAAGCTCTTGGCTTTCTAATCCTATTAAACAGGACCGTCACTTGAAGGACAAATTATTTTGTTGCATGTGCAGACCTTAGATGACGGTACGAGGTAATCGAAAATCCCTCGCTCATCTCTGTTTTAATAAGTATTAACATTATCCATTGACTTATTAGGCTCATTCCTTTCTAATGAACGTTCGGCCCCTGAAAAGAATGGATCGATTGTCACGGCAAGACAAAAACTGGGTGGTCAAGTCTCAAGTGAGGTCGCAAAAATAATTATCAGCTCAATGCGCAGTACTCACGTTATGGTCTTCTTTTCGATGTTCTTAGGCTCGGGTCGCGCGCGATTCAATACTTTCAGGAAGTCCGATGTCTTGGCACGCATTCTTGAATGTATGTATGCCTTGCTACATTTAATATGATAGTGCAGGTAATCTCTGAACATGTGGATCAGGTCGATCGTGTTATTCCGAGCTTCCCTATTCGTGTGTCGTGGGAATAGCACTGCACGGATGAGGTCGATCTCAGTTGGTTTTCAATGGTCACAACCCTTTCAACTTACTTGTTTAATGGATATTTATGACTTACCAAAAGTGATGTATCCCACATTGTCGCCAACTGCTGCTTCGGAATCTTGCAGCTCTAACGGAGGCTCTCGATGACTAAACACGACTTGAGGTGCTGTGTGGCTCGCTCGTCTCCCTTCCTTTAGCTCTTGTAGAAAAACTTTGCCGATGACTACGTCGTCTACATCTTTGAACACTGTACTAAACACTACTGTAACTCTGTCACTTTTTGCCTCTACGTACCTAGGAATGACACAGTGGTTTTTAGTCACTGTAAGATTATAAAAAGCACAAGAAATTGAACAAAATTTTTCAATAATACTCACAATGTTTCCTGATCACGATATTGTATTACCGCTCTTTTGTGACCCTCTTCGCCGGCTTCTTGAAAATCAAAATACTTTTCAAAAACGCTCGCAAAGCAGTGCCTCTTAAGAAGACCCACATTTTTCACTAATGCTTCCCAGTCTTCTGGCAAGTTATCCAAATCTATCAGTAACGACACGTTGTATCCTTGAAGACAAATATCACCAATTATTGATCTAGCGATCATTAAGTCCTGTACTTGATATTTTCGGTAACTTCTGAATCAAGCAATATTAAATTTGGTCATAGGAACACTGATACTTACCATCCTCTGCGGTAGTAAGTAAGGGGCCGTACTCGTGCTTGAGCAATTCATCAGCACCATGTTCTTGCAACTGCTTGTAAAACTTGAGCGAGATACTAATCTGTGTGAAGTGAAACGCAAGTTAAGAGATTGATAATCCATTAAGACTTCATCAAAATATGAAACATACTCTAATTTTGGTTTTGTCTCCACCGACATTTGAAATGTGGAACAAAACTCCATCAAAGTCAGCTACCGTTATATCTATCGATTCTGGCTTGTGACTGTAAGAAAAATGTATGAAAAATTAATTGCGGTAGAACATGCCGACTGATGTAGAGCCATGTGTCAACATCAGTCTGTGGATTTTTTTTTTCAATAGAAATGAACAAGCATGTCGATAGTCTGGAAAAGTATTTCATTCGGTTTTGGAGCAAAGTCTTATGGACAGTATTGTAACCGGAGACAATTACTTATCAGCTTACGGAAAAAGGGGATAGCGAACATTGAATGATATGACGTGATGTGTCAAAATTATTAGAGAAATCAAGGTGAGGTTAGTCTAGGGTCGGGCTCGCACTGTCAATCGGCAATTTTTAACCGCATGATTAATCGAGTAGTGAGTTGAAACGATTCGTAGAGTAATAAAATAAGGTAAAAATTATCTCTGGTGTGACTAGAGACACCGCCCCAACCTCAAAGCCGATCTTGACACAGATAAAAAGCAAATGATGAAGTTTTAATACGATGATGTGATAGGGTTTCAACTCTCCCGAATACTCACCCTGCCAAGGCATTCTTTATTTTGTTATTTAACGTTTCTTCTATTATCCTATTATTGATCTCAAGTAAGATCATTATCACGACTAATATTTTATTATTAGAATATAATATAATACAATAACTAACAATTATCTAGCGGCGGTGTAACCATGAATACGGAATACGACTCTGACTAATTTCTAATCTCTCCACGGTTCGACTTGTGGGTAGTAGTGGGGGAAGTGGGGCTCCACAACCGCTCCGGCGGCAGGAAATCCGCGTTAAAACATGGGAGAGACGGGAGAAACACCCGCCGACAAACCCCTCCTATAGGAAATAAACTGAACAACTAGAATTACGAGAAAACTATCAATCGCTATAGCACACCACCCTGACGGAACTGTCGAACTGGTGACATCTGCAAAAACTTCAGGAAACTCGAATATTGATTGAAAGCAAGCTTCGTTTCACCGATTAAGTGTTAAATTTTAACATTCTTTGAACTAGAGCGCTGTTTGAATCATGGTCTAGGAGTGGTGAGTCCCCTCAGCCAACTTCTGCCGTTCGAGATCCATCACCATCTGAAAATGGCGACTCGATTGCTGAGGGTCAGCTCCGCGCTGAGAACGTATTCGAATAAAACGAGCTATGTCAAGGTAAGAAAATTGATTTATGAATTTCGCTCTTTAACTTTCTCCCTTTTGTTCTGTATCAAACTATAAGACTGTCAACAATCTCTTTGAAAATCACGCAATTACCTTTTTCCGGAATTCTGCTATAAAGTGTTCCTTACGTAATGTAATGAGATAATTCGCGATACTTGTTAAAATTACATTAATAACGATTAACAAATCAACACGACGTACTCTGTATGATATCTTAATTCTATAAATATATGTGGTTTTTTTCAGACTTCGAGGCAATGGAGGTCGACTGCTGCCGCCCTTCAGCAGACATTGATTAATCAGCCCGCCACCAAAATCACTACCTTTGACAATGGCATGCGAGTTGCTAGCGAAGACAGCGGAGCAGCTACTGCAACTGTCGGTTTATGGATAGATGCTGGAAGTCGATGGGAGAATGACCGGAACAATGGAGTTGCTCATTTCATGGAACATATGACATTCAAGGTAGTTTATCAGAGAAACAAGTACTCACCGTTGACATTTTGACTCTCAAATGTGCATTTTTATCATTATTCTTATCTATCCTTAGGGAACTGCCAAACGCTCCCAGACAGATTTGGAACTCGAGATTGAGAACATGGGGGCCCACCTGAATGCCTATACCAGCAGAGAGCAAACTGTATTCTATGCAAAATGCTTATCTCAAGATGTTCCTAAGGCGATTGAAATACTGAGTGACATTATCCAAAATTCAAAGCTCGGTGAGAGTGAAATTGAAAGAGAACGTGGCGTCATTCTGCGTGAGATGCAAGAGGTAGAAACAAACCTTCAAGAAGTTGTTTTTGATCATTTGCACTCGGTCGCTTACCAAGGAACTCCACTGGGTAGAACCATCCTCGGGCCTACCGAAAACATCAAGACCATCACAAGGGCCGATCTTGTGTCCTATGTTAGGGACCACTACCAAGCTGCACGGTAAACAGTGTTATAATTATCTGTGCAAAGAGACCCGAGATCTGAGACGGACGACTAAAATAAATTTCGATGACTATTCCTGTGCTCTAGATGCGTCCTTGCGGGTGCTGGCGGAGTCGACCATTCACAGTTAGTTCAACTGGCGGAGAAACATTTCAAGAACTTGTCCACCACATACGAAGGAGACATTCCCCTGATCGAACATTGCCGATACACCGGCTCTGACGTCCGGGTGCGGGACGATTCCATTCCTCTTGCACATGTAGCAATCGCAATCGAAGGTATGTTACAACGATTTCAGCCATTTCAGAAATCGGTTCATTTGCATTATGACGTTTGATAACTTTTAAGGTGCTGGTTGGTCCGACGCGGACAACATTCCGCTTATGGTTGCTAACACTTTGATCGGGGCTTGGGATCGTGGCCAGGGTGGCGGCGCCAACAATGCCACCAGGTTAGCCAAGGCGTGTGCTGAAGACGGGCTTTGCCACAGCTACCAAAGCTTCAACACCTGTTACAAGGTTGGTATAGGGCATCCATATTCTGAAAGTCCGGATATTTCTCTTTCCTTTCTCTTCACATACATATGACGCAAGATTGGTTTTACAGGACACTGGTCTCTGGGGAATCTACTTTGTCTCTGATCCGATGAAGCTGGAAGCTATGGTTTACAACATTCAACAAGAATGGATGCGTCTCTGCACCATGGTAACCGAACATGAGGTAGAACGAGCGAGAAATATCTTGAAGACGAACATGCTTCTTCAATTAGACGGAACCACTGCGATCTGCGAAGACGTCGGCAGGCAAATGCTTTGCTACAACCGTCGTATTCCTCTTCATGAGCTTGAGAAGAGGATAGACGTATGTAACCATATGCAGTTTTATTACTTTTGCTCACTTGTGGCATATCGGATTACCATTTACAATCTCTTTTTCATGCAGAGTGTCACCGCGAAGAATATCCATGACATCGGTATGAAATACATCTACGATCGTTGTCCAGCTGTCGCAGCCGTTGGCCCTGTTGAAGCTCTTCCCGACTACAACCTCATTCGTGCTGGCATGTACTGGCTCAGAGTTTAAGCCTTCCAGATTACGAGTCGTCGTGAGAAGTCCAACTTTAGCAACACGCTGATGTCTCAGTGAATATGTAGAACATGGTATTGATTGTATAGAGTACAGCAGTAGTATTACGAGGCGTTTAAAATCATCAGAAAATTACCATCATTCCGAGGGCACAAAGATTTTCAGATGGAATAATTGGAGGGCTGTAAAACTAGCAGTTATATACAATTTTATATACTCACTCTGATGAAAATAAGCGGAGTAGTTTGCTAACTTGTGTACACGTATATTGCCCGTGTATGAAAATGTTGAATAGATATTTATATGATTGAAAATGAAAATTATGATCTTGAATTGATGACAATTCTATCCTTAATGTCACCCAGCGATGAAATAGTTGATGTAGTTTACCAAATTCACACAAATAAACTCCAAGTACAAATAAAAGAAGTGAAAAAAAATGGTTGTATCAGACATTCCCAATTTATTCCTAATTTTTCCCTGATTTATTTTCGATTTTTCAATTAATTATTCAATTACTCCATCTTCCCCGCCGAAAAGTGACAAGTAGCGCCGAGTAGTGTAACATCGGCTCGCGGAACTTGCGTGAACTAAAATTCCAAGTTTCTTGCCCCTTGACGTCAGGAGACCCGCATTACAGCGAAGATTTATTTCCGTGTAATGCGGGTCTCGGTGAGTCAAGGGGCAAGAAACTTGGAATTTTAGTTCACGCAAGTTCCGCGAGCCGATGTTACGCTACTCGGCGCTACTTGTCACTTCTTCGGCGGGGAAGATGGAGTAATTTGAATAATCAATAATATGATCGGAACAAATGTTCAAAAATTGGTAGAGCTCAGGAAAAATCTAAAAATAAATTTGAGTACGTGTTACTCCACCTACATATTATTGTGCGTTAGCAGGGGATTGAGGAAATCTGGTATTCAATTAAAAAACCAATTCAAAAATTGAGAAAAATTTGAGAACAAAGGGGGAAAAATAAAAAATAATGACAGAGCAGTCATTCTTCGTATTATGAATGGCATAATTAAAATTTATTTCATACATACGTGATGAGTACCTAAATATGCTTCATGTTCCAACACACTTATGAAATGACAAATATAAAAATGCAACAATGGTCTCCATGCGATTACAGATTTTTATCCTCTAATACTGACTAGATCATTTAAGTTAATACAAAGTAATAATGATACATATTAATCAGTAATGAATTATAATAACCGTTGACCGAAGATAGCAGATCATCTGTCAATGTGATCGCCCACCTATTGACAGCCAAGCGACTTTAAATTACTTAGATCTTCAATACAATTGCCCAAGCTCATTATGCGTACAGGATACTTATAAATAATAGTCGATAAGACCTTATAAAATGACGAAAAAACTCATAATGCTCTCGATTATTGCCATAAAATTAATTACAAATATTACAAACCTTCAGCTTATTATCGTAAAGAAACAATGCATCATGTTTCTCAGCGAGATTTCTACTCCACAATAATTTACCAGCAAGATTATTATTCTTTCGCATAAGTCGTAAAGCACTCACTAACGCAAACCCCTTGTCTATTTATACAGATCAGAATGATACCGTGATCGAAATTTGTATTCAAATTCTTGACAAATTATCTATTGGAAATTGTATTGGTACCTGGAGTACTAGGGTGCGTTGGTGACGACAAAGGGTCTTTGCATACCTTAGAAGTCATCTCTGCCAGTGGCTCAAGTTCTTTAGAATTGATTAACTCAAACTCTGTTACAAAGTAGTAGAAATGCTTGTAGCACGTATTGACGTGAGCCTCCTGAAACAGCACAAAGAGAGTTTCTCTTCAGTTAATGTTGATTGGAGATGATTCCTCATGGAATAGAAAAACTTACTGCACCGATAGCAACGATTCTGTCAAAGTGATGAATATAAACATGGACAAAAACCCTGAATAATCTGGTGAGTATCTTTCGGCATAGAGGAATAAAGGTCTTTGGAAATGGCACATCTGAAATGTGAAAAACCATCAGCTGAATGATATGGTTCAGAAAATCGACAAAAAAAAAGTACCTGTAGACACAGGAAATATGGCCTCGCAGTTTATCTGTGCCTCGATCCACTCCATAAGAAGACTAACATATTGCGGGGCAGGTAGAGCGGTTGGTTTTTTATACTTATCACCATCTGCCCATAGGTATTCGAATCTAGCCCCTCCGCTCATAGTGGGGCATGACGCAGAATCACAGTACTCAGAAATAGTGCCATAAATCAAATTTATTCTGTTAAAAAAGTCCACCACTGCACAAAAACGAAGACAGGTGCATGAAATTAATTCACCATGTTACGAGGCAAGGATTAAAGTAATCAAGATGAAAATCTCACCATGCACAGCGATCCAGTCATTCAGATCCTCGCCAGGAGGTAATTTGACAACAGATCTAAGATTGATCCCAGAATTCAGAGAAGCTTGAGCTTGCTTGTGGAGGGAGTATCTCAGCGTCCCATAAGCAAACTTTTTTTTAGGTCTGAACGTCTGGAAGTAACGTAATAATATTGTCATTCAACAAAAATTCAGTTAAGAAATAATAAGAGGTAGCGAATGGTGGCTGTTGATCCTGAGATAAATTATGTAGCAGATCAGAATCCATTAGGTTATGATAGCGTAAGCTGTCAAAATACTCCAAGTTTATTGTACTACCTCTAAACGCCGTGTTACCTTTCCTTTCTGGAAAAATTCAACGAAGCCACTTAATGCAGCCATCCTTTAAAGAAAAGACTACCAATGTTTGAATAATTACAAAAGTTTTTTTCTAAGGAGTGTAACGGAAGCGCTAGAATCTCGGGAATATTAATAATAAGAATAATATTTGAGCGGACTGCGGAAGGAAGTTGAGGGTTTGATTATACATCTATATCAGCGATGTCACGCGAGTAGTACGTTCGTTGCCGCTACTGATTATCAATGGTTGCCTCTGCGGTTACCCATTTGGACTTCGGACTTCGTTAGTTGCCGATTGCAAAATTGAAGTGCACGGTACATACGTATGTATGTACATACATGCATACACTGGTTTACAGATTATTAGCATCGACGAATATAAATCGAGCACTCTCCGATGAAAGAACCCTTGATCCCGTGAACCGTGGATCCCACGGTTTAAATGCGAAAGACTACCACGTTAATTAGAAATTATTTATCATGTTGAGAACGAAATGGTTAGCCGACTTCTGATTGAATATGCTTTGCCTGTGACCGATGTCTGTACCGATTACATTTGATCTCAGGTACAAATACATGATTGACATTCTCTGGTTACAATCTTTATTCATGGATCTGATCGATCGTGGAACAACAATGGATCATTATTAATTCAATATCCTTCCTACTTATCTCATTAGACTCTTTTTTCCCCTCCTCTATTTTTATCTGTCTGTATTAGTATGAAGCAAAATATCAAAGGTCTTCGCACTGTTATCGTTGTGTATTGTAGCTTGCAATTAGCATTGATAGTTTTTGCTCAAAATTTCATTTATCCTAGGATCGAATGACGGTGTGCGTCACACTTAACCAGCTCTTTTCTAATTTCGTTTTATTTGTTTCCAGACAATTCGTCACTTTATTGTTATTTACACTTACTGTAGCTATTCGAAATGTATTCATTAGGTAAAATATTGTCCACCACATGTATCAGGCGATCTAAACACTCAATGTCAGTCTATTACAAGCTGCCTATGTCCTTATATTATAAAACATTATCACATCAGCAAATGCCAGTTACAAAAAGCACCCAAATCACGCAAGATAAGGTAATAAACACCTTGTTGAAGCCTTACAAAATTCCCTAATTTTCATTGCAAAAAATTCCAGGAGGAATCTGTAACGTTCTCTGCATTACGGGACATCATATCCTTGAAGACTGCCTATGGAGAGTTTAAGTTTCCCAGCATATGGCTACGGGATAACTGCCAATGTGTTTCCTGCTTCCAGAAAGAATCACAATCGCGGACGATTGATTGGGCCCACTTTGATTTTGGAGTTAAACCATCAAACGTTAAATTCGAGGAGGCTAAATTATTAATTGAATGGCCGGACAACCACAAAAGTATCTTTACTCTCGAATGGTTGATCGAGAGATCTTTCACCGAAGAAAAACGCAAATTATTTAGGGCCCAAGTTTATAGATTTGAAAGAGTAACCTGGGGGGCTGAGGACTTTGAAAAATGTTGCAAGAAATTTAATTATCAAACTATTTTAAATGAGTGAGTATCAGTCGGAACATCTACCATACAAACATATCTTTCTAATTTCGATTTATTTCTTAGCGAGTCTGTATTACTGACTTGGCTTGGATCTCTGACAAAGTATGGAGTTGCTATTGTTACCGATGTACCACCTCTCGCAAACAGCACTAAATCCCTCATCGAGCGTGTTGCCTTTGTTAGAAAAACACATTACGGGTATGATTTGTTGATTCATGATCTCTATTATGTTCCTACTTAATCAAAACTTTCAAATTATATATTTTTAAGGGAGGAATACATGGTCACATCAAAAAATGACACCACCAATGTTGCATACCAGTCGACAGTTCTTCCACTCCATACTGACTTACCCTACTACTGCTATGCTCCCGGGGTTAGTATAATGGGTTTTCCCAAGAAACACACCTACTTGAATACAATTAGTTTTTTGATTATAATTTTTTTTCAGGTCAATTTCCTGCATTGTTTGGTTCAAACTCAGGGACAAGGAGGAGAATCTCACTTGGCTGATGCCTTTCATGTCGCAAATTACTTGAAGAAAAATCACCCTGAGGCTTACAGAGTATTGACAAAAACCCTAATTGATTGGAACGACATCGGTCATGAAAATGGAGACCATTTTCACAGTATACATCAAGCTCCGATACTCTGGTAATATCAAAATGAGAAATGTTCATGTCGCGTATGAACATCTACTGTACAAATTGGAGCAATGTTTGAGCAAGTAGGTAATCTTTCTTATTGTAATAGCGAAGATGAACGTGGAGATCTGGTGCGAATCAATTATAGTCAGCCACAAAGGGACAGTCATTTCAACGCTCCCTTAGAGCAGATTGTTCCATGGTATGAGGCAGTCGGCTTATTCACCAGATTTCTTCACAGCCCGGAGTATTTTGTAAAGTTTAAACTTGAAGAAGGTAATACAGTTTTCTTTATTCGACTTGAATAGGTAATTCAAAAAACTTGCTGCTTTTACTTATGGCTCACAGGCGAAATTCTGACCTTTGACAACCATCGACTGGTTCATGGAAGAAGTAGTTACGTAGACACAGTCGGAAGAGAAAGACTGTTGATTGGATGCTACTTAGACTGGGACGAAATCTACTCACGCATACGAGTCCTCAAAAAACGACAGCTCCCAAAAGGTTCATTGTAAAGTAAGAACTAGATCGATTATTTACTTTTGTAAATTAAGAGGGAGCAGAGAAAGCCAGGAAAAGAGGCGTTATGGAATGAATCTGATCTGAATTGAAGAACATTGTTATAATCGATTGAGATTTATTTTCAATAATGATACGTATACATTTGTGGTGGTAAAAAAATTGATTCTCTAAGAATGAAGGTTGGAACTTGTGGTATATTTATTATTATTTACATTAGTCTCCACAATTTGTTCGAACTCTATGAGTCACGTGGTCAAAACCGATTGACAAATACATAAATTGTAAATGTTATGTGAAGTGGCATTGTTACAGATTTGTAACTTTGAAAATATATGTTCAATGAATGCCACGCTACTTCTGTCTTTGAGTAATTTTTGCTGCGTTAGATCGAAGGATTGCACTATCGTATTTTAGCAGCTTTAGCCGTATTATTAGCGAGCGAAAACAGCAGAGCAGCATGGCAAATATACAAAGCTGTACTACTGTATATTGTACTTGGGTATGTATTCCAGCAGAGTTCGATTACTCCTAATATAACGATTTTTGTAACAGTCTTGTAGCTGGTACACCACACCAGGTAAGGCAGTGTATGGAAATACCAAACATAGAACTGGTAATGCAAAGATCTACTAAAAATTATCCCGATGAAATTAGCGGTAAAAAGTGGTAGCACAAATAGCTGCGAGCTTGTTGACATATCAACTTTCTCATTCTTCCTGAACCGTCCCTTCAAGTCTTTCTCTACTTGCTTTAACTTGGCGTAAGATTGAAAATAAGTTTTCCAGCTGGGTAAAAAGTAAGCTAAAGTACCCAAGTGAAGAGCAAGAAGGGCTATGTGAAAATAAGAATTCAGAAATATATCTTCTGGTAAAAATTTCCAGTTGACTGTCCACTTGTATTGAAAAACTCTAGCCAAGTTGAAGGCACCTTTGATGTAAGCCACTGGATTACCATAAAGAAAGGGGAGTCCCAATAAAAATTGTACAGTGGCACAAAGAGCCAATTGAACAATTGTTTTGCGTAGTCCTAAAATTGCAAGGTATGCTACGAGCAGTGTTGGTGCAAAAAGTAAGATATTCATTTTAACAGATACAGCTAGGCTGTAGAACAAGCTGCCCAGGTACCATCGACTGTCCAAAAATAGATTTATGCTCGCGAATAGGAACACCATGGCAATGGGATCGTTGAACAGCCTTAAGATAAATATGGAGTGAATACGGTACGAGGTTGTGCAAGTAAGGATAATCAGGTATGGCGGCACCTTCTTTGTCTTATGGTATATTCTGAACACCAAAATCAAAAGGAGGATGTAAAGAGCAGCAAAGAAGTGCTGAGCACGCCTGATGTTCGTTCCATAGGAAGTAGCGTAGTAGAGTATCGAGTAGATGTAGACAAATCCTGCGGGATAAACCAGAGGCCCCGTGTCACCTCGTAGCTTTGAATAGTCCAGAGTTCCATTCAGAAATCCCTCGACTTCCTGCATGTAGGCGATCCAGTCAATCTCCGTGTAGCGAACTTTTTCGATGACGAATATGTTAACGAATATCTCGAGGATTATTAGTATACAGGCGACTAAAGGCAGTCGTTTTGGATCTGTTATTAGCGAGATAATTTCGCTCCATTTGCAGTTGGTTTTTATCCAGTTGTTTATTAGTTTTCGATACCTTTTAATCAGATACAGGTTAGAACTCTCTCCCCGGGGCGCCATGCTGGCACCGTTTGAAAAGATTTTTAAAAGGACCTGCAGTGGAGCATTGCGTGGCAAGAAAGCTAACTACTTTTGCCGCAAAGCGCGCGCTCATCAAATTCAAATTTTAATTTTTTATCGGACATAATTGATTGAATTTGTTGGGTGTTTTTGACCATTACCATGCATAGGCGAAAGAAATGACGGGATTCGGGAACGATTAATCAGTTGCTTTAAATGTTATTTTAATTTGCATCAAGTTGTACACAGATTCGAATTAATCATTCAATGCAATCCATTGTTAACTCTGTTAAGTAGTCTTGAAGAACAACATTAAAACTTATAATGATAGAAATATAAATGTATGATTGCATGTATCTTTGGTAACAACAATTATGATACTGTTTGTATCGCGTAGTTTTCTGTCATAACAATGTAACGAATAGTGCTGCAGTACCATAGTTTGCTCGTATAGACACAGTTAGTATAAAATACAAGCGATAGACTAGAGGCAAAACGTATCAAATGAATACGCTGCCTTCGATCAAATGCTTTCGTCGTCCTGTTGATGGGCAACAATAATTAATCGAAATGGTGGGATGAGAACAATAAGAGATAACGAACGTATTACGTAATAAATGCTCTATCTCATCGGAGATAATGAAACAAAAATCGTAGCAGTAAAGTGATTGCATTATATTCTAGGAAAATTACTGAAGTATTTATTACTGAAACAGCTTTTTTCTTTTTACTTATAAAATAAATTATTACGAGCTATTTATATTATTATCAAATTACCGTCGAACAATGTTATCAACGTATTTAAAAATTCCTACATCTTTAGTCTGCCAAAATCAGTTCTGACGTAATAAAATTAATTTTACCCACAGGAAGAAATTTCTCAACAATAGAGCTGTAATTGCAACGGAATGTGAACTTGTTCATTAAATTACATATATTGTCTCAGTTTTGTAGATTTCATTTAGCTGATCAGAGAAAAATATAAATAAAAATTAATGGTATTTAAATTTCGTGTCGCATAATAGCGTATAGTTCTGAAATTCAATCCTGTGGTCGTCGTACATTATACAGTATATATAAATTCAACGATTATTCTTAAATACTAAAGACTTTGCAAGGCAGTGTACAGATTCGAAAGCAACTTGTTGATTTGGATACCGTAATCTAATCTAGGTCATATAAAAATGCGCCCTTCATAGATCTGTACATATCTCATTTTATAGAGTTATTCGCAAGTTGTTAGCACTATCACTATTACTATTGTTTTTATTGTTGTTGTTGTTGTTGTTGTAATTATTATTCCTATAATCTACATATATTCTACTTAAAATAATAGTCATTTGTAACTATCAACATCAGCACAAAGGTACGTATTTATAAAATTTTTTCTCTCCTCTTTACTTGATATACTATCATATAATATTGTATCGATACATATCAACATATGTACAAAAAAATCAGTCAAATAAATATGTACTCTCCATACCACGCGTGGATTAGGATTAAAGAATCTATAACAGGGTAATGTAGTTCTACATCTTTATAGCTTGAAATGCACCATGAGTTTCAAACTGCGACTGTAAAAGATTGAGTAAATTATTGTTCTGAATCTATAATTTTATTTGTCTGTTTAGGGCTGTGATGTGATTTATATTCATTTTTGGTTGCAATATTCATATTCATCATTTGTTTTTCTGCGATTGAACATGGTTTTGTCTGAAGGCTGGTTCATCCAAATTGTACCGATTATATTCATTTTTTTGCATTAACATAGAGGTTGTGAAAATAGATTAGACTTCTTCGATCTCGTTATTTCTTTTTTTTTTTTTTATAAAAACGTTATACTAAATAGATTTTTATGGTTGTTTACATATTTGGACTTGTGAAAATTATATTTCGGCAGATATTTTATGTACACGAAATTGCAATATGTTTAATCGACAGTTACCTGTTCGCGAACTTCTCATTGTCTATATTTTAGTGTAAAATTCGTTATACGATTTACAAATAGTACCGTCTCTCAAGCAGATTAAATAATTAAACAACGCCAGATATAGATGCCAGATTTGCTTTACATTTTTTAGCGAACATGTTCAGCTGTTTAGCAATAAAAAAAAATGCCCCTGTTCTCAAAACTTGCAATTGTATTATGAGATTTGCATACTCCGACAACTGACGATAGTTTATTTAATTCACTTTTTAGCACTACTAGTTCGACTCACTTCGGAAGTCTTGTTAATAATATTTTTTTTGCCAATGGCTGACATAGTCCTTGGTGCTGGATTTGATGTTTTGTTAACTTCAAACTTTTGCTGTAAAGAAGCAACGTTTGATTTGCTACTAGCTGCTTTTTGAACTGGATTACCTTTAGCAGTAGTTTCTAAGGGCGGTTTTACCTCATTTTTTGGAGGGACTTTCGAAAGCTGAGCTGCTTTATTCACAACATTTTCTTTAGCAGACAACGATTTCACTATACTGGTATTACCAGTTGGTGATTTCTTCCTATCGACGAGACTAACCGACTTCGTTAATATAGCTGCTGGTTTCGGTGGAGTCGACGGCGACTTTGTGCTTCTTGGCAATGTCGGAGTTTTTTGAATATTTTTTGCTGCACCCACAGGTTTTAGATTAATTCCCAGTACATCGGGCGACTTTGCAATATTCTGGCTACTGTTAGAACAACTAGATACCAGATCAGGACTGTTCGCTGTACTTAGATTTCCCGTCGAACATTTTGGACTAGAGGGCACATTCTTTAATGGCATCGCACTTAAATTTGAGCTTGAACCGTTTCTGTTTAAATTATTTGATGACCGATTTAAATTTGTATTTGACTTATTCAAACTAGGATTGGACTTGTTTAAACCACTGCTTTGCTTACTAGATTTCAAACTTGTATCCGACCCTTGTCTAATTGGTTTGAAATTCGATTCTTGACCTAGCTTAACACCTTTCACATTACCATCCGAAGACTGTTTTGATGTGAAAACTTTTGATAGATTAGGAGGTGTCTTAGTTCTGTTTAAGGGAGGCTTCGTAGGGGCTTTGGACTCATCTTTTTTATCCTCTTTTTTCAAATTTGTCACCAAAGAAGTAAGTAGTCTATTAGACGCAGCTGCCAGAGGTTTGAAATGCATCGCGTTATCCGGAGGCTTTATTCCGAGCTGCTTAGACATCTCGTCATTTATATTCGGATTGTTGGAATTGAATGTATCCGATTTACTCTTGCAATCATCCTTTCGATTTTTTTCCAGTAATTTCTGGTCAGACTCTTTTTTAACTTTTGGTTGAGGCACATTAACAGCAGCTGGATTCAAGTAGCCAGAGCTCGTCGTTGAGCTGGCGGAATTAAATTTCCCAGATGGTGAAGTTGAGTAGACGCTACCAGGGGATTTATAGTGACTTGAATTTATATAGGTCCCTATCGAGCTGTTAGACCCTAAATTTTCAGAGTTTTTATCCATTTCTTCTTTTTCTTTTTTCTTCCTGGCTAAGGTTGATGTCGAATAAATGGAGTCAAAATTTCTGTTTGATATTTCGGAAACAATTTCGGATAGCAGACCCATGGAATCGGAACTCCCTCCCGCCGACTTTGGCGATGTTTCTACAGGCTTAGGCGACTTGTATTCATTCGGTACGTTCTGTATTTGTGGTTCAATTTTCTTACGACTTTTTTCCGGTATTGATTCTTCGATAACTGCATATATATTATCACTGGATGGCGATTCCTCCATTATTTTGCCAAGTAAAGGTTCGTTCACAGAATTCAAACAGTCATCATAAGTGTTGTCTGGAATTTTTTGCACATTCTTAACTGGCGGGTTCTGGTATCCAGGTAATCCAGGTATCTTAATCCCTGACTCTGGAATCTTCTCTGTGGAAGATAATCCAGGTGGTCCTGGAGGTGGACAGGTCGGTCTGGCACTAGCCGGTATGCTCGTGGGTCTTTTATTAGAATTTGCTTGTCTCATCGATCCGAAAGTGTGAATCGCAGGTTTTGCAGTGATTTTAGCATCTCTCATTGACTGTGCACGCATAACAACTGTCTTTTTTTCATCCCCATCTACTTCAGAAACAACTGAAATTACAGGTGTAGGAATTTCAATTTCACTTTGAGGGATGGGATTTGAAATTTCCAAATTTCTCAATATCTCTTTGTCAATAACTTTGTTTGCTTTGTGATGTTGATTCCTTGGCAGAGAGTTAGTCTTTTTCTCATCTTTTCCTGCAGGCTGAGAGTTAGATCTTATAATTCCAGAGTTTGGTCGTAATATCGAAGCAATGCGATTAAGAGCGCTGCCTTTTTCATGCTTTTTCTCAATCTCCGGTAAAATAACATTCGTGAGAGGCGTACTGTTTGGCCTTTGCGGTTTTTGGGGAATGCATGCAACAGATGAAATTTCATGTGTGAGTCTGGTGGGTATGTCAGGGGCAGGTCTGCTAGGTACTTTGGGTCCAATAATTTCTACCGATGTACAAGTAGTCGTCGCAAGGACAGGGCTACTGATTAAAGGCCTTGCGTTACATCCCGGATTGAGGGGGGGCAGCGCAGGTGCTATAGAAGTTTGATTTACGTTGCAAACACCACTAGACAATGTGCTTCGCAATGTATTACTTCGTTGTGTTAATTTAAGATTAGTCTTTATTGCTACGGTTGGAACTACCGGAGGAGGAGGTGCTGGTTTTGTGGGCTCTGCTAGTTTGGACTGATTCTGGATAGGAACAATGGTAAATCCTTTGAAATGACCGAACAGATTGTTGTTGAAACGTTCATCGCTCTCTGTCTTGGGTAACAAACTGGCGCAGGCTGAATCCTGGCTGAGGGTCGAGTCGATCGTCTCAATATTACGAGGTGCGGGGCTTGAACGGTCGATTGTCTTGATCGATAAGGTGTTGTTCGCACGATCAGTCCTGAAATTTTAAGCAATATTTAAGCCAGGAGGTTGTAGGAAAAGTGTAGAAATAAAAGGACATAAAATCACTTCAAAAGTATAGAGTAGTTGTAAAAAGTTTGTCACAAATACGTAAACGCATTGAGGAATAATTATATCAAGTACTCGTATACAATTCTATGCAACCGATTATATGAAATGTATTTCTCTATTGAGAGCTCTTTGTTACGCTCAAGTACACACTACATTAATTATTATCTCCAATGAATGTTTAAATATGTTCAATTTGTTGTTGTAGAACTACTGTGTTATAACAAATTTCAACATGCTTTGCGCATAGAGAAAAAAAAATTACAAAGCACTATTATATAACATTAAGACATGCGAATATGGTGTAAGTAGTGGGGTCTAGTTAGTTCAAGATTAGAAAGTTATCAGCAAGCATCGGAAGTATAAAAGAAGGAAGAGCTCAAATTATAAGAAACAACAGAAAACAGATTTGCTAATAAGTATCAGTTTTATTGCATACAAAAGTACAGACAGTCCGTAGCAAAATACATGCTTAAATAATTAAACTTTATTTATCCGTTTCCGAGTAATCAATTGCTAAGAAAAAAAATTGTTATCGACAACATTCATTAGCCGAATTTTAATGTCGATAGCTTAAATTAATCAAAAGTACATCTGCGCTTGAGTTCGTATATCATGTCCAGCGAGAATTGGTGAATTTTCGGCATCATGTAAAATGAGAGTGCAGAGAATCGAGAACAATTGAATTGAGTCCTGAGTCAAAATATTGGTAATTTGCTAATGAGGGGTCTCTCTACCAGTCGATAACTGGCTGAGGTCGATTATCTAAAAATTTTATCCACACATGAGATTCTAGTGAAATTCAAACCGATTGAAAGTGCCAATTATATTAGCAACTACAATTCGAGCCTGCATGCATTCGATGCACAAAATGATTGTTGATTTTTTTTTCGACTATATCGATAATATCACCGCATAACTTTCATCAATTAACACAACAAAATACTAGTATAATACTAGCATAATACTCAGCTCTCCGAAGTATTCTTTCATGCAATCTAATTAATTTACTCATGCTCACAATTATGGTACATCTTCGCCATCGAAGTGAACATAAAAAATATATCTTTTTTTGTTCTTATAATATTAGTGTATTAGACCAACGTACAGAATGTCGTTGTCAATATGCGAAAGAGACAGTTTTATGTCTAAAACGGATTTGAACTTTTACGTTCATTGAATTTGTGCGATCGCAGAAAATGGATAATTCTAAATTGAATGCATTTAAAAGGCGAAACACTGTCATATTCTGCTTCTTTATCAATCGAGCTTATCTTAATATGAGAATCTGGCAACCGTACCAAGTGAGTATATAGGTGTATATATAGATGTATGATTAATTCTAATTATCACGATATGCAGTAATGATACTATAAGTATATATCTAGATTCTATCAATTATAAAGAATAATCTACTTCTACGATGACCATTGCAATTAAATTGCACAGGCCGGAATAAAATACGGATCTGAGACAAACTGGCGGTAAATTACGAAAATTTTAGAAGATAATCTCTGAATTAATTCAAACGAAGGTATGAGAAAAATTGGGGACTGGGGAACACGTAAAAGGGAGTTTTAAAATGTGAATGGAAGAAATTAGTTTAGAGTCAACCAGTTTGATGACCCGAATCTAAGAACACTTATGTCAAATAGATCACTATAATGTCATGATTTTCTGTTATTGTGACTTAAAACCTCGTTTTCGATATGCAATTGATTATTTCTAATCAGTTTTCCTGTTCATACAATTATCGTGCTTCATCATACCACCACCAAACTGATACCCCTAACGTAATGCATAAAATCACAAGCGCTATTGTTACAGCTTGGCAACGGTTATGATCTGCGTACTAGATTATCGATGATAAAAGTACTTAACGAAAAAAGGTTCACGAGAGATCATCGCTAGGACTGAAAAAAATATTTTAAGAGTACCGATGAAGACAGCGAATAAAAATTCGAATATTTTGACTTCAACTGGGTCAAGTATAAGTTAGAATTGAGATTGAGCACCGTTTGTCGATTGATAAAACCGTAGGCTTTGTAATTTATTTCCACAACTTTGGTTTCAGGCCCTGAGCCGGCGGAGGAGGGGCCGGAGCCTTTTTGTCATAGAACAGTATTTCAGAAGCCGGTGTCTTGTTGGAAACAATAGATTCTGAAGTAAGGGGGGTGACACCAGAACTACTACACGGACTTTCATTCAAGTGCTGAAACTTGAGCTCGGTTTTAAGTATCAAACCTTTAAAATTTTTTGATGGTCTTCTTTGGAAGTTATGTATCTGTTCGGATATTTTAGAACCTAATTCTCGTTTTTGGGGTTGGACAATGGCCGTCTTAGTTTTAACCGAAGTATTAGGTGGGCTACAGGGTAGAGGTGGGGATTCCATCGTGCTACTTTGCACGTATTGCACTTTTGGGTCATTGAAAGTCATGGATTTTTCCCGCTCAATATTATTGCTACAGTGAATAACTTCTGGGTTAGTTGTCGATATCAAACCAGTCTTTGTAATTTGCAAGTGTTGTTTGTCAGGAACGTTCTTGCTAATTGTAAAAATTTTGTTCTGTGGCTCCTTTTCAGATTGGCGAACGAGAAACTGAGGAATTAGTTTTGCGATATTCTCGTACGCCATGTAATTCGCGCTTTCAGAATCATCAGAATTATCACATTTCGGTGCAAGTTGATTGTTGGACCTATTGTGCTTCAATTTAAAGCAGCTTAGATTAGATACGTACGCTGAAGTGGATCCCTTTTTCCATTTATATTTCCCATTGCTCCTCGACCAAAGGAATATAGCGATCAGTGCCACAAGGGGAACAATCCCGAAGAAAATCACGTAGAGCGATATTATGAATTCTTTTCTTGCTGTGAAATAAAAGCAAACAAAAAAATCCTCGTTAGCCATAATCGAATTGAAGAGTAATAGAACATAGGTAGTGACTTTCTTATGTTATGTTGGTGTGATTGAGTAGCATTGAAATGTGTATTGTTTAATGAGATGTCTTCTGTCTTGTGTTCTTGTTTTTAATGTTGAAAAGTTGTGCATGCATAATAAATTATTTATTAACGTTAATTGCGTATATATTTTGAAGCATTCAAACTAAATTAGCTAGGATAAAGAGGAAACAATTTTCTAAAATTTCTAGTATAATGATTTCACCATTTGGATCTTCTGCGGGTCCGCTATTGATAGATCCGCCGACTCCGATATCATCACACCGTGGGGGCTGAAACCCTCGATTACAATGACAATTGCCAAGGCTGTTGCAAACGCCGTTACCGCTACAATTATTAGGGCAAGCACCTCCTCCTGGAGACGACAAGATCCGCGACGCTGAGACTGGCATGCATTTTTGGTTGACGCACATCTATTTGCGAAACAACACGAGTTATCGGGGGTTGGATATATCAGAAATGGTCATCGAGCATTTCTTGTCTCTAATTTTACCTTTCCATTGTCGCATTTTGCCCCATCGGGTACGAGCCCAGGGTCGATCTGATTCAGTCCTAAGTCAACAATGGCTGTCCGGCAAGGGATAATTTGACCACCACTGTTTAAAAACGAGTGACTCAAAATCGCGACCGACTCCATGCCAAACTCTAGTCTCTCGTTCAGATGCTTGCAATGAAGCATACCGCAGAAACTGTCCCTGCAAATGGAATTTATAAATTTAGCGAAGATAAAGAATATTTTCACGACCCGGTATAACATAACTTACGTATCATTGCATCTTATGTAGGTTTTATCTACTTTATTGTATCCGCAGTTTCCGAATTTGTTCCCTTTGTTGTTCATATCGTAACACTGGTCATCGGAAGAAGATCCCGATGGCCCCCAAAGTAACTTACACTGATCGTTACGTGTTCTGCATGTACCTTGATAGCAGAATGCTTTACCCATGCTGCAAGTTTCACCATCCATCTTGAAAACATCGGAGGGACAATGTTCGCTTTGGCCTGTACAGTATTCGGGTAAATCGCACTCGTGTTCCGCCGATCGGCACTCCGATCCAGCGGTCTTTGGCCTACAAGTTTCTAGGTTGCAACATTCCCCGGTTGCGCAGCTAGCGTTGGCATGTAGCATGCAAGTTGTAGCGTTGCAACAAGGATTGTTACAGTTCACTTCTAATCCACAATCGCATTGTTCGCCAGCCTCGACAAAACCATTTCCACACATCGGGCTTCCGAACAGTCTCTCTGGCTTATTCCGCAGGCAGTAATCCATTCCGTGTTCAAACGCAAGAGCCAAATATTCAAGGGAACAAGACGACCAATGCGTGGGACCTGTCGCTCCGCTGGCAGGCGCCATTATACATCTTTCTTCAGGACAGTAACACTCTTGCGTATCGTGCTCCATGCCGAAATTATGGCCCATTTCATGTGCAACCGTCGCAGCTACAAGTCCAATCACGTTCGAATGGTCCATCGATACTCCTCCGGAATATTGATAGGTACAGATCGGACCTTTGAGAGCTTTACCAACGACGCCATTATCAAATTCCACTTTCCTGCGATGATTAAATAAGATCAACGTTCCAGAGATCCCTGGGAGAGATAATATGAAGTAGTTGTACGATTTTTCATAATCTAATTACTCACGTTAATAGCTGAGCATTGTCATTGGGAACATCTTCGACCAATCTCTCTCTTCGATACGCGAGAAAATTGCTCAAAGTTTTTTCTCCATCCGATAAAAGAGATATCTGGTCCGAATATGACCAAACTTCCACACCGACCAAAGCGATGAAAATGTTCAGTGGCATGTAGAGCTGAAATGGACGAACAATTCTTGTTTAATAAGGAATTTCATACGCAACAAATGTATCACACCTCCCTCACTTACAGCATTGATGATATTAGCTATATCCTTGCAGTGGTGATGAACTCTATCCAAGTTTTCACCCAGCTCTGTATATCCCTTCTTATCGATCACCATTACCAATTCCACGTATCGTGATTGCTTGTTAGCATTATACGGACCTCTGATATCGCCAGTGTCCCTCTTATACTGTTTTCAAACATAATAATCGATTATAAGTATACATAAAAAATAAACTAAATTCAAAGAGTCAAGAGTATAGTAAAAACTTACTCTGAGCATTCTGTTTCCTTCATGGGGGTGGATATCGTGATATTGAGTTCCGGTGTATCCTGAAATAACGCAATAGTTTTATTAACGATGATGCCATGGGGACGAACTAGTTTCGCAACAAAAAAAAGACCAAAATCCGCGATGTTTACCACAGGTATTGTTGACAGCTAGATGTTCGTGTTTGTAGATGTAATGTGGCGAGTCCAGAAAATCGTCCCGAGGATGAATATAGTGAAGAGTTTGACCGTCAAAAACGACTCCGCTTAATCCTCTGCACGTCGAAACTGCTGCCCAAGAATCCGGTATTCCCCGAATACTCCCTTGGTACTGACATACTTCTACTTCCTGCAAACGAGATAATTTAAGAGTGAAAAATGAAATTGTGCAATAAGCCCTATCGCCGTTCCACCGTTGTTAAATTAAGTTAAATAGCCAAGCTAGAGAGAATTATAGTAGGTGCAACGACCGACAACTCCCGTGTGATAAAATATCAACGTTAACGCACAATAAATTGGTGTTTTGGCCAAACGTGTGGGCAGGGTCGTAGCGTTATAATAATTGTGATCAAAATTGTTCGGCAGCCCTCCGTCACAAAATTAGGTCGTTGTGTCAAAATTATAGTATATTCAATCTATAAAACGGAAGCTAGATTAAAAGCGCAAGTTTAAAACGGAATGTCACGACGAATAGAAATGTAAATTCAAATACTTTTCCATTATTAATGAGAAATACGAGTGAACAATTTACACTTGAACTGCCATGATGTTCTTTTTACCAAGAAACTAATAAATTAATTTTCTTCGAAACCAAAGGCGCAGCTCACTGCTAATTTCATATTCTATATATATACCTGGAGCCAGTGAGTCACGGCGTCGATTCATAAATGTAAAAAAAATAAAAATTACAAAATTAATGACAGAGAGAACGGAATTGACCGTTGCAAGAGTCTGCAATAGTATGAAAAAAAGTCAGCGCCATTTCGGTGAACAATTTTCGAGCAACAGGAAGGAGCTATTACTCACTCACAACTAAACCTTAATGTTGGTGAATTCTAAGCGTAAAAAAGGACCGAAAAATGAAACAGCTAAACGTCTCATGGGAACAATTTGATAAGGGAAACTGCTAATTCAATTACATGATTATCCAGAATTAGCCTCGGTCTGCGTTTCATCAGCATAAATTTATCGTCAATTATGCTCATCACATTCAGTTTATACAGCAGCTAATATTATAATTGCTCAAAGTCGTTTGGTCAGCTCTTTTCAAATAATCAAAACAAAAATTTACATTTTTTCCCCCACAATCAGCATTGCAACGTACTGTTGTAATTAATCAGCAATTTTCCAAATCTCTTTTTCCATTCAAAGTTGATCAGCTCTTTGGGATTTGAAAGAAAAAAAAAAAAGATAAATAACAGGATCTTTTAATAGTTGAATTTGTGGTTTGAAATTCGGTTGTATGGATATAACGGAACATTGAGTAGGCACCATACACATGTCAAGTGGACTCTGTGTTTCTGGTATCGAATATCCATCTCGCGCGTAACGAAACACCAATTAGATTTTCAGCAGCCACAAAAAATCGGAGGGACTCGTTTCACGTTAATTATTATTTTTAGAATCGTCGCACCTTTCTTTCGACCTAAATGACGTGGTTGGGAGAAAAAATAATTATTAATAAATGGAAACGGATATTTACGTCCTCCGAAGGTGTGTGACTTTTGAACCGGCCATTTTCATCTTGATGACGTTGTTTGTGTCCAACGGGTATCAGGTCGTTGTTCAATCGAAGATCCAAAACTCGTTCGAGACCGTCTACGGTAAATCCGACCGTCAGCAAATCCGCGTGTCTCAAATCCTGCAATGATCATATCGAGATGACTCCCGTGCAAGTTCTTATCAATTAAGGTGAACAGAAAAATAACCACCATAAAATACCAACAAAAATGATACGTGATACGAATATCACCGAATGTAAATCATAATGCGTACGATTTTTTATCATCCAATAATTTAATCGTGGAATCCCTGTACGTACATGCGCTCCTAGTCTACTCCACGTATTTCCGAATCCCATACAGTTTGGAATATTCAAATTATTTCGCCATGCGTGCAGATTATAGTCCCCGTATAACAATAAAAGCGTTTCCGACATCGTCTGTTCTATAATACGAGCACACGCATCGATAATTTTGCAATGTTCGTTCTTTGTTCTCGTCCCTCTCCGTTTATAATTATCATCCATGTAGAATAATGTGCCACGGGGGTACATCGTATACGCTTTGCAGATAAATTATCATAGCTATACGTGCATGGTGTAGCGATACAAAGAAATGCAAGCGGCGAAAGTTAGTGAAAATAATTACGCGTTATTACAGGTGTATGGAAATGGCGGTCGCGGAAAAAGTGTTTGTAAATCATAGAGAGAAAAAAAAAAAAAAAAAACAAACAATAAGTGATAAATAATAAACTAATTAGAGAAATAATGACTGAAATAATGACATTACTACGTAGTTTTGTTCGAGAAAAACAGCGTCACCGCGTATGTGTATATGACCTTTCCGAGACGTGACATTACAAAATTTATTTCTCTGCAGCCTCGACTATGGCGGATTTCGTATTTTTATGTAACGCACATTATACTAATTGTATACGTACACGTATTTACCGACATAGATGTTATATTTAATTACAGCTAAGTAAATAAATTTCTTTTTTACAGGTGTTATATAGTCGTGGTGTGTCCAGTTTCTAATGTTGATAATAAAAATTAACAAAGTCTCAGCAATTTCAATTCGCCGCTCCGCAATTCGTGCGCTCATTAATCAGTATAATCGATCACCTGCATCAGGGTTTCGCGCATTAATTAGTTTTCAGCTATTCGGACTTTCGTGTCGTCCGCCGCCGTCGCTGTTAATGAATATTTGGGGTGTGGCAAGTTGGACGCGCTGACCTTAAATCGCAACAATCTATAGGGTTGCAATTTATAGTCGATATAAATAATCGTAATCATCACGAACTTCGAACACGGAAATATCGCACAGGCGCGGCTTTTAGCTGCGTGCGAATCATTCAAATCCACGACATATCCCATCGCTCCAAAGTACACACTATGCAATAATCGAAGATCCGACCTTTTTGTCATTGGAAAAGTGAAAAAGAAAATGGGGGGGGGGGGGGGGGGGGGGGAATCGAGGATGCGTGTCGAAACGGAGTTAGGAGCTGGATGGACCGTGGCTTACATCTAGCGACGAATTAATTACGATGAGAAG
This sequence comes from Athalia rosae, assembly GCF_917208135.1. Lineage (NCBI taxonomy): Eukaryota > Metazoa > Arthropoda > Insecta > Hymenoptera > Athaliidae > Athalia > Athalia rosae. The sequence goes on along the minus strand of NC_064027.1, from coordinate 30,288,950 downwards.
CGGACAAAAGATATAAAGAATTCATTAAATTATGATATCCCACGCGCCATTGAGTATGTATAAATTCGAGGTCTGTTTCTGGTAGACCGGAAATACTAAGTGAGTATATAACGTATCTGTTTATCTATGTACGCACAGCATGGAGATGGGCGGAAGTTGACGAGGGGGATAAAAACTGTAAAATGAACGTCACTCTCGATTATTAGGTATTCACTCGAAATATCGCACATAATTGCGCTATACTGAAAACGGAGAATATTCACCAATTAATTCCTTTCTCCGAGCTTTCGGATTACTTTTCATTTAGTTGAAAAAGTGGAGAGGACAAAATAGAAACATGTTTCCTTTTTGCAGTTGTCAAATCTAGGACTTCACACGATAGGAGGCGTACGAGGATAGGAAGCTTAGGATTATCGTAGTTTTCTTTGTTCATTTACTTTGTTTCCCTCTTACGCAGAACTTCGTAACACGGGGAAGAAACCCTTGAACATGTTGTCAGCTACGCGTGTCTACCACCCACGGTAAAACCCTCCGGTGTAATATTTGACTCGCGCCGCAAGAAGCACTTGTAAGGGCGAAGGCTTTCCAATGTTCGGGAATGGAGATGGAAAAAGATCGACAGATCGAACCGAAGAAACGACGATTAACAAAAATGTCTTAAAAGGAACACGACGAACGCGAGGTGTAGACGAATAAATAAATAAATAAATAAATAAATAAGTACATGGAAAAGCAATGGATAAATCACAATGGTTTCCACGTTGCAGTAGCGTGTGCGGTTGAAAGTTCGTCGTTGTATCGGACAGCGGATAAAGAAAAGCCTTGGACAACACCCGGAGGAGAAAGGGGTGTGTTAATAGCGTTAAGTGACAACCACTCCTGTGCTGCGAGGTGGATTGGGTAAGGTTATACGTTACGAATGGTTTGTGATCAGCTTATGTGAGTCGGACTACGTGTAAACGATTTTAAAGAAAATATTACAGTTGTCGGAAGGCTTTATACATGTGGGGCATTCCACGTCGAACGGGGCACTTTTTCAGAAATATTTTTTCAACTTGAAACTTCTTCGCGCGACGTCTTCAGGGTTATCCAGATATCACTCCAGGACCTCTGATTAATGCCAAAAGCCAAATTTTCACAAGCTACGATTTAATTAGGGTAGAAATTGGGAATGTCGTCATTTTCGCTATTTTCATTATTTTTGCCCCGAAGTTAAATCTTGGATTTTTTTTGATTTTGGGGTAGAAAATCAACATTTTTTTCATTAGATTACGCATGCTATTCTGACGTATTTTTGATATCGAGAATCTGAATCTGGAAGCTAAATTGATCTATCTATAAAATTGATCGAGTTATCGCCAATTTATCGATCCAAAAAGTGAAAAATCAAGGATATCTCGAACATCCGATATAATACATCAATGAAAGCCCTAAAAGTGAAGGAGAGAACCGTGGAAAATAGTCGTCACAAAAAGGTTATCGCGTGTACTGGGTTAAATTATTTTTTTTTCTTTTAACTTTCGTTATAACACGAGGAGCGGCGACGACTTTTCTAAATAGGAAGGAAAAAAATTCATAACGGCGTAGTAATAAATAGCGTCTCGAGGTAATTCCTGGAGTTTCTCGCAAGTTAAACAAGGTATGATGTGGTCGGCTTTGCACGATAACCACGAGCGAAATTCCCAACTGGTTTTGTCTAAGAGATATTTTATTCTTAACATCATGTGTGGTGCATGAGTGACAGCAGCAGCATATTACATCGCGATTAAATTCCACATCGTTTCTACATGTTTGGCATAATTAATGATAAAATGTTGGAAAAAAAAAAATATACAACAAAAAGAATCGTGCGATATGAAGAATATATCGAGGCTATACGAGTCGATCCATACGTCCATCGAATCATCGATCGAATTGTCGCACAATTTTTGCATTTGGGAACAAAAAAATTTAGATATCTCGACCGGACTGAATTTTCTTAAGAAATATTTCTACTACAGTCCAGGATTCATCGCGCGACGACCCCTTTACAATTGCTCCGTTCGCTCCCGTGATCGTTATTTTAATTTAGAGAAAATCGATCCGCGTTATTATCTCCGATACTTTCCATCTTTCATTTTTTTCGGGGAACCCCTCTGCCGCAGGTTCCACTTTATTCGGTGAAACGCTCTCCTGTTCTGGTTCCGATTCAGAATTCCTCTTTCTTCCTAATCGGGTCAGTCGAGGTAGAATAAAATTCTATCTCTCATAATTACACGACAATAAGCAATACTCGTACACACATGAATATCAACAATATAATGAACTTACATTTTCTTTGGTCGATGATATTTCTCGTTTCGTTCTGACGTGAAATACTTTCGGATGAATAACGGAATGTCTGCTAAAGTCGGACGACGGTTCTGAAACACAACGTTAAAAATACACCGTATAATAAAATGATAATTATCCGGGGGTCGAAAATTGAGTAGCAGATAAAAGAGAGAGAGTAACAGAAAATGAATCGTTCCTATAAATCAAACTTTCGGGATATTCACGTACGTAAATTGGAGTGCTCCCATATTCGATAACGCACGATTACAGTATACGTACGTATAGCTGCATACGCAAACGTAAGTACGTACGTATACGTAATACGTCGCTATACGTGCAGCGTGATTACATGTGCAGCTTTATACGAACGACGCGATGCGATACGCCCTAACGGAACTCAATTTTTTTCCTCCTTTTCCATTTAGTTGTTTTTTTTTTCTTCTTTTTTTTTGTCATTATCTCGATTTTCCTCGCAACACGACGAACGCGTACGCGTATGTAGTCGGGAACTGACGTCAATGCGACAATGGCATAGGTGGGATGCATATGTGGTCAATTATACAAGGCGTACGAGTATCGAACCGACTATACGTCGACGGCGATCTCTGCAGTAAATGTTTCCTCGTAACGTACCGCGTCGCCTGGGTTTACGCGCGGACGTCGCTGACGGTCGTAAAAAACGGAAGGAGTTAAAATTATAACGGAAAGTCGAAGATGAAAAAGAAAATGGGATTTCATTATTCTATGAACGAAATTCATTATTTCGTAGGTCGTCATCGTTCGTCGCGCGTCATGGAAGATGTGGATTAGACGAACAACGGGCAACGCGCCGCAACGTTGTCGTAAAGTAATACAAGCTGATCGACTTTATAAGCGTGTATTTGAGCGCGTGATGTCGCGCAGATGTTTGATCAGGATATATATATGCATGGGAACTGCAAGATCCGCCTTCGTCGGTGCAGACACGACGAGACGTATTCGACGTACGCAACACGGCGGTTTGAACGCCGAAAAGCAAGAGAAGAAAAAAAAATAAATAAATAAATCGAGAACATCACGCGATACGTGATCAACGCGTGAAAAATATCCGTTTGGAATTACACGGATCCACGTATTCGAAGAGGAAGAAATCTCTCGAAAGCTATATGATAAGAAATAGCGACGATATCGATAATCACCGATCGAATGAAAGTACAGCAAAATTTACCGTTCGAATTGCTCTTGTACTCGTGAAATTCGACCATCGGATATAAAGCGAGTCGATATCGTTAATGCCCAGAGCTACTCTAATGGACGACCCGAGACGACGTACACGTATTAGGACATTGGCATTTTATATCGAATAATGTACATATAGCTGGACTCGTACACCGTACACACAAGTATACACATAACACCTCTACGGACGTATACCGTGATCATGGAAGACGTTAGAGGAGAAGGTATGGGTACCGCGCGCTTTGTACTCTTGGAAATAAGATTCGCGATTCTCTCGAAGCGAGAATTTCGCACGGAGTCGAGTTGAAATAATTCAAAGACGCATCGGTGCAGCGATGGTACGGGTAATACTCGTCGGGACGAGCGAACCGGTGTGGCAGACTGAGACCGTATTAGGAAACGGACGGCATTGAGGATCGAACGGTAGCTCGAGAAGACTGTAATACGGCGTACACCGAGTGCAGGCGCAACGCGAACTCCGAGTAAATACAACTCGTCGTAGGGTCGCGCTCCGGAGTATTTCTCCTACAAAAACCAAACAATGAATAGCAAAATTATTACCGCTCGTCGAAACGAACGTATATCGTGCTCACGACGACGATCGTCACCAAACGCGTAGGGCGATGATCCAGAGCGGCTCGTGCTGTGGGATGGGGTGTTTATTTGTACATATATACCTATTCAAGTACCATTGCTCCAAGAGCATGTTACGGAGATCCGACCGAACGTTAAAATATCGAAGGGGGGTAGGTTCTCGCCGCACCGATAACGGTGATTTCGCCGACTACGCAGGCACGTCGCGGTATTTCATACGGATATTCGAAAGTTTCAACGGACCCGACGATCACGTCTGGCGAGGGTCTGAAGCTCGACTCCCTTCAGCGGGTGATGCACAACCGAGTGCATAACCGACTAACGTCACGTCTGCGAAGTCACACCCACACACGAAACAATAAAGCTCGCTCACAAAGTACATAGATTGAGGAGATTACAATTTACATCACACTGCGAACACGTGTGTACGTATACCTATTGTAGTTATACCTACAACGCCGTCCGTTGCAGCTACACCCCGTGCCGTGCCGAGTCACAGAATAAAATGAGTCAACACCGGATATGCCGTTCAACTTTACGCCCCGTAGACCCCGCGATATATGGTATAACTGTTACAGCAAATTATGTTCAAACTATGACGCTTCGTATCGTAAAATAATGTTCGATTAATTACGTTGGAAAGAATTAGATAACAAGAAAAAAAAGAAAAGTAGAAACACGTCTTCTGCAACGTGAGACGAGAGAGGCACACCAGTATAGATAACATAATTGATTTATAATTATTATCGTTTGCTGCACGTCTGCGATTTTTATGGTATAATCTATTAAAAGATCGAGTTGACACGAGTATATCAACGATATGTATTTCGAGATTGCATATTTCACGTGTCAGCAGATATACATATTACGATTCGTTGTACAGACGTACTACTTTACGCGTGTATAAATTTGTATCGTCTATCGAACGATTTACAATCATAATCGTGTAGACGTATAAGATATGCAACGGTGACGAATCGCTTCGATCATTTCTCACGACATTTGATTGCATTGATTTTAATAAAATCACGTGTAACGTTTTACGCGATGAATCATCGATTCGTCGATCGTCGATTTCTGTGGGTAAATTCTCAGCTGATCGTAGATCTGTAAACATTTTCTACTCGTCGATAACACGTGCCAAGAACTCGCGAGAAAATTTCATTGTACGACACATAATTATGTTGTGAACGTGGTCGTTCGTTGATGTCGACGATCACCGTCAACGATGCGAAGAAAATCTGAAGAGAGACAGAGAGAGCGAAAAAACAGATATTGTCCGACATGAAAATACATGCAAGATCTTCACCGAGAACGATTGAAACCGTTGAACATTGTATTAAAAATTTATGAATAAATTATGATAATGATAGTTGTATACTTGGAAAGGAATTCGAAGATATTCGCGAAGGATTCTAACGTATCATCACGGAGGACGTCGTAGTAATAATAGCATTTTAATTTTTTTATTCTCTTCAAAATTCTTCTACACTGACGAGGTCTCGATATTTTTCACACTTCGTGGCTCTTTCGATAATTGCTCCGACGTAAAATTGCATCGAATACGTGAATAGGATTAAAAGCTGACGAGAAAATGATACGGGAGATTTGGAAACTCGAAAAGTTGAAAAAAAGAAAGCAAAGGAATTAGGAAGCAACTGAACAGGGACGATTCTAATTCGATTAGATCTATGGTAATATCTAGTTTTAACTGCCGATCGGTATTATAGCAGCTGCAGCAGTTTTAACCGGATTTAGCTTTTACATAGCTGAATGGATATAACGCGATCCAATTCAAACGGCTGAAGAGAGCTGAGCTTTTTATCTGCTGCACAAGTCTGCAAAAAGCTTTCAATTCCTCGCATTGAATTTCCGATTGGAATTCCCTTCTTCTTCTTCTTTCCTCCCTCCTCTATGTCCTCTTTCACCGCCCTGCGATTTGAAATCGAAGTGAAATTTTACCCCAGAAAGAAATAGACTTATAATATGATAAAAATGGTGGACTGCAGGGCGCGCGTGTTCGAAAATAATAAAAAAAAAGAAAAAAGAAAAACCAACCGTGCGCCGATGCAGCTTCGAGAATTTAAATTTAGATTAAAACAGTTCCCGTGTATAAATAAGAACGAGATGTTCGGATGTATAAAATGCAGACTGCACAGAAACGGCAGAAGCAACGGCAGCAGTGGCAACTGAATCTAAAGTAATCGAGTAGGTAGAGGAAGACCAATTGGAAAAAAAAGAACATTTGGGTCAAGTCTTAATCACGTTTCACTCGAACAAATGGATTATTAAAAAATTTGAATAACGAACTGAGACAAAAACGATAATTGAACGACTAATGAATTCAAAAAAATAATTGCACCGTTGTCGACAACTGACGTTATCGGCACAGTTAGTATGCAGGTATATCTATGGAAGAAATAGGTTTCCTACCCTACCTAGTATTTAGATGCATATGTATAGTGCGTATGTATAGTATATGAGTCGAGTCGGTGAGGTATACGTATGCGTGTATCCTGGATTCTCTTCTCAAAATACACGCAGAGCAGCAGCAGCAGCAGCAGCAGCAGCAGCAGCGGCGGTAGTTCCCGTCTGTTTTTTGATTCTTGAAATAACGCCGAGAGTCTCCCTTACATTACAGACGTCGTGTTGCTCCTCAGTCTAAAATGCTCAAGTACCTACTTTATAATAAGACGTTGGCGGCTGAAATACAACCACGTTTAAAAATTCGAATTAAATTTTCCAAGGGGAAAAAAATGAATTGATAAAAATAAGGAAGAAAAAAAAAAAAACAATTACAAGCTTAGTTGGTTCAACATTGCGAGTTGCTGTACGGATTTTTTTTTTTTTTACCCTCCATCGACGCCTTTTGTGTCGGTCATAATGACAATAATAATTTTAACGCTCCACGTTAGCGATCATCGACAATTCAAACTTCGTTAATACGCAGCCGGCGTGTTTCCGGTGTCCAAATGACAATAATAATAATGATAATAAAGAATTAAAAAATATAACGAATCAAACTATCCAAAAATCAGAAAATGCTCACGATATAACAGCGATTCAGAAAAACATTCACGTAATCTACAAGCACGAATGAAACTTATCGACCTGCACAATACATTACTTATCGCAAAATACTCGGCAAGGACTCGAATTTCAACATTAAACACTAACCTTACTCAGTCTAATCAAAGTTAATCTTGTACCTGTATAATAAAAAGTGTCGGGCGTAGCGCGTCGAAGATTCTTCTTTTTATTTCTACCACAGCTCCTTTCAACCGTATAACCCCATAATAGGTTTACATAGCCATCTACCTATATGGCCACAGGTACACGACACACGTTTAATAACGATGAGCATCGCACGATCTTTATTTCTTATCGGAAGGTTTCGATCTGTGAGACCGTATCGTATAAATGGCTCGGCCACGATTTCTTGACGACGAAAACCGGTTCTTTTTAAAATTATGTACATCTAGTTTTTCCCCCGTCATAACTGCGGCAGAAAAATTGACATTCAGGTATACGAGATGCAGCGGCAGGTATAAGCCGACAAAAAAAAAAAAAAAATATCCGCACCCACCTTAAAACAGTCAGGTCAATTTAAACGTGGTACTGGATACCCATGCACGGTACGAGGCACGGGATGAAAAAATATATTCCAAACCGCACAGTTTGACGACGTATCATATCCGCGTTATTTTAGCGTAAAAACGTAACTCTTTTGGCTGCGAAAAAATTGGAGAAAGACGAGAAAAGTTGGTTGACTCGGTGATACGATCATCAATTTCACTTACGTATTATAAATAGTCCGTTTCTTTTAGTCACGGTGCGATGTGTATACGTATGTATAGATGTAGGAATAATTGTACGAGTGTAGCATACAGCGAATTGCAATGGGGAATGATGTGACAAAGCTCGTGAAAAAGAAATATCGAACGAAGCAGCGCGTCGCGAAACGGAGTCTGTCGGCCGTCCTCACATTCGATGACTCACCCTAATAATTCAGGCGTCGGTTGGTCAAGTGTAGGAAGTAACTACGGAGCACGGTCGTTTGATTTTTTGTCCTTACAAAAATTGTAAGAATCTAATTGATATCACGCGATATCGATGTCCTCTTCGCCGTACAGAAGAAAAATACGTAATAATCTATTCGTAACGTGTTGAACTCGACCGCAGAGAGATAGGCTTACGCTGAGCAAGGCAAAATGCGGAAAAACATCCAACAGGAATTCTTTGTCGCCTTTTCATTTAAATCACGTTAAAAATACGTGCAACGTATTCCAAGAGTCGGTCGTTCGATTTTCCTGCGTAATTCCGTAATCCGTTTGTTGTCTTCGTCCAATTTTTTTTATTTTAATTCGCCAAGAACGTAACGTTATCGAGCGGAGACGAATCGATCGTGACGTCATCGCGCCGACAGAAGGGAGGGAAAAGATTAGTATTAACGCGTGCGGGGTGACCCTATCGATAATTAACGGCAGAACGTACACATATTATGACACAGCGCATGTGAAGCGCACGTGTGTAGTCACACACCGTGAAAATGAGAAACGGCTATACAGGGTACGCGGGAATCGGTCACCCTTTATATATTTTCTATTCCTGATCAAGGGTGGAGTTTTACTGGATCCCCGCTCTGCGGGGTTAACCACGGAGGTGGGGGAGGAGCTGCAACCCTCTTGAGATATTCAACACCGTAATACGTATATTTGTACGTGTAAGGTAGGCGCGGCAGCAGCAGCTGAACTTCCTGTGGAGCATTCGAAGCCAGCCGAATGACCACGGCACGGAGGGGGTGGAAACTGGAGACAAAAAGACATTCGTCAGATTTGACACGAGACACGCGACAAGCCGACACTCCTACCCGTGCGAATTCGAACGGTTCACCACGTGCGGTGACATAGGTCCACCGAGAACGGTCGTCGTCGTTAACGTTCCAGGTGCGGGACTCCGGTTGCAATGGATCGTGAAAATTCTGTTCGATAATTGTGGAAATTGAGAACCTCTATGGCCTGTGGGCACCGCGACTGCGGCAGCCGGATTCGAATCTATTCCGAGCAACGGAACAATGCCCCTCACAGTTTAACTTTACGAACAAACTACATATTATACCGCAACCCGCGTACACCGGTGGCTTCGGGGTTTCAACCATGCAGCAGAGTCAACGAAATGCGTTCAGTTTACGAGGTAAATTCCTAATGTAAAAGCACACACATATGTACGGCTATTGTCCAATGACGGGCATCGGCTCTTTAGTTTTCTCGTCGAAAAATGAACAGATGCCGTTAATAATATGTGGGAAGAGAAAAGTACAGACGGAGAGAGTGAGTGACGCCTGAAAGAAAAAATAAATCAATCGCAATTGGGTCGTGATTTCCTAGTCTACGTTTTTTTTTTTTTGCGCCACTGCCTACGTGCGAATAATATTCAAATAAAATACGAGAAAAAAAATACATCAAGTACCACTTCGTCGTAAATAAATTCAAGAACGGACACCCTGTAGACATACGAGTCGCGTTGTAATCGCAACATCAACGGTCGCACACCGCCCACTAAACGTACTCCGCTTTTGGAGTGGACTTGAGAATTGAAAGTTCGAAGTAAGAAAATAATACGGATGATTGAAGACGACGGGATGAGATTATACGATAGGATGGATCATCCTCAGAGACCGAATGAGATCCTACAAATTGTACGTAGGTATAATTTCAGGCGTGTGCCCACACTCAATATCCGAGAGTGCACCGGGACCGCCGTCGCGTTAATTTCAAGGACTAGAAAAGTGGAAAAGTGTAGCTTGCAAATATGGAAAGAAAAACTTATTATATTTCCACGGTGCACGGAGGAGTACGGCCAGACAAAATGGAGGGAAGAATTACGGGGTGATTAAATAATGAACTCAACAACGGGCCACTTTATGCCCTTCGCCGTCAGATGTCAAGAGACTACTGCAAACTTTGCGTACGTATGTCATCAAATATACAAGATGATTCGGAAGTACCGCGCTAAACTTTGAAATTGAATTTGCAAGCGAAACTTTATCGTACTCGCAAGTTCGTCCGACGTATGATCGGAATAAAAAGAATACCAAATGTCAGAGGGACGTCGGTTTTTCAAACACCCTGTGGTGAGTTATCTCCGCTTCTGTGTACGTATGTGTCACGATACGATACGCGATGCGACGAAGAGAAACTCGTAAAAGTCCAACGACATTCCGCCCGCGTTGCAGCAGCTGCAACTCCGTGAAATTCAATTGACAAAATAGTAAATACGGAACATTTGCAAATGTATGAATTCATAATTCCGTGGCATTCGTGTCCGTCCAATAAATTTGAATCCATACTGTCTTGAGACGTTGCCTCCTCGCGACCCTTTCCTTTTTTTGTGTTTCATTTTTCATTTTTCATTTCTTACTCTCTTTCTCTCCGTCCCGGCCGACTTCCACCCTCTCTCTCCCTTCGCAATAAGTCAGCAACGCTGCCATTGTAGCTAGACAAACATACATATACGAGAAAAGGATATACGTTTTTCTTCTCATCTTCTCTCTCCGGGAGAAAAAGGAGAGTGAGATGATAAAAAAACCGACTAGATCTCGACAACGACCTTTGTAATCAACCGGGCACCACCACCAGCTATAGGGTCGTTACACTCGTCGCAGGATGAATTGACTAATAATTGTATCGATGGTAATAATTCGCGTACCAGAGTCCCCCGTCACAATGACAGATCAATAACGATACACAAATACGTTACGATTATAAACGTTGAATGCCAATTTCATTGTTCTTGAGACGGCGTATGGTTACGGTTAGCATTACACTCATTGTGAGTAGTGGAGTTATTGTTGGTAGAAGTGTAAAAACAGTCATTCATTATTTTCAACCAGAGTTGAATACTTACAATGCGTGAATAATAAGTTATTTGTATGGGGCATTCTTCGTATGCCAATTTCTATTTACTTATTTATTTATTTATTCATTCAACTTTGCGTTCTTCATAAGACAAAGTATAGCCGATTGAAGCACTTTGGTAATTCAATAATGCTCAGCTACTTGTGTTTTCATTATCTGACAACCGGGGTTCAAATTGTTAGCCGTAATTGCGCGGGGATTTCATGCTCGTTTTGAATACGACGCTGAACATTTTTCAGCGTATGTATACCGAATATCGCGGTTTGAATGAAACGTAACTATAATTGATGATTCAACGATACGACTGAAGTTCGAAATTCAACTAGTTAAGCACGATTCGTTGTGACTCATCGGAAATATTGTGAAAGGGTCTATGAAAATCGTTATTGTGTACGTACAACCCCATATATCAGATTGGAATGGTTTTTTAATTTTTGTATTCACGCGACTTGGAACGCAAGCCAAACGCTAATCGTTCGAAACATTTTTAATTTGTTTATACCCTGTTAATGGGATGGCGCTGAAAACTATGCAGCAAAAACAAATTCAGATTAATTTATATGAGGAGAAAACGAGAAAAACAAGACTAAATAAAAAATCCTTAATTCTTCAGCGAAAGTGACGAATTTCGGATATTTGCAAGACATCGCAATAACAAAAGAAACAAAGGGGCTAACATTTGTCTACCGATAACGAAATATAGAAATATATTCACCTCTGTTGTCATTCCGATGGGCTGAAATAATTCCGTGTTGCACGAAAACTAGCACCAAGCACAACACTGTACCACTACTGATGATAAAAGAACGATGTGATAAATTAGGGCAGCACCAAATATTAACAATGTTCGCCATGTTTTTCACGAGGAATATCTGTTTATTTATTTTGTGTTATTTTAATTTGGATTATCGTAGCACCGACGACATCGACATTCTGACGTCTATGACTCGTCAACGATACTAGAAATTACTTCTAAAAAGAAATCGTTGCAACAAATATAACCGTAACTATCTCTCGAGCTTCAACCCTCTCCAACGGCCCGCTCCACCCGCTCGGTCTGATGAGCAACAACTGAATAGCGATGATCGCGGTGGTGATCATCGTGAAGTTAGTCATCCAAAAGTCGGGAGACGCACATGCGCGGTAAAATTTGATTCAAATGCGCGGACGCGGAACTCTACGACGAAAGGAATGGTGGCGCGGAAATTTGAGTAACATTCGTTCGGCAAAGATTCTTTTTCGCACAACGAGAGCAATATTAGTTTTGTGACTTGATCAAATTGTGTTTCAGTCGCGAAGTTAGTTCTGATAGAATACTATTCGTGGCTTTTTTACAGGGCTCAATCTCAGAAGAACCAATAGCCACAACATCTGATCATCCGACAATCTGTGGTTCAGGGATATTGATCAAACTTTATATCTCAGCTTATCAGAGCTGATACCAAAATTAAACCTACACAGAAATTTGAACATGGAAAGTAAAATGAAGGAATATCTGATACAAACAATCCTGCGAGACTGTCGAACACAAGAATGCAACATCTCCGGTGATCTTGTTGAATTTTTGGTATGTTATGTACGAATCACAAGGACTTTGAAACCATGATTGTTAATTGCTCGATCCATTTATTCACAGGTAAACTTGATGCTCCTCGATCCAGAGCATGATTTTGGTAGAGAAGATACATGTCGTAATGATTTGACAAGCATCGTCTCTGCGGCTGTGGCTAAGTTGATTGATCGCAGTAGCCCGAGTCTGGTAGTATTAAAACTTCAGTTATATTTCAATAAGCACTACGTACCCAGAGGTAATTGGTAGATGGAGAATTTATTTGTTAGGCAAAAAGTAGCCGGTGTTAATCACACCTGGTAATTTGCCTGTTCAAAGTTAAACACTAACCATTGAACTTCAAACTACGTAATTTTATTCAATTAACAGACGAAGTTATTGCAAAGCATAGAAAATGTATTTACACAAAGACTGCGCCACTTCTGAAGGAAATCTGTAACACGACGTTACAGAAAAGTACTGAACAAGATATTGAAAAATTGTACCAAAAAATTGTTGTGTTTGTCATCTTGTTGAGCGGACTTGGAAATCCTTCGGTACCTGCTGTGCTGAGGTATTTTCAAATTTATTATAGACACTTATGCGTCATTTTATGAATTTCCATATTATTGTTAATAATTAAATTGGGTGAATCTATTAACTTGGATTATAGAGAGGCTAGCGTGGCTTTGCAGAGTGTTTATCGACTTTCTGAATTGAAACATTTTGTTTCTCTGTCGTTGGATGAAAAAGAAAGACAATTGACGGAACTCATGTGTATCGTTGCTGGTATTCGACTCTTCAACCGAGACTTACAGCGAGGGGGCGAAGGAATTGATGACTGTGAGTCGAATAAGAGATGCAATAAACTCAATCTGAGATTCTTTTCACATGCTGGCTCAATTTTCACCAATGCACAGTGACCACTGTCCTTCAAGAGGCAGTAGCAAAGACTCAATCATCGACAATGCACGTTTTGGAGACAATCATGAACAAAGTGTACAATTTCACGACTGCCGTGGACCGAGTAATAATGTCATCATACATCGGGGAGGAAGAAGTTTGTTCAGATAACACAAAGCATTGCACGGTCTCAGAATTAAGTTCTCAGCAGGTCAAATGGGCTGTCGAAATGTTGGCGGCAGGACGTCAACAAGAAATATATATTCGGTAAATTTTGGGCAGAGATAAAATTATATTTGGACAAAGAATTTGAATTTGAAGACAATAATTGAATTTCTCACATTGCACTTTTAGAAAGATCATGGATGATATAGAGCGATGTGAATGCAATGTGAAAAGTTTGATGGAAAAACTACAGGCTCGATTACTCCAATTGCATGGTGCTGTTCATTGCAGAACAGCAATACCCACCATAGAAATATATGTGAGAGAAGCCAGAGTTTATTTATAATTCAGTCCAGGACTGAACAAATGGTTTGAGAAAGCAATTTCTTAAGATATTTTTCTTTCTCTTTACAGCCCCAATTCATCGACTTAGCAAACACTTGGATGCAACTGCAGGATGAAGTTGTCATTTTGAGCAACATTAATACATTTTTATGGGAATTGCAATCCATGACTATAGAGGTAAGAGGGTTTGAGCTTTGAGAACTTATGTTCTTATTAAAAATTTTGAATCATGTAGAGCGTGGACACTTACGACGATGGGTTATTACGTGTATTGGTTGACGATAATCAAGTATTAACAGATGCCGAAAGACTCGAAGAACACATGGGAAAAATGATAAGTAATGAAAAACTACAATTCCAGGATTCTAAAGCAAACATGAAACTATAAAACTGTCTCATTTATAGCCGAGGCAGGAGAATGTCAAATATTTTACCCCAACATCACTAAGGACTTTGATCAAATTCACCTCGAAGTAAGCCAAACTCATTATTCAAAAAATATGATTGGTTGGAGCATAGAGACTCTAGATAATCCGACCCTCTTCCCCTGATCCCCTATCGACATTGCAATCTTATGACTAAGATCTACAGTTATGGTACACTATGCTCTTTCAGTACCTGGGTTTCTGTGCATGGAGTTTTACACAGGGTAAAGGTGCCTTGATCCCAGGAAATCCAAACATCGGTGTCGTGAAGTGGAATGGAAAGTATTTTGCGTTCAGTTCTAGAGTGGCCGCTAGTAAGTTTGGAGAGTGTCCAGAAAGGTGTGCACTATTTTATTTGCACTCCAAGAATTTGCTCGTTATGCTCCATTCACAAAATTTTTCCCAGTCTGCAATAATGAAATATCATTTCTTTGGTATTGTGTAAAATTCCAAAAATAAATGTTTATACCAATGTCACCTCATTAGATTCGTCCATGAGGCTATCGAGTTCGTTTACAAAAATCCCGAGTACATCAACTTGCTCCAAATGTACGATGATGTCAAGCCTGTTAGAAGAGCCCGAACCATGTAAAAATTCATTGTTTCAATCCAAAACTAAATCACTGAAGTCACACGAAGCATAACTAATAAAGTTTAAGTTTTTACCAGATCTGATGCAGCTTCTGACCCAAAGGTGTTGCAAGATCAAGAAGTGCAAACTGATTTGCATCCATTGGAGTCAAATATCGTTGAACATTATACATCAAGTACTTGGGAGTACAGGCGGAGAGCACTGCATCTAGTAAGTGGTATTCAATTTGTGATACGATATTTTGTTTCCGCATTTTGAAAGTCATTCAACACAACTCAAATGGCTCACTGCCTGATCAAGTATTTCAAACTCTGATACGTCATATAGTATTCGATTCGAAATTGTAATTTTTTTTTTATTCTTAATTTTAGGCAAGTATTTGCCAAAGAGCAACGCACAGTACTCAAACTTACAAATCGAATTATCGAAGTAACATTTACACTCATACGGCTCCACCAAAGAATCGAGAGATGCAAACAATGCGAGATAATTTCGCTAATACAAGTAAATTGAAAAATTTCATATTTGGATTGCGTGGAAGATGCGATGACAAGCAACACGTTTTACACATGGAAGAGTCACCGTGAAACAAGCAGTTCCCTCCCTTTTTTAGTTTGTCTATTCGTAAGAGCAGTGTCAGATATTGTTCTTTCGATTTGTTTATGGATTTTATGTAATGGATGACTTTTCTTCTAATGATGACAAAAATCGAATCTTATTCGAAGTCGTAGTGTAAAAAAAAAGTAACGCTTCTAACGCAGTGGTTATAGAAGACAAAAGAAAGAAAAAAAGGGAGGAAGCAATGTTTTTCGAAATACAATCATCATGTAATTACTGTAGTTGTGTTCATTATTGTTGCATATGATTATTATAGAAAACATAAATCAATATGACTCTTATTCGTCCGTTATTATTTATATAAATTTTTTTTATTCTTCGTTCCATTCCTTTGAAATTCCTACTATTCATTTCCGGCCTATTTAATAGATCATATGACATTCGATTAGCTGATCCGATGCATATATCAATTCTGCTATCAATTCAATGTTTCTTTTTTCATCTTGAATAGAATCCGGAAGATTTTATTTTAGACTATAAAATATAAGTATGTTATTTTTTAGGCCGGGGTAAATAATTTATATTGGAAAAAGTAGATAGTTACGCACTACATAATTTTCTGCACATCGTTAACAAGATTTTGTTTCAAAGTACATTTTATGTTTGTAACTCTACCTAAATTATTACTCACAATCAATAAAACATACGTTCATCATACTTCATTTCGTAATCCTATTTTCTTTATTTATTCAAATCTTGTTTTTTTCATCACCATTAATATTATTATTTTTTTTTACTATTCAACACAGTGCGGCAGCGGTAGCAGCATCAGCAGCAATACTTTTTGCAAACATTTTTTCTTATTTTTTGACTTGAAAACTTGTTTCCATAGAATAGTCACTAAAATCAAATGAACTCCTATCACTGTATTTTTTAGTTTTCAGTAATTCATCATCACCATCATAATCATTATCATCGTCGTTGAAAATCTTATACGTTAAAGGGGGGAAAGGGGTCAATTTTTACACCAAAAAACCTACAATTACGACGATAATATAATAATAATAATTTTAATTATTAATTACACATTAATATAGTTATTATATTTTACTCGTTAGGTATTTTTTTTTACGTTTTCTTTTTTTTCTGCCAATGTATAATATATATAAATTATTATACAGAATAAGAATTACAGAGTGTCAATTTTGTTTCGATTCATTTCAAATTTTTATAATTGCGAAAATTTGAGACTTTCTTACTGTCATACTGTTATATATCAATGAGTCATCAGTGTTAAAATATAAAAAATCGTTAATTCGCAAATTTTTGTTTTCTTCAGTTAATCCCTTCTTCGTTTTATCATCTTTCTTTCTATTTTTTGTTGTTGCAATTAGTATATTTTCAATTAAATATACGCACAAACTATAGGAAATGATTTTAATTTCACTATTCCTTATGTGTCAAAAATCAGTTTCCACACGTTAAATATTAAAATTAAACCCTATATATTTTGTTCCAAACACAGCTCTCTTTTCTTGATGCTAGATGGAAAAAAGGAATTGTCGATTTCTGTTAAATAAACTATAAATTATTACATGATCACAAAAAAAGTCACAGAGTTTTAACAAAGAGTACTCTACTAAGTTTTACATACTGCATCTCGATGTAATTATTTATTGTTTAAAAACAAAAAACTATCAATAAAGTTTGCAACAATCATCGGTAATGGTTCTATACATAGGTATACGTATACCTCACTGTTATTGATGCAAAAGAGAAAGAATAAAAGAGCAGTACTCGAAAGATGGAACAATGTAAAAACTGTTTAACGACTACTTACAGTTGCAACGCAAAAACATAACCTCTACCATTCACAATTATGATTGCTTCACCTCAACATTGTTCAATCATGGTAGCACAAAAATGATGTCGTAAGCAATGTGGTTGGTTTACCAAATACTAAGAGTTTTGAATTTTTTCCCTTGCTGTTTATGGGTAGTGCAAACAGATTTTAGTTTCACTTTATCACTCTAAATGATAATTAAATAAATGAAATTTGCTACGACGTTGAGTTGGAATCAATTTTGAATGGTTGAAACGAGGAATGCGTCGCAGTTTAGGTTTTTAGACTAAGAATGTTTCAGTGGTAGTGTAACGATGTGTGGTATATATGGTTGTGAACGGGATGAAGAAGTACATGATAATCATGCGCGTTGCAATATGGAATATAATCTTCAGAGTTCAGAAGTGATTTTCTTTTGTCTGTAGTACTTAATCTAGGAAGTGACTTTTAAGGTATTTCATCATACCAAAGGTCCTGAAACGCTTAACTCCAATAACCTTCATGAGTTCTTCATCACAGATCGCAAACTGCTTGTTCTTCGGATCCTGATTGGAATTTAAAAGCAAATTTTAGTTTTTGGTCGGAATTCTTGAATACTCTATTGGAGAAAAAATTTGGATAATATTTTTATAATACTCACATATAGATTCCTTTCTTTGATAATACTCCATACTTTCTTGACAACTTCATGTCGGGCCATTTGTTCAGCACCAACTACGGCTGCCAATTCAGGTGAGAGTGTAATTGCACGGGTATAACCACCGCCTTTGCCTTTGGCAACTGGCTTTTTGGCTGGTCCAACAGCTTTCTTAGTCTTGCCCCAATCCTCGTCGCTGTCATTATCGCTACCCTTCTTTTTGCCCTTTTTACCAGGCTTGGCTACATAGAGAAATTTCAAGTGTTTAAAGCTGCCCAAGAAACAGTGTTCATAATATGAATTCTCAGATGTGCGGAATTCATCATGGAATTGAGCACAACGCAAAGGTATGGTAAAGCATAAATTTACAAATCCTTCGTGTTTCAAACTTACCACTACCTTTTTTGGGAGTTGGTTTGGCTTTTTTTGGGCTGTACTCTTCATCACTGGCGTCATCATCACTAGCGCTTTCGTCATCATCTGACGATCCTTTCTTGTGTTTCGTAGCAGTTTTCTTAGCAGGTCCTCGTTTGAGTGGCTTTTTTTCTTCCTCTTCCTCTTCTTCTGATGCTTCATCGTCTTCTTCTTCACCTTCGTCAGATTCCTCACTGGCAGCCTTACTCTTCTTGCTGCTCTTCTTACCTCCATCTTGCTTTTCCTGAAGACACTCCATCACCAAATCATCTACTTCCTTTTTCCTGTCAATATCAAAAATCATAAAGTTGTAAGTACTTAGAATGTTTCTTAAAAATTCTGCAGAGTACGCATCTCATCAACGGTCTTTTTTTTTAAATGTGTCGGAGGGGGAACGAGGTGATGATCAGATAGATTTTGAGCTCACACAGAGTCCCTCGCCTTGCTATTGGACACGGTACACTAATCTTGCGCCTCTGTTAATTCACCACAAGCAAGTGCACAATGTCCATTAAATAATAGTAATTACAAGTACACAATGGTGAGTGGAGGCACCGAAAACAAAAACACCACTCAACACAGTCAAAGAATTGGAATGTCTGAATCAATTAATTAGTTTTAGTATTTGTAACCGATACTTTAAATGATCACCTGTTTTCAAGTGTCTGTAAAAGTCAAACATAATTTGCAGATTATCCATATTTCTGTGTTTTTGCAATCATAGCATGCTAGCTTTCAGATGCAGGTGTCACGGTATAATGCAATGCTAGATTAATCAACAAATTTACCGTACATTGTTTTTCATTTTCTCAAATCAAAATTTCTCAAGAAATCAATAACTGAAACGTCAGACCCACATGGCGCTATTTACAAGCATCAATTATTCAAGCTTATCATAAAATGTCTAGTTTTTGTTTACATTCAGTCACCTGATTTTTTTCTTCCTCTTATCACAAGTCAAGCATAATTTTTTTACAATAACACTGCAGGGAAGAATAAGGGCATCATGAAGTAGATACTAGAAGTACCCATTCTTGCAAAAGAGAAGCTCAAATTCCACATTTTTTTCATCTATTTCTGAAGCAATTCAAGTAAACGAAATTTCTGAAGATGTATAAATCACGAAAAAGAGATTTTGTCATTAATTTCAGTAAAATTGGATGTGCCGTAAAATCGGTTGAACGACTGTTTAAGCTAAACACGTGGGAAATAGAATAGATCGCTTTGTTTTGAAAATGTAAAAATTTGAATAACAATCATTGTTTATTCTTCACCTGTCCGTGAGGTCCACGTCAAGTTTCTCTTCTATCTGTTGTCGTACTTTCTTAGCCGACATCGTCGTCAGGTCCGCATCCTTAAGGATGGCTGAAAAAAAAATAATCGACTCCAAAATAAGCGTAAATAAATACTCGAGCTGAGAAATCCGCCTACATTTCCTCGGATATCAGCCAAATGTAACGATTAATTCTAATAAAAATTTATAATAATATTTTCGCTCCTCGTTATATCGTCCCTCCCCCCATTCATTGTGTGAACCCGCTGATTCGGCGGAGGCAAAAATAGTTGAACAAGGAAAAATATGATGATTTTTTGGCATTACATTTTTGAGAATAAGCATCGAGTTTTGTTCGGTTTTTACGTTCTCATCAATCCGGGGATTTCGGCGGGTGGCCAATCAACGCATCACACGGAAGGAGGACGCACCTATTATTTGAATTTACTGGTAAAACGGTTGTTATTTATTATAATATTGTATGGGATTTAAAATCGAATAAAAAATTTGCTAAATTTTGGCGTTTTTAGAATTCTAAAAGAAAATCACAGTATTTAGATACAGCGATGGAAAGGTTGCTATGCAATAGTAATGGCTGGCCAGCTTGGGTACGCTGTAAAGCCGTCTTGTGTCTTCCCCGCCAAGTCCTTATGAAATCCAAGAGTAAAATGTTGTATTTTGAACGATGAACCATCGGTATATTGCTATGAAATATCGCCGTTATTTACGTAGAGGTCCCGTTTTTCTATCACCTATTTTATTGGTTGGGTATTAACAAAGATATTGAGACTTACCGGTGATTTCCTTCCTCAGTTCGTCTTTAGAGATATCGGCCATGGCGGTCTGTTTCGTCGTGCGTTTTGCTACAAACTGAAGCTAAAGCCGGCTGGCCTCCTGTAGCGTCGAACGTACAGTCGGGGATTCTAGTAATGGCCGACCTATCTTTCATGGCGAACTTAAAAAATATATAACTTTTTTTCTACTCATTGAAACGGGGTACAATATGGACCAAATCGTATCAGTTTTTTATTATCAACAAGTTTGTAATGACGCCCCGATCATAATATTGCGATATATCATCGACATTTCTTCATTTTCAGGATTGATAGTACACGATTATCGGCCGCGACTATTTTATGAGCAAACGGTCAAGTTCACTATTTATTTCTCAATAATATTTCATATGAATTTATTCCGTTGATTTATTCAATAAATATTTTATAATTTTATCGTCGTTCCTAGGTGCTTATTATTCTTTATTAATATCCAGTTTGTTTATTTGCTGATTGACATGTTGGCTGTAGTAGAATGCCGCCTCGCGCATTTGAACGAATCAAAATGGTTGAATTATTTTTCCCGCTTTACTATTCATTACTGACCAACGTGTAACCTTACTTCATTATTAAACATCATTCAACCGTTATTTCGAACGTATGACAACGTTATACGGGTCTCAATCAACAGCTAGATTTCCCTAAATCCAAAATACCTCCTTATGAATCGATAATATCGAGCATTTTCTACGATAAATATTATCTCTTCCCTCTCATTCGGTATAATGATATCCGGCTAGCATGGCTTGTTAATACGATAAGGTTGAAATTTTCCCACATCATGGGCCAAAGGACACGAAATTTCGAAGACGAATTATACGCTCGTCGAAATCGAGCATTGAAATGTCAGGAGCGCAATTTCTTTGTTAGAATTAAGAGGGTTGTTTCTCTGGTTGCTGATTTGTCTTTACAGATATTGATATTTCAGATGGAACTTTGTGGACGCTCTGCTTGTAGAGTAGCGGCATCTTGATTTGTAAAATACAAACCACCGATCGATAATAAGCGAAAATTACGCTCTTTTATTTGCTGATGATAATTGTTGCATCTCTGAAACATGATTTACCCAGTGGTTCGATCAACCCCCGACCTTATCAATGGCGAACTTTTGTTCACGTAAGTCGATAAAGTCGAAACTCTGGTCGGAGGCTCCTTCAGCGGTAATTGTTTAAACCAAAGAAGCCGCGAAACGCGAGTATTTGTTAACATTCAAATTCATCTTGCTGGTGAATGAAAAATTTTTACACCATCATCTTTTTAACTATTCCCGATTTGATCAGGATATTTTTTTTTCATCATCTCTCTAGCTTCAGAACCCTTCGGGATTTTTCATTAGATATGTTCTTATTCGTTTCTAGTTTTCATTTGGATTTTCTAATCATTGAACTCTCAGAAGCGAGCCACTTTTGCAAACACTTGAAAAAATCAAGCTCAAACTCCTCGCGCTCAGTTCTGGAAAGACAAAGTAAGTGTTGAAAGAATTTATTAAAAAAAAACGAACGGACGATCGGCGATCAAACGAGAGATTACAAGGGTTCGCAGATATAAATTGTCAGGAAGCGCGAAAGTCCCCCATACGTTGTTGCGAGTACCTCCATGCCTTGTATACCTATGTAACGCAATATTGGACATTTTTCACAAATAAAAAAACTCTATTTATCCAATTAGAATTGATTATGATGTCTATCGACGACGGTATATAAGTTATACATTTATAGCTTTCTTATGTAAAACTGCTTGTGCAAGAAACGAACCTTTATAGAGATAAGTATATGTTTGCAGTAGCAGACTTTTCGCAATTTATAGGTATATACCATATTATATGTATACGATCCCTTAACGGAGTTACAATAATCTTGTTAAAGCGAAGTGGTTCTCAAATTACCTCGAATACCGTTGCTCGGTCTTTGTCACCCCAATTCACTCTCTTACACGACTACTTGTATTTAGTTCAAATGATGAATTTCTTTCATTCCGATCACTCGCCGCAACGATAGAAAAATTTCAACAAAAAATTGCGCGTATTTCGAACGGTGTGAAAAAACTTCTTTGAAACACAACGAATTTCACAGTGATTTTAAACGATTTTAAACGAAATATCGAATTATCAGGGTGAATTTGATTAAATCTCACCAGATTGATGTCACAACGTACCTATTCCAATCGCACCGCAGCTTGCTGCCAATTCTTCCAATGAAGTGAATAACACTTGTACGTATAGGTGTGTCGATATCCTAATAGCGATTATCCGATTCCGGCGATCTAAACTTATCCTCGATGTCTGGATAATCCGTTTGGACTCGATGTTAGCGCCATTTTTTTCGTGTATATTCATTATTGCGTCTCAAAGTTTAGCGGATTTTGTAGTACTTATAAGCTCCGATAATATGGCTAATTCATTTGCGAATCATTGAAACCACTGTAACACAGATATTGAGAACACCTTTTCGGCCTTGACTAAAACCCTAGGAATACGTTGTTCAGGGTAGCAGGCTTCCGTATAAAATAGGGGATTTCAAGAGCAAGGTTCTTAGTGTCAACCGAGCTCCTCGGGAGTCCCTTTAGATATTTGCGCAAAACAATAATAGAGAACGAACGAACGAAAGTTCCGAGATAGTTATTCGGAAGCACACGCGTAATTGAAAAAAAAATAAAAATAAATAAAACAAACAAACAACAAAACAACATTGATATCGACGAATAAGACGAAACGAGGATCTAACGATAAATCAATCCTAAAACATTGCTAATCGAACGATCGAGTAATTGGGGAAAAAACATCGTCGCTAGACGCAAGTGAACGGCGAAAACTATTCAAAGAATAAGGCGTCTGATCGATAATAAGAATCGGAAAGTGAAAATTGATAACAATAACAAATAATAAATAGGTTTAGATAAAAAGAAATAACATGGCGTTGATATTTGGGGCGAGAAATTGGTTGGTGATATTCGTAATCGCAGCTGCATGCACCTGTGGTGCTCGTACGGAGTGCGATGGACGTGGTCAGATTTCATTGCTAACCGGGATCCACGAGGATGGATCATGTCGTAAAGTTTCTAGCCGTGGAGTTCTTCTCTATGAAGCCGCCCAGATTATTTTGGAACAGTACAACGCTAAAACCAACGGATTCAAACTTGGTACGGTGAGATAGATACGGAGGTTTTTGAGATCAGGTTCCCCGGTCCAGCCTTTCGCTTCTTGTTTTCGATTTTAGAACGATTTCGTGGCCCTGACCACTGTAAAATAACAAAACCGCAACGACGAGCAACGAAAAGATGATCAGGATCTCGAGGTGGTGTGTTTGAGTATCGAAAACTTCTAATACCATTTTGTTTGTTTATTTTCTGAGCAGAAATCCAGGTTTTGGACACCTGCGGGAGCATAAGTGGTGCTCTCAAGGCAGCTATGAAAGCTTTGGTGTCAGCGGACGTTAGTTGCCTGCAACCACCGCATTATTTAGGTTGGTTATTATTTTTCTAATACAACGATTGTATCGCGCCTCATTTTCTAAGGGGGTGAAGAGAATAAATAAATTGGACAAATTGATCTCGATTTTTAACGGTTCGCTTGATATTCTTGCAGCAGAATCACATCTATGCACAATGGCGCGTGACTCACATAATTCGAACATAAATAAGCGACGTGTCGTATCGTAGAATACATCTAGCAGTTTAATCTCTGAATATAATTGTACAAGGAAATTCTTTTATGCTACAATTTGACACAAATGACAGAACTTGGTCAAGGCCCTAAGCCCAGCCTCTCTCTCTTTCTCTCTCTCTCCTCCGTATTGTCTCTTAGAAAACTCGATTCGACCGTATAATTATCTCAATATTCTTCGCAGTCATGTAATAACTCCTGGTAACCTAAATATAGAAATGCAGGATAATCGCTCAGAATTGAAAGGAAAATTACACGTTAGTCGTGTCGCGACGAGTAAACCCAATTATGTTCGTGTAGGTTTCTCTTCGATAATTAATTTATACCGACAATAAGCCCGCGTTTACCTATTTTCAGAATTATAACGCAATTACAGACCGTGTTCCGACCTAATCTGTGGGTAAATCCTCATTACTCTTACAAAGAGTGTCTAGACCGTCTTTTTCCCTGACATCACTATACCAGATCGTTGCGCTGCATCCTGCGTATCCCAGTCCCTCTTCCTTCTCGTTTTCCTCGTCTTTTTTCCAGGTAAAAAAAATTGATGACGCAAATCGTACGTACAGGTATTGCGAATTATTTTCACCATCGCGGGTTCATTTACCGGGAAACACACGTCGTTCGCCACGGTACAGGAATACCCGCGACCGCACATACACACACACGCACCGTGGTAGCGAAGATAGTTTTCACGCAATAGAAAGTCGCGGTGTGAATTTTTTCTTTCTTTCTCTCGAGTATTCGCAGGAATATGTCCACACCCATCCAGTTCGCTGGAGCAGGTTTTCGGAATTCTAACGATCGGCTTTATTTTTTTTATTTTTACTTGGATCTTTGTTCGCAGGGATTATTCGATATCCTTTAGGATTGTCCTCGAAAATCTTGAGCCGGCGCATAAAAACGGATGAATAATTTTCGTGGCTCCTACGGTTTTTTGAACACGTAGATTATTTTTCATGTTTTTTTTTTTTGTTTTGTTTGTTTCTTTTTCATCCAGGTATTATCGGCCCGGACAATCCCACGAACGCCGAAGCCGTTCAGAAGGTTACTTCCGTCCTGAGAGTTCCGCACCTAGTAAGAAAATCATCGAGTTCCGCGTTCTTGCATCATTTGGCAATGGAGAACAATTCTTACATCGTTCAGGTACCCATAATAGGAACAGTTAATTAACGATGAATTTTTTGATCCACTTGTAAGGCAACTTTTGAATTTTTGTTCAACCATCCCTTTCGATTACGAAGATCGACGGAGTATCGGTCGCAAACGACGACGCAAGACGCCCCGATAAAATGTACCGAGTGGCATTGAGGTTTAACTTTTTGGTTTCGCAGGGCGTACTCGAGGTAATCGAACGTCTGAAATGGAAATCGTTCACATTGATCGCTCCGACATTCGACGGGAGTGAAGACGACGTACAGAATATTGCGAAGAAATTGACCGTAGAGGCGATAGCGAAGAATTTGTGCGTCATTGTCCACGACAATGAAGAAGGCGGTGAGAACGATTAGAAATTTAGCAGGTTTTTCGACAATACCCTTGTTGTTGTTTACAAATCTGCCTCCTTTCAATGTGAATTCGAATATATATTTTTTTTGCGGCAGATTTCACATCGAATGTCATTCACGTTGGAAAACCTGAAGACAGCTTCTTCGCGGGTCCGTCAAACGCGACTGTTCTCGTCGTCAGCGAAGGTAGCTTGGAGAATCAATTGAATCGCGTCAATTCTTCGAATACGATCATCCTAGTGGAGGACGACAGGTGAAAAAATAACTAGTGTTTTTAAGAATAAATCAAGGAAATGATGATGATGAATGTTACCGCAGGATCTTGATGACAAGTAATAACTATTAATCACACCTTATGCTTTCTATCGGACGGCTCTCATAGCTGGTTACAAGCGGTGTTTGATTTCGCGGAAATTAACAAGGGCAGCGCAGGAATTTCGAAATAAATTCTAGGGAGGGTCGACAATATTCTTCTATATTTGACCGATAGATCGGTAACGCTGTGTCAAGACTTCTCTGTCGACTCATGATTTTTCGAATTCTAATTTCGGACACTGAGGCGAAAGGAGGATATTGGTATTGTTAGGTGTTATAAGTCGGTACTCGTTAAACGAGTAATTATTGTTCATAAATTTTATCGCAAAAAATTCGTCTCGCATTTTTTTTTTTCTTCTTGCCACTGTTCGTGTGTACTTGTATTCCTTCTCAGTTTGTTTTCGTTTCTCTCTTAGTTTTTGCGCAATTTTTAAGAGCGCAGGAACCTTGCATTTGTATGTTATAAAGGAAGACCTTGTTCTCCTTGAGGAGAAAGTCGTTCAACTGACGTGACGTTGAGTCGTAAGTGCAGTAGCTGAATAATGTCTATTATATCTTGTTTCGACGTTGCTAAACATGAACAAAACTAACAGAAAAGAACAAACATTTTTTTCTAACAACACTAAGCAGTTTTGTCGCATTGAACGTAAGATCAGCAAGATGTAACGATCTTATAGCTGGTTTGTTTACCAACCCCAAAGATCCCCGAACTTCTCCAACGAGAATTGTCAAAATAAATCACCTTTTCGACGCACAAGTTAATTTTTAATGTGCTTACACGTAAAGGTTGAAAATTGTTTTTAGTGTTTGCAGAGTCGAAACAAAGGATGAAAGAAATTTTTTCTTTTTGGCTTTCTTCTAGAAACCAATTGAGCGAGCTGCAGGTCAGGGTTGAGAAATCAAAATGGTGGACAGGTGGTAGAACAGGAAAATTTGACCCTGAAGAATTGAGAGACGTCCGGTGGTTACAGGATGCAATAGAAACTTACGGAACGGCATTGGACTCGATTTGGTAAGTCGAAATGAAACGTAATGTTTGGATCGAATCACAGCGATAAAGGTGGCATTTGATCGATGACTTAATTTAAATTCATAATTAATTCAATTCTATCGAACGAAGAAAATTTTTGCATTCAAATCAGTCGAACGTTTAACCCTTTGGCTACGACTAAATATACATATATGTATATTCCGGTAGCTAAAGGGTAAAGAAATATCGAAATATAAAATGAAGAAAACTAAATAAACGGAAGGATTCGAGCCATTCTAGTGATATTTAAAAGTTGCCGTGAACTTGGACGGCGGTGGTTATAAAATAAAATCACGAAATATCCTGTTGCAGTAAGAAAAAGAAGTGTAAATCTCAAGTGAATTCGGCGGACTGGAACGAGATGATCGCGAAGATTTTGTCCTCGCAAAACGACCAGTCGGTTCTGGAACCTCGAGGTCTGAATATTCTGATAAAAAGCAAGGACGGAGAAATGGAGAGTTTGGGGGAAATCCTCGTCAAAGAGAACGAGGCGATCATATCGTGGAAAGATACGAAACCGGCAATTCAAACGAAGAAGAAAGGCGTGGCGAAAACTGCGGATGAGGAAGAGGAAGACGATGACGAAACATTGCCGGAAGTACTCAAAAAGATCGCTGAAAAGTCGAAGAACGACGAAACCACGGAAGGTTGCTTATCCGAGTTACACGAGGCGAAGCTCACCAAAGATGAAGAGGAACAACAAGGGACGCACATCGTCGTTTCGGAAATGGACGACACCGAATGGTGGACGATGGTCGGTGTTGATTGCAACATTTTTCTCTGGCTTTTTTTTTCAATTCGTCATCTCATCCATAACTGAAATTATTCGAACGTCCTTGAACGAGCATTCAGTTGGTCGTCCGACTACGGATAAGTCACTATACCACCCCGCATCGGCACGACGTGTATCTCTTTTCATTCATTGGGTGCTCGGTAATATCGTCCGGTTAAAAGAATACGACGTACGGAGTGCATTCAGCTTCAGAATCAACGATCGTCGGGTAACCACCGTTTATTTGTCAACACGCGCGCGATGATTCATCCTCTGCAACAATTCATGTACCGCACGAAGGTCAAGCGAGCGTGCGGGGAATGACCGAAGACACTTGTTACACAATCATTGTATACGCGTACGCTTTCGTTTCCCGTATGTTGAATTTCTTACGTAGCCAGTCCCAGAAATCCCATGAAACGGAGGAGTATGAACCAATACCGGCGATCTAGAGCGCTTGGGACAAAAGATTATTCATGAGAATCAAAGATATTGTGATGCTCTGAAAAATCTGAAATTCAGTTTTTCGTAATCAATTCTGAAAAAATTGTTTCAGGTTGGCACGGTGAGCGGCGTGGGCGTTGCGATGTTCGTAGTCGGGATCCTGGCGGTCTATATCGTGTACACGAACATCCGTGGACCTCGCAGTCCAAAAGGTCAATCCTCCAGCAGGAGGCACAGCATAGAAACGGGGCAGGGCTCTCCTCGCAGAGTCGGAAGTGACAGGGAGATGCCAACATCCGGTGGTGGCCGATCCCAACGACAACAACGACAACAACGTCCCGTTCATCGAAGAGACAGCGTGCAGAGCAACATATCCGACAGGAGCGTTTGAGTGCCAAATTACGAAGTAAAAAGCTAACGGCGCGGGGTCCCTCTCTGCTCTTTTGATCCCCCGATCGCGCGCCATAAAGTTTGCTTCTGTCGTTTGTCGCTGATCAGGATTATCCGATTTAAGTTTATTCTACAAACGTGTAAAATTCTTGGTTCGTTTTTTTTTTTCCATGTTTTCCAGCTTTCAAGGCGTGACCTTGATGTACCCAAACCAAAATGGTAGCGCCGAAAGGGCCGACCTGACGACTTTTGTAATTTAAGTAAAAAAATTTCATCAATTTTTATTGTTTTTCTTCAAATTACTTTTTCTCTATTTTATACATGGTCGGTTTTCGATCGAATAGAAAAGGGAATCTAGTCAAATTCTAATCAACTAGAACGGGTTCACCTAAACGAATATTGAGCTAATTATGCAGATTTCGAAAGAGGATATTGACGAATAGAAAATGCTGACCTGACATAACTGAACTTAATCTCTGTTATATTATCGTGTAATTACTATAATTTCACAGTTATTGATTCTAGAAGGTAATGTGTATTTATGATATATCATATAATCTAATTATTAAGGTGTAACGATAAGGAGGTCAACCGTGTATAATAAAATGATTACATTGAAAATGAAATAAAAATTATAAACAGATTCACGCGTCATATTCATGTTTAACCTTTCTCAACAAAATACGATCTCTTAAGTGACACAATGTGGCATCGTACGTGGGGTTCTCACGCTACGTGAACAACTGTCGATCAAATCCTTACGATTCTACTCGGCGATAGCGTCGAACGGTCCCAGAAGAACCACAGATTGCGAGAAAATTGTAAAGGCAAAAAAAAATTTGTAGCAAGATTTCATCCGGGATCCATAGTCCCTGAATTTCTTGACGAGTGAAATAATTTGGCCGGTAAAAAATTTCCAAATAACATTCCTCGAAGCCGTTCATATTGAAAGGTGATTAATTAACGGTACGGGGTAATTATTTAACGTGGTGGACGTTATCAAATGAAAAGTAATAATCGTGATTCACAAGTTAGATATCCATGTGTGAATGTGCTCACTTGGAAAACCAGCTATTTGCGAATGTCGTTTCGAAATTATTTATGCGTTTACTTTTTTTTACACCATTTTTTTTCTTCCATGATTGTTATTCACTATTTCCCGATGCCGAGTAATTTCTTGCATCAGCAAAATTGTGCTTAGAAATACCGTACATGTATTTCGTTGCCACAATCCTCGAACACTCTTTGTGTCGTGCATTCTCCCGCGGCGTGCAAAGTCGCGAAGCTCGCCAAAAAGGAGGAGTGATAATGAAATGATGGAGACGAGTGACGTCGTGATTTTAATTAATCCAGGGTCGAAAGATTAGAAAAAAAAAAATAACGACGAATCGTAACGATTCGAGGTGAGAACATTTGTTACGTACTCATTTTTTCCTACACTATCCGAGATGTTGTCGCTTTTATACGTAACGCGTCGCAAACGTACCTCATACACGATATTTGAAGCAAAACGGTTGTGCGATGGTCATATAACCGAGACAATATGCCCTGCAATCGCGGATGCTGCGTATTAAATTATTATAATAGATAGATAAGCTCTTTATCTATCCATCCACTATTGTTTGCGCCACTTGACCCAATAAAAAAGGGTCATTACGTAACTTAAGCTAAAATTCATCAGCGAAATAGTCGTTCGCCCGCAATAACCGTAACCCTCGTCATTACAGATACCGCTGATATTAATTGATCGAGTAGAAATTTGATTTTGATTTTGGGGGCTCGTTCAGAGTCATTTTTAAACTGCGTACTTCGTCACTACGTTTTGACGTTAGTTTATATTAGAAACTGAAAGTTAATTGAACAAAAATTGTATAAGCAACAGTGGATTGGTTAATTCCAACTGTGCCTACAGCAGAGTTTTACACCGAAGGAATGACTGATGGGGAAGCAAAATGAAATGAGAAAAATTTCACTCGTATACCGACATCATTTGTCAAAGACGCACCGCAACGGTGTGAAGTGCACTGATTTATGTTAATTAGTAGTAATCACATCTACTTAAATCTGTACCTGTCATAACTTCATGTCAAATAATAATTGACAAGTTGCACATGAGTGCTTATTGTACATAGTTACGTGAGTATGTACATAACTGCAAATATAGTAATTATAATTGCGAATCACGTATAAAAACGGCAATTCAACTGTTCATAACTTTTCATCACGTCATAAGGAAATTGAAAACGGCACTTGTCTCCGCACCGCAATATATATCCAGGTAGTTTCGATGTCAGCAATAAAGAACATTCAATTAGCTGTTTCCGTAGAGTTCGAAACAGAAAAGAGATAGAAAAAAAATAATTGTGCATCGAGTATGAGAAACAAAACCAGCGATAATCGGTCGCATTGAGTAAAGAGTACGTACAGGTATATAGGTACTCGATGAGGAGGTCACTCGTGCAATTATTTGTTATAAAAAAAATAATAATAACACCAATGAACAATTCCCATGGTTATGCTGAATAAGTAAAATGGCCTCTTTGACGCTACGAATTTCTGTCATATTTTCAGCTCGATCTGTACCGCATTATTTTCAAGTTTTTCCACCCGACGAACGGTACAGCGATACGAGCGAAATGTTCAAATTCTGTCAAGATCCGTTGCGATAGCGAAAAAAAGAAACAGCAACAAAAGATATCGGTAAAATCGTGAAACCATATGATACTAACGAACATAACAGATAATCAGTCCATCGAACGTACGGATCGGGTGTATAATGTAATGGTAAATTATGTAAAAATATGACCAGAATGATAATGATAATATCTTTGGTGAGACCGTGTAAGGTGCAATGGGCTGTATGTATAGGTAATGATCATGAATTCACAGGATAATGATCAAAGCCGCAGCTGATAAATGGAGCATAAATGCAGCGGATAATGCGATGTATTCCGTACGTTTCAGGCAATAATTTATTCCGTTCATTCGGAATCGTATACAACACAAGAACTTTATACGAATCGCTTCTGGCGTTTCTCGCAACTACAAATGGAGGAAAGAAAAAAACGAAAAAGGAAAAACCAAGGAATAAGTAAAAACGAAACCGAACTAATTAATAGTTTAATTTTCTTCGTGTTAGCGTTTTACGATAAGCGGCGAACAAGGTTGAGGTGCGTGCACGGTATTTTATAGCGTTGTACCGTAGGCGGCATGATATGAATGCAGAAGAAGTTTGCGGTTTATGCGCGAAAAATGCTAAATAATAGGTGTTATTTATGATCCTTACGGTTCGGTTTCACGTTGAACGACACCGATGAAACATCCACAACAGGATTCCAGGATTCCTGGGCTCTGAGTAAGTCGGCTATACCGGATCAATTTAAGGGAGTCGGTACCTTGAGAGTGCCGCAATTTCATGTAATCTGGGACTCGGCTGTAAGCGCGGCGATAAAATGAAAAAATAAATGGAAACAAAAAAAAAAAAATAGTTTCACCATCACGGTCGACAACGGTTCAATCCATGCGAATAAAGAAATTTTCAGACGAATATGAATATAGTATTCAGCTGCGATCCATTTCACGTCTAAATAAAATCGATGTCAAGGAGATGTGGTGTGTATTACTTATTTTCAATTTTTACTCGAGCGAATAGAAAATGGAAATCAAATAAAATGAAACTGCGGAGATAAATAAAGTTCGCATCTCGCGGTCTACAGGTGAGGTTCGTCGGTATGCATAGAAGATAATCTGGCAGCCATGACTATTCGCGCGATTGGCGAGCAAACATGTATTTTAATTTTCATCTTTCGTTCTGGTGTAGCTTTTTTTTCCTCATATTCTTCAACGAGTCTGCATCATATACATATACGTTGCATCCACGCCGGCCTCGATAATAAATCGAAATCAACGATTCCTTGCAAAGAAGAAGAAGAAGAAGAAAGTTATGAACCACACGATGCATAATTGTCGGTAGTTGTTCTTCAATGATCGCTTGCGAAATATCCGAAGGTTCTCTCAGATATTTCTCGAAAAAAGAAACGTGAACGAAAAAATGCACTCCGCTGTATTCGGACGGCGGCCGCGATAAAAAAAAAATAAATAAAAACCAAGGAAAAATTGTTTAAAAAAGATGGAATCTCGTACAGATGTAAATAAATGAATTGGTAATTGCGATGAGGTTTTTTCCGAAATTCTTGGTGAAAAAGGACCAAGTGAAAATAAAAAAAAAAACTTATATCTATCAACGAACAAATAGATGAGGAGAGATAAGATGAATAAATAGTCATCGTCATGAATAAGCGATTCATTCGGTTATATAATACACAATAGATGATTAGCTTAGCACTTGTTAATATCAAAACAGAACTGACCACCTCAAGGCAATTATAGCAATCTGATGCATACACGACACAACTAATTGGTATGAACCGTACAAATCCGTGCCACAGGTGGGTCGTCGAGGCGTGTGAACATATAATTGCGAGATACATACGTACGACCGATTAGATTTTCGTATCAAGTAACATAATTAGTTACTCGCATGAAAATACACGTGTATACCTATGGATACAAGTACATATGAATATGAGTATCATGTCTTATGCATTATCTATATCAAATTACACACTCGTACTCGTCGTCGTATAGAAGTTAATCGTGTGTGACTTGAGTTAATGTACGGTATCCACAAATAAATTTCAAAAACAAGGGGGAAAAAAAAAGAAGAAAAATTATCATATTCACTCTTACAGTTATAATAATTAGATCTTTACCTATAGATAAAACTGAATCTCGTGCTTATAATGTAAAGTTATGATAAATCTCTGTTCGTTACGAACTGTTTCTTTATTACTTTTTTTTTCTACCTTTTTCCCCTCCACTCGATTCGCTAATTTATTTATTTATTTATCAAGCTATTTATTCATTCATCTATTTACCGCACGTGTTTTGTAATATTGGCATGATGAGAATTTTGATCGCTTTTTTTTCTTCACCTGAATCCTGTATAGTTGTGCATTGATTTGTCTCTATCGAGTTCGTTGTTTTATGTTCGAGCATCCGTAATTCCGTTATTAGGTGTTCGTATTATAATTCTTCGTATATTCTAACAGACGTATGAAATTTTTGTGAATGTCGTAGCACGTACATATACTCGGAAGTGTCCTGAGAATAACGTTCTGGGAGACTGACGTGAATAACACAATATAATTATCGGTAAAGATGCGATATTTGAGAAAAGTAATCACGTCACCGTTGCAATAAGTCGACAAATACGACATCGGTAGTTAACTACATACATACATGATTCGGATCTGTACGTATCTGTTATTCGCACATCAGCGGAAAATATCTATTAATCACCTGAATAATCGGAATTACCTAGGGCACCAAACTTTTTGTTCCTGTTTTTCGCTTTTTCAATTGAAATCAATTTTTTTTTTCAAGAAACCAAAAGGAAGACCGAACGAAGAAAAAACGTTTTTTTCCTTCGAGTCGTTTCGTTGGTCCTCAAAGATCAAGGACGAGGTCGTTTGAAATTAGTGAAACTGATTACACCTCACAGGATTATGTCCATGCAAATCCCAATTTTGCATCACATAGTGTTTATATATAAATTTATATCGTTAATCAAATCTCGTGCATTTTTTCATTCAGTTTTTTTTTCGTCTTATTTGTCTCTAATATCGTACAAGATCTTCCGTTTCCCATATAACTCTCGATTAATAGGTACATTGGTGTATTGTTAATACAGCTGTTAATCTTATTTTTAATTATTTTTATGTTTTCATGGGTAATATTTAAAAAATAGATGAAGAACAAGTCATTTTTTTAAACGATATGACCTTCAAGGTCCGTATGTATTTCGTTACGACATGGGATAAATTTGCATATATTGCAGCAGAAAAAAAAATAATTGAGTTTCAATATCACGGTCACGTGCGTATATGTACGGTACATATTAGGGTGGATTGTAAAAAAAATTTTGTTCTTTATTTTCTTAGCATGGGGGCAGAATTTGTACCTTATGAAAAAAAAAATTTTTCAAAGGTAGAAAAAATTTTTTACTAGATATTTTGAGGGAGCCCACTCGTTTTTTGAATGAATAATTAATCAAGTGGTTATATAGATATAAAAATTGTCGATTGTGATTGTTTTTTACCCGTTCACTGTTCAAAATTTTTTTCCTATTATTTTTGTAATTCAAGTATAAAATCAAAAAATGATATGGTCTTTTTTGACTTAAGAATTGAAGCTTTCCAAAATCATCTACTCATGCAATCGATCGAGTAATCATCAATTATTCGCTGTTGGGAGCAGAAAAATTACGAGACATATCGAGTGGTTTTAGTCGTAGACCCACTTTGATTCGTCGCAATTTAGGCTTGGGTCAAAATATTCGAATTTCTCGGTCTACGAGGGAGCTCGAGCTTTGCTGGAGTCAGGTAGCCAGCAGCGTAGCGCTTTGTTGTGAGACGTCACCTTCGGGGCTGAGCAGAGGTCACGCCCCACAACAAACCGCGCGCCCGTGGGTACCTGACTCCAGCTAATTGTAAGCTCGGACCCCTCGTAGCCCGAGAAATTCGAATATTTCGACCCATGCAGAAATTGCGACGAATCAAAGTGGGTCTACGACTAAAACCAATCGATATGTCTTAATTTTTCTGCTCCCAACAGCGAATAATTGATGATTACTCGATCGATTACATGAGTAGATGATTTTGGCTTTCAGATTTGGATTCCTGAGCTGATTATACGTGAGATTACTCTTGAAGAACTAAAAACGAATTCGATTTTTGAGCAAAAAATAAATCATTCTTTTAATTGGGTTTAATATGCTTTTCTGACGTATTTTGATCTCAGGAATCCGAATCCGGAAGAAAAATTGATCTATCTCTGAAATTGACCGAGTTATCGCCAATTTTCAGCTTTTTGGGGTCAAAAATTAAAAATTGATTTTTCAGTCTATCTTTATGTGTTATGATCTCAGGAATCCGAATCTGGAAGTGAAATCGATCTATCTTCAAAAATGACCGAGTTATCGCCGAATTATTGCATTTTTTGGCATAAATTTGGAGATATCTCAAAGGGAAAAAATCGTAGCTCAATTTGGACAACGGATTCGTGTTCCTGAGGTCAAAATACATAAGAAAAGTGCCATACGATCGATTTTAAAAAATAAAAATTTTTGGCCAAATTTTGAGATTTTTCCAAGGGGTACCCCTTACGATTTTTTCAAATTTTGGCCAAAATTTTTTATTTTTTAAAATTGATCGTATGGCACTTATCTTATGTATTTTGACCTCAGGAACACGAATCCGTTGTCCAAATTGAGCTACGAATTTTTTCCTTCGAGATATCTCCATTTTTATGGTAAAAAATGCGAAAAAATGGGGATAACTCGGTCCTTTTTGCAGATAGATCAATTTTTCTTCCGGGTTCGGATTCCTGAGCTCAAATTACAATAAGATAGATTAAAAAATCAATTTTTAATTTTTGACCCCAAAAAGCTGAAAATTGGAGATAACTCGGACAATTTTGAAGATGGATCAATTTTTCTTTCAAATTCGGATTCCTGAGATCAAAATACGTCAGAAAAGCATATTAAACCCAATTAAACGAATGATTTATTTTTTGCTCAAAAATCGAATTTTTTTTTGATTCTTCAAGAGTAATCTCACAAATAATCAGCTCAGGAATCCAAAGCTGAAAGCCAAAATTATCTACTCATGTAATCAATCGAGTGATCATTAGGTGGGAGAAATTTTTTACTTGATATTTTGAGGTAGCCCACTCGTTTTTTGAATAAATAATTAATCAAGTGGGGTACTTTCAGCAAAAAAATTTTTTGTTCAACCCACCCTAGTACATATGAGTACATTATGTGATGTATTTGTATACCATAATAAATAGTATCACGGCAATGTGGGTGGGAAATTTCTGAGCATTATAAATAATACTTTGGATTCTATTTATGATCTACATTACGCGACCTCAGACATGTATAAAATATTCACCGAATCATATTGGCGGTTTGAAGGATTCAAAAATTAATTGAATAGGAACTTGATTCCAAACAAAGATCTGAAAAATCGGAGTACGTGATCCTTGGCGGGCTTGGCACGGGAAAGTGATTCCAAATTTGTCGTAATATTGTTAATTTGGGAGCTGTTTAATAAAACGCGAATAGCCACTCCGCCTCCGAGTAGTGCATTGGGTACAGGTACTCGGCGTCGTCCCGTTCTTTTAAATGTACTTGGCGTGTGACTCTGCCGAGCCTCTCGTTGTATGTATGCGTGATATACGTTGCATAAAACGTGATTGATCGGAGCACATGCATAATATATTAATTTACACACATACCGCTATAGACCCGTGCACGTATCACACTTACAGCTTATGTAAAAATTGTACAACTATTCCTACATCTCTTCGAATGATAAATGTTGTGCTCGGCGATGCATTCAGCTTCAGCGCTGCCATACTATACATAGAGTTCAATGCCTATACAAGTGCACGTGGTTTGACACATTGCGGGATGGATTACGGTATGACTATGGTTTTTTTTTTCTCTCTCTTGGTGATTTGATTTTTCGTTGAAAGATCAGACTATCTATCCATATCGTAGAGTGTATAATCGAGCAGTGCGAACACAGGTATACTTTGAACGAGATGCAAAAGTGCCAGAAAAATAATCATTCGAGGAAGAGAGGTAAAATGCTTTCAAGTATAGTATATCCATTGATGAATAAATTAATGAAATAATTGAAATATACAATGATTATTTCATAATTCGATAAAACTACATAATATGTAATTGATGAACTTGAACAGAGACTTGAACAGTTCCGTATGTTTCTCAACTCCGATCTTACAATAATTATTCATGACGTGTATATAATATAAAATTGTACCTATCGATTTATTCCGATACAAATGATAGTTTTCATTTATTTATGTTTTTTTTCTAAATTTTTCCTTTCTTTGCCTCTTTCGTAGGTTGTACCGAGTTGGCGTGTACTTAACGATAGAGACGATGATCAACGTGAATACTTTTATATCTCCCGATAGGTACGTACATGTACATACATATAAGTAGTGTATATCCCCGCGCAAAAGCCCCTTACCAGTCTGCAGTTTGGTATAAAAGCCAGGGCTACTTCAAAGGTTCTTTACATTCCCGTAGTATCCATAGCGGAGGCCACGCAACACACCTGAAGAATACACAGGAAATTTTTAAGGAAAAATTTCGAATTTTGTCGACCGACGAGACGAGCTGTTGTAAAAAAAATTCTAACAATCAAATAAGATATTTGAGAAACTGCAGCTGGTGATATTCTTATTTACTATAAATCATTGGGCGGAAAATAATTTCAATCGACAACGGTTATGATTTGTTTTCTTTCGGTTATTATAAAAAAATATAAAACAGTTACAAAATCAAAATCGTTCGTAACCGGGTCGATGTAGATCGCTGCCTCGTAGATACGTATAAATCTTTTGAATTTTTGCGCTCGTTTTTGTGGCTTCAACGATTGTGGATAAGTGCGGGAAAAAATTGAACAGAAAAAGAAAAAGAAAACGGAAAATTCATCCCCATTCTTTGATTGACAAATCTTACATATACCAGTTCAATAATAGTACTAATAGTAATAATCATTGCGTTCGAAAAATTCTTATCGAGTGTGGAATAAAAGTGCAACGAAATTGATTATTTATATATATATATATACATACATACTCTGATAATACTGTAATTTGTTGTGATAAAAAGACGTGCTGTATATTTGAAAGAAGAAAAGAAAACGGAAATAAAATTATAAGGTAAGAAAATTGAGAATATATATTTATATGAATTATGATTAAAATAGAATTTGATTTGAAAATTAAAAAATTATCCCCTCTTCGTCAATTTCAATTCTCAACTTTTCGTATTAATTAACTATATTTGTTACGTACATTTTCCCTTGATTTTATCTGTTTGATTATTCACGTTATTCCTAGTCCTCAAAATTATTTATGTTTGTTTTTTTTTGCCTTCGGTACACAGCAGTACACACCTATAGTTGATAGTTTCTTATTTATGGGGCATATGAGATAAATCTGTCGATTTCATCGTTCGAAGGTCTCTCGCTGGGAGGTGTAATTGTTAAGTGTAGATCTTCAGAAGGTTGCATTAATATCAATAAACGCATATATATTTATACAATTAATCATTTATAATATGACTTTATCTAATGTGGCTGACAATCGCGAGAATTTTATTCAATTCCGAACACCATCGAAGTTCACGATCATAGATCTGTAATATGCAATCGTCGGAGAGAAAATCAAAAAATTACGAATTGGAGAGAATATTTCTTGTAACAACGAATTCTTTTCATTGGTCGGATTGTTCGCTACGTTGCAATTTTTTTTACATCTATGATACGAGATATATGTAGTTACAGAATTGAACTCTTTAAGCGTATATCACGTAAATTAAGGGATGTAGGTATATAAGTTGCTACTTATTAACGAATCAGTTGGTGAATGCGTCGTCCGTATCATAATAATTTTATTCCGTGCATGTAGGAAATGCATACTAAAGTGCGTTGGTGAAGGAAAATATTACGTGTACCGGGTGCCTTGTTTAAAAATTGTATGAGTTACAAAGGAACATGATTTTTGGTCCGAGGATATATTTTTTATA
Source organism: Athalia rosae (assembly GCF_917208135.1). Classification (NCBI taxonomy): domain Eukaryota; kingdom Metazoa; phylum Arthropoda; class Insecta; order Hymenoptera; family Athaliidae; genus Athalia; species Athalia rosae. The sequence goes on along the minus strand of NC_064027.1, from coordinate 30,249,564 downwards.
CCCTTGATCGATGAATAATTGGACTCTGATTTCGATGCATTGCGAAATTCAAAATGGTGGTCATGATATATGTATGCACTCGTGTACGAATGCGAAGGCTAGTAACAACGAATAATCCGAAAAAATACAGGTACCGACAGTCGGATTACAATCTAGGAGTTTTTAAGGTCAGCAGATTCGGTGATCATCAATTATTGTAACCGCAGCTATTATTTTACTAATTTTATCGAATCAAAATTGGAAAATTTTCAAAATTTTCTACATCTCAATATTTCAGAACCGTTGCACCCGATCTCAACTCGATGCAATAAATAATTTAAACAGCGATTTCGATACACAGCGATGAGGAAAATGGCCCCAGATTACGTTACATTGATCATTTCTGCAAAATGGTGACTTATGCCTGCTCCAACTTATACGAAACGCGACATATTTCGATCGAATTTCGCGTTCCTACAACATCACATTGAGTGTTTCCCATCCCATGAGTACATAAATTCGTAAAACCTGCGTATGTTATTGACATAACATTTCATAGAGGTCATAAGATTTAAAGGAGAAACGAAAAGGAAAAAAATGAGACGCCCTGCAGATGAAATTCATCCTCATGCGCACATCTTTCGAAAACAATGTATCATACGCCGGCGATCCGCTGCTTTGCTCGTATCGAAGCTGTGCAGGTTCGTTGCACTCGATGCACGTATATTAGATAGGTATGTTATTATTATTATTGTACTTTCGCGGTATAGTCTTCACTGCACCGTTGCAGAATACTGCGGTGCATTCGTGACGAATGTCGGTGTTTTGCAAGGACGACGAGTAAGAGCATGTTAGTCAGCAACAGATTTCCGTGACCCACCGCTGATGTAGAGTCCAACGCGGGCTGCAACTTTCCCGCTGCACGAATACGTGCAATATGCGTACTTGCATATACATGTCTATTCTTTCTCCATAGTTCTACAAACTGTCATAACTCGATTACTTTAAACGACGACGTCATCGCGCCTGCAAACCGCTGCATCGACCTGGAATTGAACACTCGATTTCCTCCTGCTGCTGGTTTTTTTTTTTCTTTGTAAAAAGAAAGAAAAACGAACAGGAATAAATTAAAGATGAAATGAAATATATTGCAAAGTGATTTTAATTTTTTTAAACAATGATACGTTCCCTTTATTGCTGAGATTTTATGAGATCTGTTTTTTTGTTTTTTGTTTTCAATGGAAATCGACGATTCAATGAATTTTTAACCATTTACGCAAGAATTTTCCACTTTACGAATCACAATAATAATTGATTAAAAACAATAACATACCGATACAATGGATGATAAATATATTTTTGTCAACTCTTCGCGTGTGCGGCTGTGTAGATTTTGAACGTGTAGGTTTACACCAAGAATACCCGCGAATCCGCTCTTGGCTTTAATAATAAAATCGGCGAAGAATAATATGAAACCGCACGCTTCGATAAGAAAAAATAAAAAGAAATTATTGGTAACTGGAATTTTTACAAAATCAAACGTGCGGATCACCTTCGTTTCGAAAATAAAAAGGACACGTGATCAAATGCAATTGTAATGCAGGTGAACCGTTTAGCGGAAAGGATGATTGAAGTGTATGACGACGAAAAATATTAATGTATAGTATTCATGGTATTATTGTTGTTTGTGTGATAATTAGTCACCGATGATAATAAATTTCATAATTTCTAGCGGGAGACGCAAAATATGTATATGATATGAATTCGCTTTCTGGGAAGAAGAGTCTGTTGAGCAAATGAAAATAACAAAGGGAAAAATGAGTCTACAGCTCGCGATTTATCGCGGGTATAGTTATCGTGGTTGGAATTGTAACAGTTCTCATATGAAATTCATAAATTAAGATGCAAATACGCGTGCATTTGATAATTATAAAATATAATATGCATTACCGATGCAATAATTGAAACGGGTAACGGTCGCGGATCCGAAGAAGGAGCGATTTCACGCCCCTGATTAACGATGCGAAATAATTATGAAAGTTGACGATTTATTACGACAGCTAAAAGGTAATGATTTTTAATACTTGATCAACTCGACCTGAACGGCAACTGACCATGTTCTGCATCCAGTTCTTATGATCTATAGTACATTATATATTTCTATTATTGAAAAATTTATCTCTCGGTTGATGCAGGTCGCTTTGTGCGCATATCGGAATCGAAGAGACAAACTTGGAGGAAAGAAGGAATTTGAAATGCGGAATACTATTTAAAAAAAACTGCTGATGTATATATCCAAATTTTGATTATTCTTATTTCATAATCACGCCAGGATTCTTTCGTTATAATTCCGCCCTTGAGTTTCGTGTTTATTAGTTCAACCTTATTTGTTCAATCTGGTTCATTCAGGCTTCTGTTCACATGGTACTTTATACGAATAGTTATACCTGGTTTTGTCAGAATAATTCAGACCCTTTCACTTCTGATCGCACCACCGCAATTTAATCGCTTACACCTGGGTATTTGAAAACATATTTTAACTTGCATCTAATAATTCAGATTCTGTACATCGAGATGAATTGGCGACAATTGATTTGGGAAAATCGATTCGCTGCACGGACGTTATTTGATAAGCCGCGTTTCCTTTATCACATTATTTCATTTGTATTGACAATTAGTCATTAATTTTTTTTTACGCAGAACGTATACCATTCATAACGTTCAAGGTATAAAATTCGGCTGTGGAAAGTTTTTGCCTGTTTCGCAGTCCTTCGGGTTGTTCCTTATTAATAATCGAAAATGTTAAATCACATCATGAAACTGCGGCAAACCACCAGATATTATTATTACTATTTTCATTATTTTTTATCTCTAAATCGTAATCGCGATGAATTATTTGAGTTATCATTTGCGAAGGTATAGCAAGCTCATGTGATTTTATAATCGAATAGAATATTCCGTACGGCATTTTATACCAATAGCTTTTGGCTTGTTCTAACTTTCAATTGCTTTTCTTTGACGCTACAAGGGTTTTGTTCAATAAAATATTTGCCCTCTGGGAAACATAATAATGAAAAAAAAGGAATAAAAATTAAAATAATAGAATTAAGCGGAAACGAGAAAGTTATTAAGGTTAATACCTTTTCGCTCCTGATCAAGCTAGGATAAACGTCTTTAGAAAAAACTTGTAAGATTTAAATATAATTTTCTTGTTCGCAACATCTATTCCGGGATCGAATAGCACAAAAGGTAAAATATAAAGATTTAGAAACACGGGTTGATTGATACACCGATCTATCTGCGAACCAGATATTTCGATAAATCATTTAATTAGTTAATTAATTCAGATTGATCTTCAAATTCAGCAAAATGACAACTACACTTGTAGATCCAGACACTTGTTTCACCTTGTTGATTTTCTGTTTCATACTTTACGTATAGCCGGTTACCCTTGGAGGTGAAGATCGCCTGCACTATACACTCTAGTGAAAAGTGCATGTTGTTTTGAAACTCACAATCAGTTTAAAATCGAGAGCGGCCTTGTATTTTTAACTAATACAAAGAAGAAGCGACGCGATGATTTTTTGAAGTAGCGGATATGTTTTAGATATCAGATCTTATAGTCAAATATCTGTTGACATCCTGATAAACAATCAGTTGACAGATCAACATGAAATCAATGGAAATTACAGGATTCTAATCTTGTCAGCTACTAATTATTCTCGATTGATCAGCGGTAAGAATAATTTTCTGCGTAGCATATGCTGATTTGTGCATTATGGTAATGAGCAACATTGCACGAATGTCATCAGTCATGTGAAAGGATCACCGAGATTCCCTTAATGCCCGTTGAATGTTTACCCGCGATTCAATACTTTATCCTCAACTCATCACTTTCTACTCGTTACAAGTAAAACGAAAAAACTGTCAGATATTTAATAATTTGCAGGGTAATTTTGAGCAATTATTAGTAAGGTATTAAATTCTTAAATAAAAACGATCACAACATTGGGTCGGAGCCATGACCTCGCCAACAAATAAAAGTTTCTTTGGCGATTTGTCGACATTGTAATGCAAGAACTGACCCACATGATTAGCTCAGCCAAATTACCATCAAGGACTTCTCTGACCCGTTTTTAATTTTCATGGTCACGGTTATTAATCAAATTGTTTTATGATTCGAACTTTCAGATGGGTTCCTTGAAACAACAGTCATTCCTCAAGGGTCAAAATATTGGTAGAAGGAACGAGGAAGTTTTCATTCACAAAATATTCTCTGATGTAGCTGCAAACAATCCAAATCACATTGCTATTACATATGAAGGTGAGTTTTTGACGCCTAATCTCTATCTCCACTGCATAGGAAAATTAAAATAAAAATCAAACATACAAGATGGAATAAACTGACAAGGGATGAAAAAATTTTCTGTCACTTTTTATAGACGAGTTTGGTAAGGACAGAAGTTTGACTTATCGTCAACTCGAGGCACGGACGAATCAACTGTCGCGGGTCCTATTGAAGCACCGTGGGGAATTAGAGGCATCTGATGCTCTTGTGGGTGTTTCTATGCAACCAACGGACCAGCTGCCGACTATTTTACTGGCGATATTAAAGGCTGGCCTAGCCTACCTTCCGCTGGACCCAGGATTTCCTGCTCCAAGAGTCAAACATATTCTTGCAGAAGCCGAGCCACTGCTTGTGGTAGTTGAAGATGGTGGTAAGAATTCAAAATGAGCCATCTTATGATCTAAAATGAATGATGCATAGAAACGAAACAACAAATATCGAGTTTGCATTCGTGTATCGTCCTAACATCGGTTTGAAACTTTCTTCTAACATCAGACATGGGTTCCAAAAGGTATAAAGTACATATTTCAAATTCGCTACGAGTCTGAAATGACTATTATTGACACGAGTTTGATGTATTTGAAATACCCGATCGAGTTTGTTACTAGCTAATTTTATGTATTGTCCTAAAAAATGTACCCAGCCTCTCATTTTTGCTTTCATAGGGGGGGGGGGGAAAAAAAAACAGCCTCGGCCCTGATTCGCTTGAGGTACGATAGCTAAAATCAATTCGTCTTTTTTTCTAGTATAAATCAGGCCGAGTTACGCAAATGGATTGTTGTTTCCTTGTTGCACAACCAACAATTGAACGAGACCTTGTATATACACATCATAATAATTATGAAATAAGTAAAACGTAGCACTAATTAGATCTCGACACCGCGTTAGTGGCACTATACCACTGCAGCAATTGATCAACAGCCGGATATTAGCCGAGGCTTCCACCATCATCGCTGAATTATGGTCAATTACTTCTATGTACATTCCCCTGTAACAAAACCTTCACGCGCTCATCAATCATTACACATGCATTTAAGTCAGATGCAGAAGACTGCTAATGGAATTAGACAGACGATAGGTAGTTTATTTGGTATGCAAATAGAATTTCACTTTGGATTATGGGCGGCAATACCATAATAAAAATTAGGTGGTACTCGGAAGCTCCACGCCAGATACCTATATCATCTGATACTTTATATCTCTTCGGTAAACTATAGAACGTGTTTGAACAAAAATCGAATCTGGCTTATGCTTCAGCTGATATGACGATCTACGAAGGTGCAACAGCGATCACTTATGAACAACTGCTAGAAGAATCTATTAGAGAATCAACGAGTCCTCTTCAACTCGACGAAGATTCTGAATTAGCGCTCGTCTTATACACTTCCGGAAGCACTGGGGTTCCGAAAGGCAAGTTAAATCGTTCCGCGCACAGACATTGAGCTTAAAAAAAAATTTTACCTGTTGGGTTTTCGTTTGGCTAGGTGTGAGGCTGCTGCATTCAGCGATGATGAACCGTCTTCGCTGGCAGTGGAGAGAGCTGCCTTATTCGGCATCCGAAAAAACCTGTGTTTTCAAAACGGCGCTGACTTTCGTTGACAGTATCCCAGAAATTTGGGGACCTTTGCTACAAGGAAGAAACATCGTCGTTGTCCCAAAACATATCACCAAGGATCCTGAAAGGTTCATCGAGTTATTAGAAAAAAAGAAAGTGAGCGTCTTATTGGAGCAATTATTTTTAAATAAGCCTTGAAGCTGAATGTGTAAACTTACCAATTATAATCTCCACTGTTAGATCGAACGTTTAGTTTTGGTACCATCTTTACTGAGGACATTGCTGATGTATTTAGACATGCAGGAAGACAAACAGTTGTTGGCAAAATTGAAGTTATGGGTCTGCTCAGGAGAGACTCTAGTTGTTTCTCTTGCTGAGAAGTTTCTTGCTAGATTTCCATCTGGAGATCACACCCTAGCTAATTTTTATGGAAGCACAGAGGTCATGGGAGATGTTACATATTACCTCGTCAATCACCCAAAGCAACTTCAGGGTCTGGACAAAGTTCCTATCGGTAATAACAATGACAATTTATATTTCACAAACACTAAATAAAAACTGGCTAACTTGCAACCAATAAATACTGAAATGATTAATTCCATCTCACAGGCAGACCGTTAGACAACACAATCGTCTACCTCGTCGACAAAGAAATGCGACTTGTGCCTCAAGGTGAAGTCGGCGAGTTAGTTTGTGCCGGAAGAAACCTGGCAGCTGGTTACATTCGAGGTCGAGACCCACACCGTTTCTTAGACAATCCTCACACCATTGACCCAGGTAAATATAAAATAAAGATGGCAAGGAATTTGCAAAGGCTATATCGATGTGGAAGAGTTATGGTTTTAATGACTTAAAGGCTTGTTTAGCTAGCTTTGTTTAAAATTAATGGTTGGTCATACGGTAAGGATTTTACTGCTAAATATGTTGCAACTAGTTATCATAACTACATTATGAGCAATATCTGGTTGGAATTCATAATCATTACTTTTTTTCTAACACTACTGATAGATTTCAAATCTTTTATCCCGATGTAATGTTGTATGGAGCATAAATCAGCGTCAGGGGTATGCAAATTATGTGCAAATGTTATACCATATCCTAGTATTCCATTTAAAATAGTCAAGCTTCAGATACATCTATAATTACCTTCGATACCTCTTTATTAAATGCTACTTAGATTGCCGTTATTCATGCTTGGGCTGAAAACGGGTCATGCCACATCAAGGAATTATTATTCATTACACACTTATATCAGAAAGTGGAAATGTAATTTATGAGCAAGGCATATAAATTTTTTATTTATATTTCCAATTGCTTTATTGATTTATTATTCATCAATTTTTTTTATAGAATATTCACGTATTTATCGCACGGGTGACTATGCCAGGATAATAAAGGGGATTGTAATATACGAGGGTAGAACTGATGCCCAAATCAAGGTGCGTGGGCATCGGGTAGATCTTTCTGAAGTGGAACGCGCAGTTGGAGCATCCCCAGCTGTAGATAAAGCTGTTGTGCTCTGTTACAAGCCCGGTGAATTATCCCAGGTGAGCATAAAAGGCTTTTAGGTGAAACACAAAATTTCATCCACAAATCTCACCATATATAAAGTTTGTGAAACACTACAACGTTTGTTCTAGGCCCTCATTTCCTTTGTTACCGCCAAAAACAACACTCAGATCAGCGGATTGCAGATCGAGTCATTTTTGCAGACTGTTCTTCCACCTTATATGATTCCTCAAGTAATTGTAATCGACACCATCCCTCTCTTGGTAAATGGGAAAACTGATAGACAGACGCTATTGAAGCAGTACGAGTCACTGAACTATGGTGAGAAGCTATTACGAATGAATTTACGAATGATCCAAAAGTCAAATATTGCGACGAATACCTGCAATTGTTATTAATTTACAGAAGAGGAATTTGCTGTTAGTTGTAACTATCAGAATGTTCCATTGCATCATCTTCCTGCGGCAAGAGCATTGTTCCCTACAGTCGCCTCGGTAGTAGGGCGTAGTGTCCGAGGAATGGTTTCCATTGACTCAAACTTTTATGAACTGGGCGGAAATTCATTAAATTCAATTTACACTGTAACTAGACTTCGAGACCAGGGTTACCAGATTGGAATAACAGATTTTATCAGTGCAAAAAACATGAGAGAAATACTGGGAAGGATGAAAGTTGAAAGCGACTCTGACAGTGACGAATCTGCTGATGGAGAACAATACATTTTTGAAGAGCTCGATGCTTCGCACAAGGATGACGTTATGACGTGAGATAATAATTGAATCTTGTGTTCATAAAATGAATCTCCAAACAATCTAATGCAACTTATTTTACCTCATTTTACAGAATGATCACAGACAGTTTCTATTCAAAAGCCGATTTGGAACAATGGTTGATGCCTGATGTGACAAGAGAAGATTATACTGATCTGATGGACAAGCTATGGGAACCTCTTGTTGAAAAGAGACTGAGTTTTGTCGTCAAATCCACAGATGGAGAAGCATTAAGCGTTGCACTGAATTTCGATGCGAGAGACGAGCCCGAAATCCATATAACTTCAAAGTTAACAATCGTATTTGACTTCTTAGAGTACCTTGAGGGTCCCATCAGAGATGGGCAACTACCCAAAGGCAAGGGTCAGATTTTACATTGTTTTATGATGGGCACAAGCAGCAATCTCAACGCGGCTGAAAATGTCATTCTCATGAGGCAAATGGAGGAACACGTTCTCCGAGTAGCCAGACAAAAGGGTTTTGCAGGAATTTTCACAACTAATACAAGCCCTTTAACACAGGTAATTTATCAGCTCGATCTTTGCTTGTCTTCAAAATTTTAAGGTGGAACTAACGCTCTGAATTTTGCTTGCAGCAATTAGGGACAGACATTTACAACTACAAAGTTCTATTGGATTATCAAGTTAACAAATACGTTGCACCAGATGGTACGAGACCATTTGGTAAAGCCCCAGATGCTCAACGGGCTGTGTGTTCCTGGAAGACCGTTTAAAGATCCCCAAAGACGGCTAGAGTTCCTCATAATTTGTTGAAATCTAGATTTTTTCTGTTTTGTATTGATACTCAACATTGTGAATTTTGTAGGATACACTGTAAATATTTTTTGTCTGACACAACGGAGATCTTACCAAATAATTTTTCAGTAAAAAATTCAATTCAAAAAAACAAAAAAAAGATGATAAAATAACGATCAACCCACCCGAGCAATGAATCGCTTTGAATAATTAGATTTCAAATTGTGCAACACAACTTGCAATGGGTTTGTGGAGCTAAAAGTTGACCTTAGCATTTTGAATCTGGGCAATCTGTATCCGTAATGTTGAAACAATTTTTACTTTTTGTTATTAAACAATTATGCAAGGTGATTAGAACTGTGTTGTTTGTAGATCTGAAGGAGATTAGTAGACTGTAGGCTATTATGAGATATTGGATTAAGTAGCAGCGACATAGAGATAAGTGAGAAACCCACAATCATTCATGATTATTTATGATATAGCATGTGATTTTATTCATATATAGACATTGTAATATACTGTATATTTAAATGTATGATTTTAGCAACCGAAAGGTCGTTAAAATTATAAATTGTAAAAAAAGAACGAGAGCACTTAGAGTAGTTATTTATCTTTGTGAGATATCAAAATGTTCTCATTACAGGTGTAATAAATCTCACTTGACAATTTCCAAGTTATGTACATTTTTTTCATAAACGTGCCCCAGGACGGTTGAATAATTCTTAATAAGAAAAAGTAAACAGCCACGAACTATGGCAATTCATGTTATCAACCAGATGGCATAACATTAAGCACTTCGAATCGCAACCTCAATGCACTCACTGAGTACAGAATGTAATGACATTATTACCACTCACCTTGACTGACTGGAGAACGACGTCCACCGCACTCAAATGGTAACCAAATCATAACTGATGAACAAGATGCAGGAAGAATACTCCACAGGTAAAACATCACAGCATTATAAGGTTCTCCGCGATTGCCAGATTTATCAAAAAATTCTCTACCGCAGGGGCCAAATTTTTTTCTTTAAACGTCTCGATCGACACCATTTTTCGTCCTTCTGGGGTGGTCACTGTTGCCAAAGACTTTAGTTGGTTCAAGAGATCCTGAGTTTTGTCTGAGATCTCTGATATTATTTGTGCTTCTGTAAGGGATTGGTTTTCGCCAAGTTGAACCATAAACAACGCTATCTCTTTGTGCGCTTTAGTCATCGTTAGACTTTCTAAATGAGAAAACATGGTGTTAATAAATGTAACCAAAACAAGTGGACGAGAAATAATTTTCTTGATTGCTATATTACCTTTGGCTTGAGATGCAACAGTGATCTCTCTGGCGGGTAAATTAACAAGAAGATCATACAACTCTGATCGAGAAGCAACCAGACTGTCTCTACATCCTGCAATGTATGATGAATGACCCTGCAAAAAAGAAATTAACATTCAATTGTTCTAGAAAATCGTCTAATTTGCAAAACTTTTCATGTAAAACAATTGCAATATCAAGAAATTGAACCTTTAGATCTAGAACTTCATCTCTGACAAGATCGACCCATGGGAATAAATTGTTGGTGATATTTCTATGCTTCATAAGAGCGGGGAAGGTTCGTATCCACCTGAGTAACTGTTCTAGGCTGTGATGATATACAATGATTCTCTTTTTCAACAGTATTGCAGTATAAATAAGAATGGTCTTCAATTCAAAGGCTTTTATCAAGCCTCTCACATTTGTGTTTCCGGCAACCCTCCGTCCATTGAATTCATTACAAAGAAATGTCCCGTTTTCATGAGTAACGCAAGAACCTTTAGTAAACACCGATAAATATAGCTGCAGCAACTCTGTCGGAGTTCCAGTCTTGCAGTAAGTTTTACTCAGAACTCTGCATAATGCTTCATATTTTTGCGGGTTGAAATCTTTTGCAAACAAAATAAGTGCGAGCTGCTTTACCTATGCAGAAAAAAATGACATCAATATTTTGTATGCTACAGGGAGAAACCAAATTTTATGAAATTTGTTATATAAGGATTCGGAGCAAAGATATGGTATATTACCCTTGGCAGATTGTCGGACTCTGAAACATCGGTACAATGAACATAAAACCAAGAGTTTGTGGCATATCTTGAGTAAATGAATGGAAGAATATCATTGTGTTCAGATTGAAGGGAACATTTTCTAAGGACAATAGATTTTTGCTGTTCCGTAATGCTAGGGTAATTCCATGTCCAGAGAACGTCTCCGTTGCAGTCTTTTTCTACAACATTATGAGGAAACTTATGATCTGCCTACGTCGAGCTCTGTTACAATTTAGAGAGAAATTTTTAATGATGGTAAGGCGAGCAAATTCAAATTCGTTATCACATTGCACACAGGAAATTCTTGAACTATCTGTGGTCTAAATCAGTACTAAAGCCCTCATAAGTGACGAGCTAACATTCAAAGTAGAAAGAACCGAAATTCACAAAAAGTAGGTCAACTCAGAGTTAAAACATTGAAAAAATTATTTGCAGATAGTTAGGGCAGCAGCTTCAAAACAATGAGACAAAATTACCAATAATGCTGCAGGAAAGCAAGTCCATCGATGGCGCCATTTTACCTCTTCGTGTGTACTACGCTAGTTGCTACGGATGTGTGATCACCCTAAAAGCATAAAGTAAAATCATCTTTTTCATCCTCCGTTGATCAAATTTTTAACTTTACTATTCAAATATTCTGAATTTTAAATTCATTGACTTCAGCTTAAAAGTCCGACCGGTATTGAATCGCTATTATCTTCGTTTACCGTTTTTATTTTGACTCTTGCGTTGGATTTCTCTCTTTCACCGTGAACACGCGGCCTCGCGTCCGAAGTGAACGGTCCGCGGGTCAAAATACTTGTATTTCACCAGTTGTTGTTCACTTTTGAGTGTCTCGTGTTTTTTTATATGTAAATCCAGTGCCTATCGTTAGTTAACAGGATGGCGCGATACGGGCAAAGACCCGAAAATGCTCTGAAAAGAGCGAACGGTAAGTTGCAACTTCTCACAGACGCAAATTTCAACATGGCAGCAAATAGCCCGGCCCTCGACTCCAACTTGGACACGGTTATCCCATACTTCAGGCCGGCATGTCTCTATCTTGATATTCGCTTTGTTTGGTTCATCAGGTGGGGTGTTTTACCGTTTGATTCCTATATCCAAGGTTGGGATGTTTTTTCATTGCTACGCTTGGGTATTGACAGCTGTCATCGCCCTGCAAAAATCTGAAAATTTCAAATTCAACAACCAGTGTTCGTTATATCACTCTTGCTGGATTCAAATGCCTACCTTAAAATTCATATCGCGTTTAAATAACCGTTCAATTTTATCGTTGTCTTTGTAGGAGCACTAGTCACCCCTAATATTTCTCTTCGTTTCTGCAGAATGATGGGAGTTTACAGTCTACTTTTGGGTCAATTTTTACCATAGTATCAGTTTGAAAAGACAGTTTGAGAACTATTTTAGTATTTGGTTTATTTTCAATTGTAACTTGGAACTGCCAATGCTGCAGGTGGGAGAGGTCTTTTCAATCAAACCTATCCACCTATATGCCTTTATTATTTTAACGTGAGTCACAGAAGCTTGTGGGGACTGTCGGATGAAAATATTAATGTCGTGATAGAAGTAGAATCAAAAACCTCTTAATGATGGTTTTACAGCTCGACCGATCTTTAATAATACTTGTACTGAATTCATCTTATAATGCTAATGATTAATTCATTGATGGAGCAACAATTAGTGGATAGTCATTTCCCTGTATGTTTAAAATTTTCTAGATTTTTTGACACACTGATGATAACGGTGAATCAAGGCTTCTTGCATAACTAGTTATTCAGATTTCCTGCAACTTTACAGAGAAATGTGTTAGATGTGACTTTTGTGTAATGGTACCAAATTTCTAAACTAACCGTTGTAAGCAGATCAGATTATGTAATTCATGCTTGTCTCCAAATACTGTGAAAATTCATTAAAATCTTCTGTTTATTGAATTCGATTTGTTTTGTTTTTTTAATTTAATTTTTCTTTCTTTTTTTGTCTCAAACAATGTTTGATTTTAACGCTGTGAGATTTTAGATTGGATTACACACTTTCTTATAATCTGCAAACTTTAACAGAAACTTGTTAATCGAAGTTACATTTCTTTTTCACATGTACGTATGTACAATTTAACTATTAAGATTTATGTTCGTTTCTGACGTTTTGAATCTTGTACAATTTCAGAAACACATAGTAATAGGAAAAAGTCTTGGATTTTCATGCTTAAATTTTGTTCGACACCCTGTTAAGATTGACTTAACTCGAGAAAAGTTAATTGAAGTTATTCAGACTCATCTAATTTCAAAAATTCGAAACTTCATGGATTCTTTTTTCAAATCCAGAATTCATCGAAGTGGGAAAACCGGCACGAGCTTTAGATACGCTGCAGGAAGTGTTCCGGAACAAAAAATGGACTTACAGCTGGTCGGAGTCGGTGTTGGAGCCGATCATGTTCAAGTACTTGGACCTCTGCGTAGAACTGAAAAAGTCTCACATTGCAAAGGAGGGTTTATTTCAGTACAGAAATATGTTTCAATCAGTAAATGTCGGAAGTTTGGAAAATGTAATACGCGGTTACCTCAGAATGGCAGAGGAAAAGACAGAAGCTGCTCGAAAGCAAAGTCAACAAGCAGTTATAGATATAGATGATCTTGACAACTTGGCCACACCAGAGCGCATACTTTTATCTGCAGTAAGTGGAGAAGATGCGCAGGACAGAAGTGACAGGACAATTCTGACTCCCTGGGTTAAATTCTTATGGGAATCCTACTGTCAGTGTTTGGAATTGCTGAGAACCAATGCTCATGTTGAAACTCTGTATCATGACATTGCCAGGATGGCGTTCCAGTTCTGTCTAGAATACAACCGCAAGACCGAGTTCCGTAAGTTATGTGAAAAGCTGCGTAAACATCTTGAAGAGATCTGCAAACTTCCTCTATTGGTTTCAAATGTTTCTATCAACAAAGCTGAGACACAGCAGCTCAATTTAGAGACTCGACTGAACCAATTAGATTCTGCAATTCAGATGGAGTTATGGCAGGAAGCTTATAAAGCCATCGAAGATATTCATGGGCTCATGAATCTTTCTAAGAAACCCCCAGTGCCCAAGACTATGGCTAACTACTATCAAAAATTGGCTATGGTATTCTGGAAAGCGGGTAACTACCTATTCCATGCTGCGGCGCTCTTTAAGCTCCTTCAACTTTCCAGGGAGATGAAGAAAAACATGTCACTAGAGGAGCAGCAGCGTATGGCAAACAGAGTTCTTTTGGCTACTCTGTCTATTCCTCTGCCTTGCGCACATCCGGAATTTGACCGGTTCATTGAGACTGACAAAAGTCCCTTGGAAAAAGCCCAACGCTTGGCTGTTCTTCTTGGTTTAAATCAGCCTCCAACAAGAATTTCACTTCTCAAAGACATTGTACGTTTGAATGTTGTGAATTTGGCATCTCCACACCTCCAGGATCTATACTCTTGGCTAGAAGTTGAATTTCACCCACTGGAATTATGTGGCCGTGTCCAAACAGTCATTCAAAGTCTCCAAGTAGATGAGAACAGTCCATTGGTGCAGTATGTTCCTGCTTTGCAGGACGTTACATTGGTACGCCTCGTTCGCCAAATTTCTCAGGTATATCAGACGATCCAATTTGCACGTCTGCTTGATCTTGCAAAGTTCACAACAGACTTCCACTTGGAACGTCTTTTGGTCGATTGCGTAAGGTACAATGACATGCAGGTACGAATCGATCATGGCAAGAAATGCATACATTTTGGAGTTGACTTGTCGGAGGCTCAAAGAGAAGATCATCCCGATGGTCCTGTTCTTCAAGCTATGCCTTCTGAGCAAATTCGATGCCAGCTTGTGAACATGGCAACGGTCCTACACCGTGCAGTGGCAGTCATCAACCCTAATAAAAAGAAACTTGAGCGAGAAAAACTTAGGGCTACTTTGGTTGCTCATTATCATGAAACAAAAGTAAAGGAGCACCAGAGAATCCTGGGCAGGCAAAAGATTATTGAGGAAAGAAAAGAGTATATCGAACATGTGAATACAGTAAGAGAGGAAGAGGAAATGCGAAGGCAGGAGGAACTCCAACGGCAGCAAATGCTTGCGGAACAAAAACGTTTAGAACTTGAACGCGAGGAAAGGGAGCGAAAGCGACAGCAGAGTGAGATTCAGCAGATAAAAGATCGCCATCTTAAAGAAAAGATCCAGCAAATTTCTCAGACTAGTCATGGTCAAAAAGTGCTCAGGATATACCATGCAGATGAAATCAAAAAGTTGGATGCTGAACAAATTGCTGCTCGTGAAGCTGAAGAGCTTCAAAAAGAAAGAAGAGAAATGCAGCAGAAGCTCAAGTCTCAGGAAAAGAAGGTGGATTATTTAGAACGAGCTAAACGTATTGAGGAAATTCCACTCCTGGAAAAAGCAGTTGAGGAAAAGAACGAACTTGCTAAACAACAATGGGAACAACAAGAAAAAGAGCGCATTGCCGCCGCTATTGAGGAAAGACAACAAGCTGTTGCAACGCGAGAACGTATGCATAGGATGAAAGAAGACCATGATACGTTCCTTGAAAAAATCCTTGCCGAACGCAGGAGCATTTATCTTGAAAAACTCAATGACTGGGAGGCTATGATTCGTGCGGAAAAAGCTCAACGACTCTTGGAACGAAAGATTGATCGCAAAGAAGAGCGCAGGATTAAATGGCTCAGAGAGCGTGTTGAGGCAGCTGAAAGAAAACGAAGAGAAGAGCTGCGCCTTAGGGAAGAAGAGGAACGTAAACGACTTGAAAAAGAGAGACTCGAACGTGAGGAGGAAGAGAGAATTATACAAGAGGAGCTACTTGCAAAGCTAGAAAAACAGGCTGAAATGCGTTTGGCAAAAGAGATGGAATTCCAAAACACCTTGAGGGAGAAAATAGCCAGGGAAAAGGTCGAGACTTGGAGACGTGGCGCAGATAGAGATGCAACATCTGATCGGGATGCTAAAGAAGTTCCACGTGATCGTGACACCACAGAACCAGTCCGTTCTAGAGATGAAGGACCACCACGTCCCTGTAAGTATAGTAGCTCTCAGTGTCGGAAGGTAAATTTTTGGGAATTATCAAACACAGGGTGTCCTACGGTGCTTGAAAATCCTAAAAATAAACTTGGTATTGAATTGGATCCCATAGAAGATCTGAACAAATGCGACTTTCAGATTCTTTCTGAACTATTTTGAATCAAGAATAATTCACCATAAATGATTTGTCAATGCCTTCAACAATTCATGTACTCATTTCTTACATTCACTTTTCCTTGTGAATAACGTAAAAGGTATTGAACAGAAATCGAAGATTTGTTGACACCCTGTTATGAAATTTTCAGCATTTTTCTATCCACCGCTGTACCTCCAACTTTTCATTTTTCATTTTCCAGCAGTCGATAGCTCATGGCGTCGAGGTGATACTTCACGGGACGAAGGATCCCGTGATGAACCAGAACGCTCATGGATCCAGAGGCGCCGTGAGCCTGAAAGTCGTCGTGATGATGACCATGAGGGTTCATGGAAACGTCGTGAGCCAGATAGACGCGATAACCGAGATGATGATGACAGATCCAAACGTCGTGATCCTCCGAAGGATCTCGAAGATGGTGATAGGTAATTTATCCGTCCACAACCTTATTTATCTTTACTTGAGTCCAATTCAAACTGATATTCTAAACTGAATTCTACTGAACTATTTAGATGGAAAAAGCGAACGGATGATCGTGGCGAAAGATTCGACAGAAGAGAAGGCGGAAGAGGCGGGTTCGATAGAAGAGATGATCGTGGGGGCATGGATCGTGATCGTGATCGTGATCGTGGAGGAATGGATCGTGATCGTGGTGGAATGGATCGTGATCGTGATCGTGATCGTGATCGTGATCGTGATCGTGATTACCGTGAGCGTGACCGTGGACAGGTAAGGATATCATTGAAAGTCTCAAAGATTGTGACAACTATCATCAATTCATATTTCCAACAGAAACATGAAAGTGAAATCTGTCGATTATTATTTGTAGGGTGGTGGAAGTTCTTGGCGAGATGCTCCCCGAGAACCTCCATCTTCTCGATCCGATGCACCACGTGGACGAGATGACCGCGGTGACAAAGATCGTTTCATCAAACGTGATGGACCGCCGAGATCATCGAACAATCTTGAATGGCGACGTGGTGACCCATCTCCACGCGATTCACCGAGAGAAGTGTTAAAAAGAGATGACAGGTAGATTAAATTTCTCGATACTTGATGCTTTTAAACGTAGTAACATCTTTCAGGATTCTAGCTTTAATGAGGTACGCCAATAATCTCACCTTTTTTTTTCCCTAGGCGTGACGATAGAGAACGCAAGGATGACAGACCGCCACCTCGTCGTGAAGAACGAAGAGAGCCACCTCCAGCTGAAAACGAGGGCTGGTCCACGGTAAACCGACGTTAAAATCCTTGGTATCCACGAAACATTGGCACAGACATTCTGTGGATGTGATTTAAGGTTACGCGACACATTGTTAATCATAATATTAATTCTCATCTGTTGAAAATCGGTGCGCAAACCTACTACTTGCATTCAAGCCCCTTCCCCTGCAATTATATCAGAACTAGCTTCGCCGTAACCTACTTCTAGTAGTATCTTTCAATCAGGAACTCGTTGATTATAGATTAATAATTCAGTCTCGTTAATGGATGGTCGCAATATTTCTTTTCATTGTAACGACGCGCAATACTTAGAATTAGTGATCGTCAATATATCGGAATTTAATTTAACTTCAATTCGATTTAATTGTCACTTGAGTGAACATCAGCTAACCGATTTTCAATCGGTAGACGTAATGATCGACTTATGGCGAACACTTTCCGGTTGAGCTCAGCCAACGATTGCTGAGTTTGAAATAAATAACAATAGCGATTAATTCTCGTGCGTATTACCATTGGATGTAACCTTTGAAAAACATGTTACTAACAAATACTGAACGACTGCTGTGATGATCTGACTGACAACAACGCAGAAACTCTACCGCATAAAATTCATTCCTTGTATACATTCAGTGCTAAATTTCAACAATTACGTGTGAATAATGGTTGAGAGTCATCAGTTTTATCCAGTAGTGTCGTCGATCAAGTTCAAGTAATCAGGTAATTTTGAACCGATGTGTTATTGAAATTTATGACACGTCCTCTACATTGGTTAACCAGAAAGTAGAAATCTTAACATGCTTTGAAGGGAAGGGTAGAATTTAGGAGAAAACCAACCATCCGACTTGTTTTCACAGCCGATATGATTTCTTTAATCAGCAATACGTGAATTACGATGGTTATCAAGTTAAAAAGAAAAACAGATGAGATGTGCTGCTATTTCTTAATGTATATCTTTTATATTTTTGTCGATTCTTATTTTTTCCTTGTTTTATCATAAATCATCCTCATGGCTATCTGATATTGAGATTGGCACAGAAATTTTTCAAGGCGGAAACAAATTTGATGGTTCCTTTCCTGAAATTCACTCGTAAAGCCGCAGTTCCCTGCTTTATCCTGCGGCTGGTCGAGATATACATATTTTTATCTTATCTTTAAAGTTATTTATCATGAAATGTTGAGAAACTTTATATATTCATGTATGAACCGTGTTAACGAATTCGACACTATTCGGATACGTGTTGCCGGAAACGTTGACGCAGTCGTATGTGTTAATAAATTTCTCTTGTAATCTGAATAATGGTGAATACGTTCTGCCTTCAAATGATTATCCCTCTATCCAAACCCAATACCCATTTTTCACCGATGAGAATCGAGTGTTTCGGCGTAACTGACTGACAAATTCTGTCAACGGTTCCGGGATTGAAATGAGATAATTTTAGAATTAATTATGTTACCGACTGGCTAGCAAAACGTTGGTGTGTGGCGTTGCGGTATAAGATGCAACAGGTCGCGCTGGGTGTCAATTTTATGAATAGTATTCGTTTATGTTCCCCTCCGTCCCAGAATTCCCAGAACATTTCAAATCTGCAGATTTGCCCAAACGTTGTTAATTTAATCGCAAGTGAAAGATCCACAAAATTACTGCGGGTAACAACCTGTTCGTCATGAATATTAACCTGAAATCCGAGGTACTGAACCCCGAAAAATACAAATATTGTTTTGGGTGTTTTTACAACTACTCGTGCTTGACACTATTTTTTAGCCAACCGCTGGTTTTTTCGATTAGGTGATGAATGATATAGCATCAGAGGGGTACAGACACCAGGTGCTTTGCGTGCTGTTCATTTCTTCAAATGTCTACCTGTCCAGGAGGGTAAGTACGTACGTACATCTTTTATGTCAGTCTTTGTTACTACTCACAATTCGACGACATCCTGGGAGCCAAGTTTTGTGGCTTCTTGAGCATATAGTTTTTTGATTCCCCATTTTTTTTGCTGTCTATTTTTTCATCCATACTTTTCAACGCTATCGTTGGTATGGGCACACAAACAAGGGTTTGAATATTCGCCATATGAGAGGACTTACTATTATATCAAGAATAATTTATTAACATTTTCTCTCCTATAAATTACAAGCTCCTTGATCTACGCGTACTTTAGATTTCATCATTGATAATTGAGATAGCCTTATGTTATAGTATTAAATCTATATTCAACGAATGTAGAAATTATACAGTTCTCCACATTGTCATCTTCATGTAAAGCGATGCGATAATAATAATAAAATTAATAGCAGGTGTAATAGAACTAGAAGTTATTATTACTCTTACGTTGGAAGAACGTCACAAAGGAAATGTTGATAGGTCAGGAACAAATCGATGAATTATTATCAAAAGCCAAAATTTGTTTTTCCAATTGTAGAAATGCGTGTGGCAAAAGTATTCAACTGACTCAAATCACACACACGATGTAGAAATGTGTCTAATGAATACATGTTCTGTAGACACATCAAATTATTACTATTGTTGTCATTATTAATAATTAAACGGAATAACTCCGCATGCCTTATAATATCAATTGCGCAATAAATAGAAGTCCCACCAGCTGGTATTCATCAACGAACTACCGCCACACTTTCTATTTACAGTTGGTTTACACTACCTAATTGTTAATATTATTGTTATTATCATATCATTATTATTGTTGCTGGTGAGGTTGTATTTTTGCGTAATACATAGATTCGCACATGCTTACATTTTGTAGTCTCCGACACTTTTGAAATTAAGCATTTATAATTTATAAAACCATGGATGTTGTCACAGATCTCAGAATTATGAATTATTGTAAGAGTTGGTACCGTGACATGTATCTAAAAACTCTTGTCAGAAATGAATGGGTAGATGATATAATTAAATTTTCCAAAATTGATTTGGTTTCATCACTGTGATAAGAAACTCAATCTGAGCATGGTATAAATTACAAGTGGATGAATTGGTAATGATGTTATTCCGATAAACTTTGAAAATTAGTATAGCATAATTGCTGCGGCAGTCTTTTCCTCAAGTGCTGGCGCAGGCTCCGATCTTTCATCTTTGTCTCTTCCCGATCCCCAACCAACCAATGCTATGCTGATCAGATGAACCACTCCAGCTCCAACGACCAACCTGTTGGCGTGAAACATTAAATAATTTGAAAAGTGGAAGAATGAAAAATCGACAAAGGAAATATAACTGAAGAAAAGAATCAGATATCAGTAACCATCCAATGAGTGAGGAGAATTTTTACCAGAAAGAGTATCCGAGCTCTGCAGATCCTTCGCTGGTCCACATATTGTCTATATCCTCTTTAGGCAATACATTGAAGTAAAGATTTGTATAGTATTGAACGAGCCACGTCCCCGTACTGGCCAAGCAAAGTAGAACTAAATAACAAAACACGAAGAATTAGTGTTGATTGATACCTGGATTGTATTATCCGAATCATGTGTCGTTAAGTCCCAATTTGCTTTGAAAGTACAATTTTAAATAAGCAGACTACGATGAGTTGGTCCTTATTTCACTTTTACAACTTTATGTTCCATTTAAATCTTCTTTTGACAAACTTATTTTATACTTTTTTGTACTTACGGGCGAGTATGTTTATGAGGTAAACACCAGGAACGGATAATATTTGTGCTCTCGGTGTTGTCGCTGTATTTAAAACAGCCAGTAAAGCTGCCAGGGCAGCTGCTACCAAAGCGGATGCAGTTGTACCTAAAGTACCTGCCCACAATCCCCACGTCATTACCGTTGGGTCCTGCTTAATCATGTGCGGTACTGAAAATTCACCAAATAAAACAATTTAAAAAATGAATATTTCAAATCAGGTATTCAATTCGAATACAAGTCAGATATGAAGCGGTGGAAAATCATGGATGACTTTGGAAAACTGTATAATTTATGTGGAAGTTATTGTTATTTTTTTTCATACAGTACAGTTGAAACAGGTGTGTCCACATCATGATGTGCATTAGGTAAATTCCCACGGACAAAAAAATACCGTTTTTTCAGACCTTATAATTTCTTTTTTTATTCCTTTCGTCTGGTTTCGAGGTAATATCCGGTCGCCGATGGTGAGAAATAAAATCGTATATTTTCTATCACGCCGTCATTCGGAGTATTCAATACAATCGAATTCAGGTAACTTCCGACTAATAATTTTTTTTGGTTTTCCTTTTCTCTTACGAAAATCCTAGTCGTATACCTGATTAACCCGTCAACTCCGAAATTGATTTTTCCGACACGGTCCCGCTATAGCTTGATGGATATAATGAGATCAAATCGGAGGATTAATTACATTAGAATTTTAAGCACGGAGCAGCTTTTGTACACAAGACGTTTTCAGCGTCTGAACGACGTGTGATAGACGATGTTCATTATTGTCAATGAGTATTATGGACGTTTGTTACTTACACAGTACGTGTCTCGCACCGCTGCACGTTGTGCACGTGACGATGATACTCCATAATACTTCTCAAAAAGCCTACCTCAACAAAATTATAATATATTCTCAGCCTGCATCTTCATTATCATTCAGACTCGCGTTACGTCATGTACGTACGTACACCGTTGTGTATTTATACCTATAGTTTGTCGTACATCTCGCATAACGATGTCGTTGTAATTGAATTTTATTTCATTGATTTGTTCCGGAATTTGGAAATTTTTATCACGTTACTTTAGCGCAGATAACTCTGGAGGCAATATCGTATCAAAAATTCTCTCCTGCGGTCCGGTGCACGCTTGCAATCGGTTTATGTGCTTATACGTTTTGCAATTGTTCTACACACGTACTGTGATCATCAGATCAAAATTGGAGTGAAAACTGACGCGTCCAATTCGCATATGTGCAAAAAATCCCACAGATTAATGAATTTACTTTGTAAATTTGCGCAGAACGTGAAAGGGTATTCGCCTCTTCGCTCGAATGCTCCGCAGCGTGGATCTGCAGCAATAACTGCAGCGCAAGTAGCATTCTAAATTCTCCTCGTCGGTTTGCCGACCCTTCATTTTCCCGTTCGCAGGACCGAAGAGGAAATCGCGCAGCTCTTCAGCGAATTACTAAGTTTTACACATCGGTGCGAGCGAAAAATAACGAACAATTTGGAAAATAGAACATTCAATTTCAAACAAGTGTATCAACGGATTGATATCGATCAGGGCGACCACTGATCAGGTTGTCTGGAATTGCCTTGATAATTAACGTTCGGCCGAAATTTTTTTACACGTTACGCTTGTACACAAGCAAATGTATGCACGTTTAAACCGATGATCGAACGTTTACAACGAGGACTTTCACTTTCCTATGTACAATTTACTCTGCAGCCATTTCAGATGCGTACGAACCACACTTGGACAGATGAAACCATTCTTGCACAATCAAAGACACCGCGGTTTTTAAATTTTTTCTTATTTTCTACCAAAAATTAGGCCGCGTCTTACGATAGGTGAAAAGACGTGCTCCAAAAATATAGTCTGAGCTCCGATCGCAAGATTTGCAAAAAACTCCGGCAGTTAGGAGATTGCGAGCTGCGCACATTATTGTTTGACGTACAGTATACTTTACTTCCGCTATAAAAATGTGTTCGAATATGAAATTAGAAATTAGCCCGATATTCTATGCGTAGAAAATTACAGTCCAACTCGGTATATTAATTACGATGTTAATAAGATTCGGAACATTATTCCAGCCGTTGTTATTGCACGGTTAGTGACCATCACTCCAGATCTTATAACCGACCTCGAACACCGCAAACGGAGTCACGATAGTTTTGCGATTAAAAGTTCCCGTGTAAGAAGATTATTCGACAGTTCCATCGCTGCAGTTATAATCGGATGTTCCGGTTAATCGATCGAACGAACGAACAGCCGCGGATCGATCCGGAATGCCGATTGTCTCATATAATATACCATAATCTGTACCGATGGCTCCGGTTTTATAATTATACCATCGAATTTCGGCATTGATTGGAACTATTTCCGCGTACAGATCGTTAATCGAGTTTATTTTAAATTCGCCGTCGCGCGTCGCGTTTTATAAAATACACATCATCGACGGATATCGATTCTGTGTCACGGGGTCGTGCGCGTCGGACGAGATGACGATGTGCAATTGCAGAGGATTTCTCTGGTCGTCGACAGGCGCTGAATATCCGTCCGTTCGTACATCGTCTAATACGCTTTAGGTATTACAACGTTTCCGCGATGATTCGAGTATCCGCGACCCGTGCAAGATCTTCGACGCCTCTCCATACGTTTGTGCAAATTATACGACTCGACGAAATAACTACTCTTTCGAAGAAAATTCTACTCGACAGAGTTATCGTTCGTTTCAATCCTTAATCGTTGTAGATGAAATTTATTTTTCGTTGAATTTATGTAGTAATTGAAACTATCTAGAAGAATTTTCCAACGTTTCATCACGAGGATTTTAATCAATTCCGACTTGAATTACAACGCCTGTATTCGGGATGACCGAATGACATGCTTTTCCAATCGATTTAGAGCGACTGTTTTTGTCGATTTGTTATTTACATCCAAATCAATTTCTATCGTTTCAAGGACCATAGTTCCCTTCGTTCTCTTTCAATCGCCGCGCCTGCAGCGCGGAGTCGACCTCGATCCGGTAAAAACCAAAAGAATTAGCGTCAATTCCCTCTCTATCTCTCCTATATCCCTCTCCGCGAGATGAATTATACGTACACTAATTTCTATTTCTTCGCGCTAATTTTTTTCATCGTCCCTATCGAAATTACCAACAGATAACATAGGGTTGACAAAATCGTGATCTCACCGGAGACGTGATACGTCCTCCATCCGTAGGCGACGTTCAGTTCCTTTTTCCCTTGAAGAAGCCCGAGGTTCACCCGACCCGCGCTTTCCCGCGGGTTCGGCGTTCTCCAAGGTCTGGCTTCGACCCAATGTTGGGTAACGAGGGCCGCGCAGACGAGTCCTCCACCCAAAAGGGAGAGGAAAAATGTCGCGAAGATGGTTCCTCTCCGGAACATCGACGTCATCTTCTCGGCCCTTCGACGGCTGTTCCCGGGGCAGCTGGCCACTAGGTTTGGAAGAGATAAATTTCAACGAGTGTCCGATCGAGTCGTCTGTCGTTGAAAAATTCATTTCACGTCAGAAAACAGAGATAAGGAAAGAAAAAGACTCACCCTGTCCCCGCGTAGCCTCGGTAAATTGAACCTGATTCAAGCTTTTTGAAAATTCACCTTGTTTGACCTTCTGCGTGAATTGAGCAGCGCTCAATTTCTTGCTAAATTTAACCCTGTTGCAGCTCGACTTTGACTTTGATTTGAATTTGCCAGTTTTCTGGAGCGATGATGGCCGTGGTCGGCGAGCAAAGGCGTACGGTATGGTGTACGGTTGCGCTACGTAAAAATATATGGGTCTGTAGTCTTCATGGGGATGCGGTGGTGGGTAGCAGTTGCTTCCCTTTATCGAACAGCTGTTGTTACACGCACTCGGTGGATTGTTGCTGTACGTGTAAGAGTTTGGGTGATAAATTCCGTACTGGTGCGCCGTTTTTCAAGCCTTTCTCACACCGTTTGCTTAATTTAATTCGATACTTTATTATCTTCGCTATCGATTATCCTCGATCTATTCGATCGCACATGCACGACGGATTTCGATCGATGTAACGACGAAAAGGAAGAGAGAAAAGAAAAAAAAAAAAACAACTTTCACGTTCTTCGACAATTTAGCTCCTCTACGCGTTGCAGCTGATGTCGGTTTTCTCTTCTTTTATTTTCCGATCAATTATGCCCAATCAAACGTCTCGGCGAGCTTCCGTACGGATCTCTGAAAAAAGTCATCATCGATTTACGATTTTATTACTTCGATAAAAAAATTCATACCCGTATAATAATGTATCGTTGTTATCATACCGATCTTATAATGTAAAAGTCTCACGTTCAAGTAATCAAGAGTAGGTACCCATACTTATTCCCACGTTATTCACAAAGTATACGGTATACAAGTATACAGTCTACATATGATATCGTCATATTATAATGGGTGAGATGAGTTTCTCCTATTCAGCAAGCCTCGTGTTATTTTTTTTTTTTTTTCGCGCGTTTCGAATTAATTAAAACAAACCTGAAGATCATAATTATCTAATATATGGAATTACGAGGTAAAAGTACGAGGTATTATATTAGTTTTTTCTTTTTTGCGTGAAAATTTGCTCCAGCACATGCATTCGTATAAAATGAATTATCTTATACACCTATTTCTCGAGACGCAGGAGTTTGGAGAAATTTTTTACACAAAGAACCGCGACGCACATCGCGGGGGTGTTACACGTGTACATGCGTTTCGAGAAATGTGCGAAGAAAAAATAAAAAATTATTCATCCTGCACCGCACGCCGTGTAACAGCATCGTGAGAGTTTGGCGAGGTGCGCACCTCGTGACACTGGATTTAACATCGGATAACGGCATTCATCCACTCGCGCCGGTTACAACCAAACCTGACCTCAACCTCTTCCATCTCGTTCCCTCTCTCGCCGCATTCGACGATTATTTTTATCTCTCGGTATTTTTCATCAAGCCATTTTTTTTTATTCATCTTCATTCCAACCCGAGGAATGCATCTCCCCGTTACCGCTGATATACTTTCCTCTCTCTCCTTCCCCTTTTCCCTCTCTTCTTCCTACTTCTCGCTCTTTTTCTCGACTCTCGTTCTATCCGCGTGAGTATACCTATACCGCGTGCACATGGGTGAGCTCAACGAGTGGGCGAATTGTGTCTTTCTTATTACACTAACCGAGAATTTCACGGACTGTACGGAGATTTCAATGCCCGCGTAGAGAGTTTAAATTATTTCTCATCGTCAAGGCGTTCCCATTTATGATGCGTTTTTTTGCGTTTGTTTGTTTCTGATATTTATGCGAAAGAATGGAAGAAGTTTCACTATTACTGTCGCGGTTAAGAATAAGCGAAAATCATTCTCTCTTATCGTCTCTGTTGCAAAATTGAAAAGATATCTCTTATTTTATAGTATCTTTACGGACCTGTAGATGCGTGTGTATGTAAAACGAGTAATTCGATCATTATTGTAGGTATATAAGGTGCGTGCAGTAGATTATGTACAAGTATACGTATATAACAGGGAAAAAAAATTGGTATAGCGGCTGAGGTATTTATTTCCTTTCGCGACATCGATATCCGGAACATATCCGTCATATGTGTGCACAACGTATATG
This sequence comes from Athalia rosae, assembly GCF_917208135.1. NCBI lineage: Eukaryota > Metazoa > Arthropoda > Insecta > Hymenoptera > Athaliidae > Athalia > Athalia rosae. The sequence goes on along the minus strand of NC_064027.1, from coordinate 30,222,903 downwards.
CAATAGAAAAATTTACATCCGCATATTATATATTGTACACTTGATACATATAATATATGTATATGAATTGATATCAATTGATACCACATAGTTTTTGTTGATTCGTATCAACATTCCATTGCGTCGTACGTACTTTCTTCGCACTGATCTGGAAGATGGATGAAATTTTCGAAAATTGAGACAAAAAATCAACGAATCAGACTACATCTGCAAACCTATGTACATTCAAATATTCCATACCTACTGCATTATGTGTTTTACAAACGTATATAGGACAAAACCGGTTTGTTCGTATACTATGTGCTCAGGTTTCTGTTTAGTCAGGCTTTGGTACACAGTCGTATATGTACCTAGATACTTTTTCTACTTCTATTTTCATATTATATCCATTTTTAATTCCCCTTTTCTATACATCTATATGCAGCCACGATACAGCTATACGTGCACGTGACGCAATCGGACAACCGTTTACTGTTTTCAACCGCATGTGTTCGCGATTATGTTCGTGCCTTGCGTCTTTATATCCTTCATTTCCACTTGATTATGTACTTTTCCTCCGTTCATCTCTCTCCCTTTTTTTATTCTCGTCACTTCGAATCAGCTGAATCGAGAAGAATTACGAATGTAATTGAGATGAAAATAAAGACGACGACGAAGTCGACGATACGCTACCGTGCGGTTCAACTTTATACGCATTTAATAATTATGATCGTCTACCTACCTATGTAACTGGGTCAAACGAGGAACGCGATTTTTCAAACGCTTTCTGCCGCCAACCCGACACCGAGACCAACAATTCAAGTACCCAATTTTATCATCATCTTCATCATTATTCTTGTTATTTCCATCATCTCCAGTTTCTTTATTTTTTTCGTCTAGTTAACCGCAGCTGCAGGATTCGTTCGTGTTGTTGCAGAATTTATTAAATTTATTCCGCGACGATTCTTATTGGAAAAATCATTTTCCTCGCGCGAATGATCTTCGCGACATCCAATCCATTTAATTTTATTACCTCCGTACCTAAAAGAACTTTGAAAACGCAGAAACGCGAAAACGCGCAGGATTCTTGTGCATATTTTTCATTCCAATATGTCAAGCGGATTTTTATACGATTGCTCGTATGAGCAGCAATCGGTCTACGTATTGCGTGATCATCGGTGATCGAGTATTAACGATAACCGGTTTTTCCGTACTTTGTTTATTGATTCGCCTATAGGTGCATAATTACTTTGGAAGATGGAATGAAACGAAGAGAATAAAATGATCGTCATCGTCGTTATTACAGCGATAATTGCGCAACGATTTCATCCAATTATAAATCGCCCCCTTTCGAATACATATTTCTTTGATATTTCTGCAAGGGGCATCGAGATAAATTATTTATCGGACGTCTGTGCATAAATTACGTTACTTTTTTTCATTTTGCACCTACGTCCGAGCCGACGTTCCACAAGATTTATTCAATTCTTTTTTTATGAATCGAAAATTGTCACCGACGGTGGGCGCACACGCGTTGACGTGGTAATTATTTCTATTTTTTTCAAAAAATGATCGACCATAGAAAATTAAAAAGCGGACAAATTTCACCTACATCCGCGTCGATGGCTTCGCTGCAGTATAGGTTTCGCGTAAAGTCTACGAAATGAGTCATCGGCATATCATTACAGGTACATCCGTTTTTAAGTTCTCAATTATTGCAGTGTATCCACCGTAATTTATTATTGCGAATATCGCGGCCTCGAATATTTTAATAAATACATTACACGAATAGTAGAGAGTCGAAACACATTCGTGCAAGAGAGTATCCGATAATTGCTCACCTTGATTAACGAGTCCTGCAGCAGAAACGAAGCATCAGCAATAAGATTCACCAAATCGTAGTGACATAATCAAGTATTCGCGCCGTTGAAGCTCATCGAAATATCTCCTGACGAATTAATTAATGACCGCTAAACATCGACACTGCGGTATAATTATGCGATATCATTTTTTCTTTTTTTCTACACTTGGGCACACGTAAGATTTCTATAGAAGGTAAAAACTAATCACCGATCTCTATCGCACGGGTACCTCAAATTGTTGTTACTATTATTCACCGAACAATGGTAAAGCTCTTTTTATTCTTTTTTGATATTATACGATCGCACTTCTTCGGTTTCTTAATCCGCTACTCACTTTTGTGCAAATTTATATCGCCAATTGCGATGTAATAATTTTTTATTTTCCGAGTTTATTGACAAAATTAATGACTATCTCTTTTGTCATTACACATGTTTCAATGGATGTGATTTTTTAAGGGTCTTGTGTGTTTTCTCTTTTTTCACGTGCGACGTTTTGCAGCGTGGCTCACAATTGGCACTGGGGCAGCGTATGATGTAGCTCTTGATTGCGATAGATAAAAATTTTTACCCGGCATTCGGTGCTTTATTTTTCGTTGAAGAAAGATTCCTCAGTCGTCAGCATAAATTGTCTACTCTGTTACTTTTTTATGTAGGTACGTACGTATGTTTTAACCGTTGAACGTTATAATATAATATTATATGGCAGCTGCGATGTCTCCTGATAAAAATAAGCGAACGGGGTAATTGAATGATAATTTTTTTGACCACCTAATATTATATTATTTTAGTTGTATATTCGGATGCGACGAACCACCGGATCACACCGGACGCCGAACACCTTATTTCAGTTCTCGCGACTAACAGTTTTACGCTTTGCCGATTCCTCGCGTTTCACCGAGGCAGCGTCGACCTGTTTCTTCTTTTACCTCTTTATTATAACTCTGTACCTGTACCGTGGTTGTTTTACCTGCCGCGAACAGGTGAGAGGGCACCACCTCACGTTGTTTTAACTATTTTTTATCATCAGGATGAACAGAGATATTCAGAAGATTAAATCCTGATCGAACCACCCTATTCTGATGTATTACACGCTCAATAATACGAATCTGTTCGCTAAATTGATCCATCATTCGAAATGATCAAGTTATCGCCAATTTATCGATCCAAAAAGTGAAAAATCAAGGATATCTCGATGGGAAAAATTCGTAGCTTAATTTACTCAACGGATTCGTCTTCCTGGGGTCAAAATGCGTAAGAAAAGTGCCCTGCAATCGATTTCAAAAATACCTCATTTTTGGCCCAAAAATCGAAAAAATCCAAAGGGGTACCCCTTGAAGTTTTTTCGATTTTGGGGTAAAAAATCAACATTTTTTTGAATTGAATTTTATATGATATTCTTATGTATTTTGATCTCAGGAATCCGAATCTGGAAGCCAAGTTAATCTATCTTTAAAATTGTTCGAGTTATCGCCATTTTTCTGCGTTGTCGAGTGTAAAAAATAATATTTTCCATTTAGTTTTATATATGCGTAGCTTGTAATTAATTCGTTGGATACGTCAGTCAATGCCTACATATAGATTGCCAAATTGCCACAAGTAAAATGTGTGCAAATCTATTCGTACAGTAGTTGTCGTAATTCGAGGAAATATACCTAGGGAATAGGGAACAGAATGTAATGAGTAGAACTGCTCTGACCATCAATTTTATCAATAAAACATGTTTTTGATGGTAAATATTATTCAAGAAATTATGCATGAACTTCTTCGAGTTTAATCTTTAGATTCTTCGATTTATCCTTTCTTCCGACTCTCATTGTCGGAAATCGTTCTCTTTATTTCTCATCAACAAATTATCGTTATTCAATGATCAACTTTTTGATGATCATGACAATAATTTATGTTAGAAAAGAACTATGGTTCCGTCGGCGAATTCGTCGATGTCAATTTTCGTTTCGGGCGGTTCGCTGTTTATGAGCCATTCGCGAATTAATAATAATCCAATATTAACGCCGTGTAAGACAACCGGTACCAGGAGAATCCTGTATGAGTTTGAAAAATGAGGGAAAATTATTTAAATATATGTCTTAATCACCTGCGAGTAATCGATTAAATGCAATATAAATGCAGTGTACCAAAAGATGCTCACCAAAATGAAAATGAGAGAATTGATTTGGACGTAAATTCTCCTACGATGGTATCTCTGATTGCAACATCTTCCTGTGTAATTATCGCATAATGAATTGCCGAGATTAGAACCGGGATGACGTTCAAACACCCGGCCACGATGTTGGCAATAAAAATACCCTGAAATACAAAATAAGTTGTATTTCTCTTCATGATTATTATTTTTTATTGCCTCAAGTGGCATCAGGAGCTTTTTATCATTTCTTCTTCTCTGTAAAATTATTTGTCAATCCTAGTTGTCATTGTCAGAGCTAATACGGAAACTTACCAAAACGTTAAAATATGTTTCAGGTGGGTTCCAAATACTGTTTATCACTGAAAGTACGGCGGAAATTACGGCTGCTGTGAGAAACAGAACCATAAAAATTACGTTGCTCACCCAAGCTCCTGCGTTCACCAAAGCTGGGATATCTGAAAACAAAAGGGGAACCGAATGCAGCGTTGTAACAGGTTTGACTATTTTTTTTTTTATTTATTTTCGATTGTGCCCTGGAAGAGATGCAAAATTTACCTGTGCCATTCCGCGAATTTACAGTGACCCCGCTGGACGACGAGGATGACCCTCTGGGAGTGCAAGCGAAACTCGGCAAACCACCGGCTAAAAGCGTCTCTACTTCCGTTATCCTCTCTTCGTGTGTCGACATACAACTCCATGCACAGGCGTTCGAACCCCAAATGCAGGTAACTATGGAAAAGGCACATAACGCAACGATTTTTATACTGGTCGATCATTGCACTTTTTCCTCTCGATTATCAACAATTTTTGTTCGTCAAAAGTTGCCACGCAATTAGGATGCGGTGAGAATGAAAATAATTATCTCTTACTGTAAAGATCATATATGGTGGGCGTCTGAACGATTCTTCTTATCAAAGTCCCTTCAAAAAGGCCATAATTCACTTCTGAGTTTCCGTACGCTATCAGTCCCGATGCGGGGGAAACTGTTGAACTAATCCAGTTTTCAGTGGCCATGGATATGCAGATTATAGTCACAGATACGATTGACATGAACGCCGTCACAGTCAGAAACATACTGTATTTTTTGGCCATTTTTGAAAGTGATTTTTATTTTTTATTTTTTTTATTTTTTTATATTCATTGATTTATTTGTTTTTCGATTTTGATTTTTTCCCCTTTTCAAGTATGTATATCCAATTCTCTACTCTGCAAGTTACACAACACTTATGTGTGGTTCTGAATCTCGTTTAATTTGCAATAATTTATTTTTCGCATCACTTCGTTCCAGGGATTAATTTGTTATGTTGAATTTATATTGTGAAAGATTCCCAACACTGCAAAACTTATAGAATATCTTGTAATTTTCACTGATTTACTGCAAATTTCGTTTTTCAACGGTCGAATTTATACAGCGAGGTGAACGCTATCAGATTCTGTCCATGTAGTTGTTATCTTATGCCATAAAAAAACCAAGCAGAAGCGAATCAGATTTCAAATGGATCAATAATTCACTATTTGCTATAACTTAAAAACAACTGTTATTCATCATCCGCTCCGGTAGCTTCGATTATGTATAAATATGCAGTTTTAGCCGTCAGAATGATATCCACCTGTTAGACAAGTAAAATGAAAATTAGATTTTGAAATTTGGAAATGAATTTGATGAATTTCAACGATTTTCACAAACATGTGAAGTAACTGCAGACTATGCAAGCATATCGAATTTCTGAAATCCGACACGTCGAATCATTGTAAATTTTAAAAGTTAACACTCAAATTATACAGAGTGGATTCATACTTTTGAGACACTTTAAAGTCTGGAATTCATGAAATCCTGGTGAATTCAATACATGCAATTGACACCATTTTATGACACTCGGAGTAACATTTCTATTATTTATAAACATGTATGCCAATTCATACTGCAATGAACCAAGCTTGATTAGACAAATTGGAATACGTACATATTAAACGGGCAATAAACCCAAAAAAAAATCAATGAATTGTTTAACGGATGTTATAATTCACTCTATTTGGTCTGCACATCGACTACTTTGCCAATTGGATTCATTCGATAGATATATTGCTATCTTATCATAGATTAGTTTGAAGCACGTCAGCCGATATAGGTATGTCATGTAATGACACACAGCTTTCAATAAGTATTACATTCTTCCTCGTCTACGGTCAACGCCAAGTTAATTTTTTTTCTGCAGTCCTATTCCCTAATTTTTGTGAGACTCTTGTGTGCTGCATCTATGAAATTCAAAAGCTACTGAATTAAATTGATTCAAATTTGTAGTTTTTAAAATAGGATGAGTTGTTAGTCATTTTATTCTGTAACAGCGCGGTATATTTTGAAGCTTGATATTTTCATCTATTCGTATATATACTTTTATTTTTGTGTATATATTTTTATGTACTGTTAGAAAGAATTTCTATTCATCCGACTTATTTCATTGAACGTTAGCTCATTCAAAGCTACAGTGATTGTTGGCTTTGCCGCGATTGTTGGCCAGTAGAACCATCTGTGGACAAATCTAGAACTAATTTCGATTTCAAAGACAACTAACCTGAAAAAATTGCTCAGTCAACGACCGAGAATTGCGAAAGAGGTTCAGTGAGCTCAAATACATTGCAAATGATTCTTGACACAATTGTCTTGACATTGATTCCGTGTTCAGTTTTCAACTTCCTGGAAATTTAATTCTCATTCGTCGTATCGTTGATGATTTGGGACAATCCAAGATTTTGATTTCTGACTGGGACCCTGCAAGTTATGACTGACAGCTAACCTAAAAGTCAAATCTCTCGGTAATCGGTCGATACACGTCGTAGTACTTAGTTTTTAGATTTAAATATGGATAATAGTTGTCCAAATAGACTGCAATCGAACGAGGAAATAATAGAAGAGTTAACACGAGACCTGGCTGAATCTGCGATAAAAATCACGCCAGAAACAGAGAGAACCAATGAAGATCTTGATTTTAAAGAGACGAGTGTTGATGATAAAACAACAAAAAGTTGCACCTCTGGTACCAACAATGATCCCTTTGCCGATATAGGCAAGGATGATCAGGAGTCAGATGATGCGACTAAAGTGAACGAACTTCCGGATGATTTTGTTGACGAAGAAGCATTAAAGGACAGAGAAGTTGAGCTGACGGATGATCAAAGAGAGGTATGTGTTTCACCAGTGTTTAAGTGCTCAAAGATGTCCTGGAGGTCTGGAGAATATTTGTCGCTAACTATGGTAATCCCACGGAAAATTTTTCACCAACACATCTTCTAGGAATTGAAGAAAGAAGCACAGTATCTGAAGAACGAGGGTAATGAGCTCTTTAAAAATGGAGAATACCAAAAAGCTATGGTAACTTATACTAGAGGCTTACAAACCTGCCCTTTGGCCTTTGATAAGGATAGAGCAATTTTGTATGCCAATAGAGCAGCCTCTAAAATTAAATACATGGTGAGAGCGCTAGAGTTTTCCAGGAAAATTCAATACAGAACATCATAGTAGAATGAATCTAGTGGTTCTGAAACATTGACATTAATAAGATCAAAAGTTTCAATCTTTCCTACCACCAGGATGAGAAAGAATCTGCTATATCTGACTGCACCAAAGCTGTAGAGTTGAATCCGAGTTACGTGAAGGCTTATCTGCGTCGGGCTCTGTTGTACGAAGAGACAGATAAACTGGACGAAGCTCTCGAAGACTTTAAAAAGATTCTTACCTTTGATCCAGCTCACAGCGAAGCCAACTATGCAGTAAGAGTAAGTGAATCTGAAGTTGCAAATTACTTTGCTTTGAAGTTGGTTAATAAAAGCATAAAAATTGCTCATAAAGAATGTTTATACTTGCCAATAGAGATTGCCGCCACTCATAGCTGAGAGGAACGAAAAACTGAAAACGGAAATGATGGGAAAGCTTAAAGACCTCGGAAATTTGGTTCTTAGACCGTTTGGTCTTTCCACAGATAATTTCGAGCTGAAACAAGACCCAAACAGCGGAGGATATTCCGTGAACTTTACCCAAAATCCAAGATAATAGTACAGAGAGCTGAAAATATAAGAGATACAAAAACGCATATGGATCTATATAAATATTTATAAATCATCTACATGTTTAAGTTACATAATAATAAATGCCGATATAACGACTGCATATAATTTTCAATAGCTGCGACGACGATCTCTCCTTAACAATTTCCGGTCCCATTGAAATTCCAGAAAATTTCAACCGGTTTCAGAAAACCGCATACGATCCCAGGGGCCTTATACGGCGATGACTTAAAAATTTTCATAATTGGTAAAACAAATTGATAATAGCAGATTGATGCATCACAGGTGATACGTTTATTAGTAATTATGGGAGGAGTAAAAAAGAAGTTGCTGCAAAAAACACTGCGCACGCGAGTAATGAATACCGGCCTAGTCGAGTAGAAAACGGTAGAGGTAGGCGAGAAACCAGCGCTTGCGCGATTCTGGTGTAGCATGGAAATCAGCTCATTACACGCGAAATAGCTCGAAGAAGCACGTCGCTTAGCTCCGAAGATATAATTTGACAGTCTGTTCTATTCGTACATACATGAAGATGTATTAGACTTTCATGCATATCATTAAAAAAAATCTGAAAAAACCACCCCTGTATTGAAGAACAAAGCTCAAAAAACGTCCTTGCGAATTCGGAGCACATTTGCTCAGCCATCTAGCTTTACACGAGAGGCTTTTTCGAGCAACCGGAATACAAGTAAAACAAAATAAGCTGTTAAACAATAAGGAATAAGAAAATAAAAATAAAAAAATCGCAAAGGGGTAGTTTTCCAGACTGTAACTGTCAGCAAATTCCGAACCGTTTAACTGTGATTGAATAAAATCATGTGGTGCATTCGGTTTTGAGAAAACAAGTGAATTTATGAAAAGTAAAAACCTACCGCAACCGGAAATATCATAAAAAAATGACCGAAGGACTCTGCAGCACTGTGGAGGTAAGAATTAAAGGTCGCGTTTTACTGAATTGTATTGTAACTTCCGTCAAAATTTTCAGTATTCATCATCGCAATAATAACGCAAGTTCGATCTGAAAATCTTACACCTCATCCTTATATTATTTTTTCTTGATAGGACTTTCAAACTGCTACTGTCATCATGCGGCACGTCTCTCTGTTTATGCAAATCAATAATTTTACCGTTATACTACACACTCCCCTATCGTTATACTCCGTGTCTAAAAATACACCCTCAACACGTTTTTTTTTTTTTTTTTGAGGTGTAAGAATAAAAAATAACCGACCCGCATGGGTACGAAGACCGTTTACTGTGTGATTTGAGCGAATTGGTTGAACTTTTTGATTTTTTTTTTTTGTCTCATTATCGAAAGATTTAAAGGATGAGGAAAATATCTGGTAACTGAAAAAAACAAAAAGAACGGAAATATGCGAATAAAAAAATTTGATCATTAATTGTTTTAGAGAAATTTTCTGGAGCATCGTGAAATCGATTCAGGTATACAAACATTGATGTACCACTTAACGTTATTACACAACGTAGTTGTGCAGTATTCTCATTCTTATAAATTTAATCTCGGCTTCCGCGACTTCCCACCTCTCTCCTCCCTGGACTTCTATAGGTATAAGCTCATTACCGCACTCACCACATTGCATATATCAAATGCATCATCGTCATGCTTTCTCTTGATACGTTATCCCATCTTTATTACTCGAGCGGCTATAGTGTCATCTTGTTTCTTCGGTGGAATAATATTATATGATAAAGATGCACGCAATAGTTTGTCATATTTTTTTGTCGACCGAACTGTGACTCTGATACGTATTTTTCCTCGTGACTATATCTCATCCCCTTAAAAGCCTTATCTCGTGCAGAACCTCCAACCTGCTAATTCCAGTACCGGTTCAGTCTGTTAATGAGGAAGAAATATATTTCAATTTCACGCATTCCAGAATCTCTGATACTTGGGGGAGTGATATTTTTTTGTTCGAAATGACACTCTGTTTGAATTATTCGTATCACGAAATGGGTTAGCCATTTTTTATTCTTTCTTCTCCCGACACCATGCATTTTTAACAAATACATTAATGAATGAAAAAAGGAAGGAACAAACGCAAAGAACTGTTACGTCGGTTAATTTATTTTTATGATCGAAATAGGAAAGGTCCTTGTACTACTGCGTCGAATGTGGAGTGGAATTCAATAAATGGAAGTCCTAAAACCCTAAGGGGGATGATTTGTTTCGATTGGACGTGCAATGACTACCGATCAAGTTGAACCCCCGAGGTTATCGAACGGCAGTCAATCACGTAATGGGCACCAATACCAATACGGTTCAATTAATAACCGGCTACAGTGATTAAACCACCACCCATTTAGTTTTATCTAGCTCATTCGGAGCGTGGAAGTTGGTAATTTTTTCTACACTCTTCGCATGATTGACGATCCTTTTTTTACGTTCATATGAATGGTGTAAATCGCGTCGAAACAAAAGGAATCAAAGAGCAAAGAAAGAAAATATCCAATCGTCATTGGGAACCAATATGAAAAACTAACAAATTATACCTGCACCAAACGAAACTCGAAAGAAATGATCATTTGCCGATATAAATTATTGAGAGAAACTGGTAGATGAAGATAATGATAATATAAATATCGTTCCACATTTTTTTAATGTTTTGTTATACAACTGAGATAAATAAATAGAATCATGAGAAGGCCTTCAATTACGATCCCTGCCTGCAGGCACGGTGGGTGTATTTTGGTTCGGAGGTGGTTCTTATTATTTACTGGAACTTTAGCCGGGAGCGAGAAGAGTTGGTGGCGGCGGGGGTGGAACAGATAAATCTAGTGGTTGACGTCAAGAGGTAGGTCGGTATTGGTATGTGTGTTCGTGCAATGAGTCTGGAAAAATAAAGCTAATCCAATAAATGAAGACACCCCGTTGTGCTGCTCGCGATGCCTTCTCTTCTTATTTTAATCTTTATTATTTTGCTCCAATCGGGCCTTCTCGCACAGCTTTTTTTCTCTTCCTCTTCCCTGTTATCTCTATTATTATCCGTGCAATCAAATTCACGCATTCAACTATTATATTAGCTTTGATTTTTCAACAGCGGATTTGAAACAACCGAGAATGTGAACGATTCTTTTTTAATCATCGCGTAACACCCCATACGCCATATTATTCGCCATGATCCTCAAATATTATCTCAACCTCGATGCGTGCGTGCTTTTCGCAAGTTGATGTGAACCATCGACAGCTAAAGGATTTTAAGCTCACTTTTTACGAAGGTTCTTCCGATCAATCATCGTGCCTATCTCTCTCTTTCATTCATTTTCTTTCTCTCTGCCTCTAGCTCCATATCCCTCTCTCGTGTGCAACTCTTTTCATCTCCGACCCAAAGTAGATTTTTGTTTAAGTAAAAAATTAAGAGACTCTAATCCGAATTAATGTGCGTGTACGTATGGAAAAAAATCAAACAGGAATTCAAAATGGCGAACCAAAATTTGAACGTACGTAAAGTAAATTATATTTCAAAAATATTCGAAGTGTCAGTGACAAATTGTCAGCGAAGGTAACGATGAAAAATTTGTCGCGAGCGTTGAGGTGATGTATTTTATTATTATTTCTATCATCGCTATTGCGGAGGGTCTTCGGAGTTTGAAGGAGGCGAATGGATTTTTGCTCAATTTTTGTCGGTTTTTCGCGAATACCATTATTATTGTGTGTTAATAAGTGTTGTACTTCGTACTCAGGAATTGATACAGTTTTTCGCGGTAATTATACACGTTATTAGTTTATATACAATATATCAGATATCCATACATACGAAACTGCTTGACGATCGATTACAAATTGGCCAATCACATTGAAGTTGAATTGTGTGTGGGAAGAAAATATATAAAAATAAAGCTGAACAAAATAAAAAGCAGAGAGCAGGCCGTTGACTGAGAATTCAGATGGACTAATTTAATTACCATCGATTTCCAGATGTGGAAAATAAAATTTGTGCGTATAACACAGGAACGTCTGACGTGTATTTCCAAAAAATATTAACAATTGCATTTTCGTTCTCATCGATATAGATTGAAGTTTGAGATTCGGATTCAGTTTTCGAATCCGAATCGTTGCTATACATGACCTATATTTCTGTTGCACACAATACAAATGTGATAAGGGATGGGGTGCTAAAGCGGCGACGCCTCACGCGCGATCAGTATATATCTTTTGATATCGATGCGCTATAGTAGAATTTAGGGTCGGAGAAATCGATGATAGAAGAGAAAAGCTGGCCAAAGTATGTGGAAAAATGGGAAGCTGCAAATGGGAAGCTTGAAGCGTACCGCGAATATATTCGATACCCCTTGGAATTAGGTTTACTTCATTCGCAATATATGAGTAGAATCAGGCATTTTAAATTTTAATTACCCTCGAAATATCCTAGAATATTTCTTTCGTCTTCATTCATTGACGCCATTTTGATTTTTCCATCCCATTTCTGTACAGTATACTTTTAGCAAAAGGTTTGACCTTTGATCCCCGTTTCACCTGACGCACAGAAAAAGCTCGTCGCTGCCATGGAGAAAATCTCAAAGATGCCGCGAGATAAATTTTCGGCCGGTGGTCGGCATCCCCTAGGCAAGGTATTATATTGCAAGGGAGGATATCGTAGGCGGTCGCTTTGGGAGAAGGAGGGATTGATCGTCATGGGCAAAGAGCTGCGGCAAACCGACGAGGAACGAGCTTTTCCCAGACGAGGAAGGAAGAAGGAATCGATGCTAGAGGGAAACCAGCTGCTACTGGTGCTACTGCCCACTGCTGCTTATTCTTCGTACAGAGATCGCCCGATATAATCTACGCCGAAAATGCTATGATGAACACCCCTTGGGATTCATTGAATTTTTTACAATTTTAATTTTTAATTGAACCGCCCCGTAGCACAACGTTAGATCTGAGTTTTGATGACGATATAAGAGCAGTCACAAGGGTCTTGAAAATGAAAGACTCGCATTTTTTGCTTCGAACACCCTCGCTTCCGGAATTTAAGCAGACAGGCGCAACGAGTACGCTTAAAGATTTCCCTTGCTGACTAAAATTGCCAGCTCAATTAACGATCTCTCGTACTTTATGTTATATTTACTATTCAAAATTTGTACGACGTTCTTCTCGTGATCCACGAAATATCTCGCTGCTTTATTTGATATGGATAAAGTATTTATCGTATGCGGTAAAACCATGGATACAACCGCTGACTGATACGATTATTTTTGTATTTCGAGATGCTTAATTGTGTTACAGAAACAGCCGTCTATGAGAAATAAACCACGCAGGTTGACACGGAGGGAAAAATGGCCTTTGCACGTGGGTCTTTTTCTACTTTACGTTTTGGTACAGACTACGACATCGGTTTATACATCAACAACTACAGCGGATGATTTAGATCAGCCTGTTTCCGTCCTATCGCAGATCAGTAAAGACCATGAAACAGCGCGTTTGGAGAACAGGAAGACTCCGGATGACGGTAATAAAGTCGGTACTCCAAGCTCCGTCACGAAAGAGTCATTATTACAAATGCAAAAACCGACAATCGAGAGCCTAAAGGAAAATAAACAGCGTGAAGAACCCAGTGCCCAATCTAAGGGGGAAGCAAATAATCTGCAGAATCGAAAACCGAATACTACGGTAAGTTGGCAGCTTTCATGCGATTCTTCTCTGTTTTGCTCCCCATTGCTTCATTCAAAAAGTCTTCTAAGTAATAACGATGAACTCTGAAATATTGCAGGGGATGCCCGTTCGAGTTACAACAGAATCAGAAGATATACGACCAACTTATAGACCACGCAGACCTAACTGTTCTGCTCCAGCTATTGAACAATTTCCCAGACCGCTGATGGGGCCAGAGGCACGGAAGCATGGTGGCCTGATAATTCATGTGCTTGTCGCTATCTACACTTTCCTTGGATTAGCCATTGTCTGCGATGACTATTTCGTCTCTAGTTTGGACAGGATTTGTGAAGGTGATCATATCGCATGATACATATTAACTATTGGCGCTAACAACCTTAACAACCTCCTTGTTATCCGATTCACAGAACTAAGACTCTCCCCGGATGTTGCTGGGGCCACCTTTATGGCAGCAGGCTCTTCCGCTCCGGAATTGGCAACTGTCGTTATAGGAGTTTTCTTTGCAAAAGATGATATTGGGGTAGGTGGCCTGGTATAGAAAATCTATTATACCATTGCTTTGTTTTTATTCATCTATTCGACATACAAAGACTTCTCTGCTTCAGAATGTAAGATGTTTTAATTTTTCAGGTAAGCGGAGTGATAGGGAGTGCAGTTTTCAACATAATGTTTGTGATATCGGTTTGTGGCCTATGTTCTGGAACAGTCTCAAAATTAAATTGGTGGCCACTCTGCAGAGACTGCTTCTTCTATGCAATTTCCATTCTTGTTATGCTTGGTACTATTTACAACGAATCGATATCTTGGTAAGTATCTCATTTAAACAACTCCCAATTCCTCTTTGCCACATCTCAATACAATGTCATGATAAATCAATTCTAGGCCTGAGGCGCTGCTCATGCTGATAACATACGCTATTTATTGTGTGGTTTTATCATTTAACGAGCGCTTGGAACGCTGGGCTAAGTCTCTGAATCTACCATACCTGCCAAAAGACAGCGATCCTGCCGAAGAGAGTGCGTTGGTTAGCTACAGGTCACTTCAGGAGGAAAGACTCTCTTATACCGGACCTAATTCACCAGTTACCGATCAAATCAAGAGCGAAGGTGCAAAATATGAGCATTGTTTTTTTTCCCCCATCTTACTCTGTAACAATAATTGGAACAGTCTCAAGTCCCTTCATGTAAGCCGTGATTCGATTCTTCCAGGTAACAGTATGCAGGACGGCTCTAATCCGCAGGCTACTAAACCAACACCGTGCCCAGCACAGCCCCAGTATTACAAAGCAAAAGAGGCCGATCCTAACGAAATATCTCCATTAGTTATGCCAATTGATGGAGGAAGGTGGGGACTTTTTTCCTGGGGCCTGGTGTACCCTATACACTTTATGTGTCGACTCAGCATGCCGGACTGTAGGCAGGAAAAATGGAAGAGATGGTACCCCTTCACTTTCTGTGTATCCATGATTTGGATCAGCTTCTACAGCTATTTCATGGTCTGGATGATCACCATAATTGGTAAGCTGTATATTGATTTTATCGTCATCGTATTCTCTGATATCTGTATCATTTGGGCGGAATAATCCACCTACATTCCTCGTTGTTTTCAGGGAGTACGTTGGGTATCCCAGACACGGTGATGGGTTTGACATTTGTGGCTGCAGGAGTGAGCGTTCCAGATGCCTTGTCGTCCTTAGCCGTTATAAAAGAAGGACTGGGAGACATGGCTGTAAGTAACGCAGTCGGTAGCAACGTTTTCGACATTCTGGTTTGCCTTGGACTCCCGTGGTTCATTCAAACTGCTATGATTCAACCAGGTTCACACGTCAATGTTACGAGCAGAGGTACGATAAAACGAATAATATACTTTGTCGCAAATTTCTCGCCATTTTTCACGATTATTTCTGATATTTAAATGCTTTGTTTAGGTTTAACTTACTCGACGATATCGTTGCTATCAACAGTAGTGTTTTTGGTAGTAGCGACTCATTTGAACGGCTGGAAATTGGACCGACGATACGGGGTGGTCTTGATGGCTTGGTATCTGATTTTCATCGCGTTCGCATCCTTGTATGAACTGAACGTTTTCGGTGAAATGAATCCTCCCATGTGTCCCAGTCTGTTTTAAGCAGTAGATAAACAGTTGTGGGATAGATACCAGTGAAAATCTACCGATGCAGCGACAGTGGCAAGAAAATTAAACTCGCAGTCATCACGTTCAGTTTGGTAAGATATTTTTTTGTTATATATTTATCTTGTCTAAGTTTCCACGTAAAAAAATTTGAGCGAAAAAATTCAACACAGCCACATATTGGTGATGACAATGACGCTCGGAAAAGGAATGACCCAGTATTTTGGCATCCGATTGTCTATCCTCTGGAGATTAAGATGTTTGTGAGCTTCCGATAATCAAACATAAAACAAAAAACGATCTTTTAGAGATCTGAAAATAAGAGATCGTGAGCCGAGCTAATGGTATCTGATACCTGTTATCTTGAATCTCTGACAACTTCTTGATGACACAGAACAACTTGTATCGGTATCCTAAATATCTTTACCCCGGTATGAGTAGTTGAAAACATATGTCATAAAAAAAAAAACAATTGATTGATTGTCTAGCTTCTCCCTACTGTGCGTTTTGGGTTAATAGAACATTAGCGATTCAATATAAGTTGAATTAGGGTCAGGATTCCGTCGTACGCTTACAACGAGAAATAGTTTAATTTGATGGTTGCCAGACGGTGCAATGTCACATTATAGAGCTTCCAAATAATGTATTCCTCATTCTGTGATTTCCAGGTTTTATGACAGTTCAATCATATTTGTAATTCGAGTTAACAGTTTATAATAGTCTCAAGTTTCAAGCCATTCCACTCTGATAGCGTCAATTCGTATTAAAACTAATGAATCCCAAACTGATTAGGCTGACTAAATATTACATGATGTTCGTCCATCTGAGCTACGAGAATAACTTGATACACCCTAGGCTAGTTATAAGAACATAGACAGAGGGAATTCGAGGAAACACAATTTATATTCTGCAAAGTATATTTGACTCGATGATGAAATGATGCTTCTCTGAAACGAATTCGTCTCCTTGATCAATCGAGAAGCAGTTTTTTTGTTCTTTATTTTATTTTTTATGATTAGGCGTAATATCATAGTTTCTATTTCGAATTTCCTAATTACAGACCAAAGAGGATTTGTCGCAAGTAACTTAAATCACCGCATTGCCTTTATCTGGATAAATATATATGAGTATAGTACCAGGAAAAAAACATAGTAATCACACAAATTGATCGTTAGATTCAACATGACCACTTCTTTAATAAATAGAAAAAAATGCGGAGCAAAATTAATTTCGAACAAACAAGATGAAAGAGTTACTCAATAGGAATAATTTATTTAGAAGCTCATTAATCTGGATAAAAATGAAAAATAGCTAAAAAAGAGAGAATGGAATGTAACTGCAATGCTGGCAGTTCATTCGAGTTTATTATCCATAATAAGATTTTGATACGGTCGTTACGGGAATATTTTTTATTCCATGAAGAGCGTATGGATTTGATAAACCTAAAAACATTCCAGCGTAAACCATGCGTGTGTATACGGGAGAAGAAATATTGACAAAAATAACGGGGATCTGCCGCATTCGTGTGACAATACATTAATCAGTATTATTATGATTGTTAATTATTATTATTGAAACAAACCATTAGAAGATAGAATTAATGCGTATGTTATCGAGAAATCTTGACACATAAACTTTTCAAACGAACAAATGAACAAGATGTAAGAAGTAAGAAGTTCGCTTAGATATGATGTATGCAGTTCCGTCAAGTTTATCATATGTATATTACATTGCACAAGACATCGAAAGCTTCACTTTAAAACAATATAAATTAGTTTAGTTGAAATTTGTACTAATAATCAAATAACAAAAAAGGAATTAAAAAAAAAAAAGGAAAAATTAGTTCAGCGTTGTTTATATATTTATATATTAATTGTTAGAATTATATTATATATTATGTATAAATGGTCTAATAATAATAGTTGCCATCGACAGTAGGGGATAAAGTTGATTAAGGAAAAAACGGAAGATGAATAAACTAATCTTGGATAAAAGATTGAAAAATGACGGGAGTGATGGCCCGTTTAGCTCGTGACAAAAATGAAATACTTGATGTATTTTATCCCATCTGACGATAGTAACGGTTTGTATATTTGCAATCACATACACAGTATAAAATGTCTGTATAAACGAAAAGAAACAATGGGGTCGAAAATAAAACCAAATAACCAAATACATATAACAATATAGGGTAATGTAAATGGTGTGTAGCTGTTCGTGTATAGCGTAGGAAAGGATGCGACACATCGAAGTAAAGGCTCCTCGCGACACGAGAGGAATATAAATTGATTGAAGAAAGACAATAATTAACGCAGCCTTAACATGATGAAAGTATCTACTATCCTGTATATTTCTTGTGGTTACTTTTCTTAATATTTGTATATTATATTTATATTTATTGAAATTAATTATACGAGCGTTTGTTCTTACAAAAAAAATAATTCATGAACGACGATGTAAGCCGCCTGAAGTCTATTGAAAAACAAACTTCGCGGATTTCAAGATGTGCAAAATGGATTGGCTGCATCCTCAATCGTTTAGATTGAAATACGATAGAATTATCGTAGCATAGAGATATTTTTTGTAGAATTTTCTCAATTAAATTGAATAATATTATTATATCTTCTATTAAACTGACGATATATCACTTGGGATCGGTTTTGGTAATCCCTCACACGATTTTATTCTGTGTCGCAATTTGACATTTCTATTTTTTCTATTTTCCACCAGCGAGTTTCATATGGTAACATTCTCTACATATTGTAATCAATAGCTATCATGCAATTCGGTGTAAAATCTTACAAGCATTCAACTCTAATCTCAAGCAGAATTTGAAAGTATGCAGTTCAATAATTTTAATGAATTTCGCTAATTGTGAATAATGTTGACGGTAATTATCTACAGAATCTTGTAATTTTCAGACTACAGATAATTAATAAAATTGAAAACATTGGAGTTATGATATTTATGCTACACTTATTAAAAATATACACCGTATTGAACAAACGCAATTAAACTCGATCTAGTTTTGAAAAGACTGATCGGCAACCGTTAAGACTGACTGTGAGAAAAAATAATAATCCACAATAAGTATCGGAGCTACAAACGATTGTTTTTACAATGTAACTGATTTTTTTCTTCTTTGTTTTTGGAATAAGTGAATAGAGGTACTTCTGAAAGTGAAACAATGCGATGAAGAAGAACCGAGTAATTCTTTTGAATATTTGGTTCAGTCTGATGAGAACCAATCAATGTAATCAATCGGATTCCATAATATGAACTCAGAATTTGAAGAAAACTTTGTTACAAACTATTGGCCAGTTTTTGAGGGGTCATAATTATTTGAACTGCAGCACATACGTACGAAGTGTTGATATGTACGAATAGGACCTGATAAAAAGTCCTCAGTTAACAAGCATCTATAAAAAGTAAACGAGAATGTCACCATAAGAACTGCGCGGTAATTATTTATTCATGTAGCGTGAAAAAAAAAATAGATACTAAATGTTTAATGTTATCTATTAAAGATATTATGTATGCATACAATACATAGAATCGATGGTAGGAATTTGAGACAAATTGTATACAGTACTTCATCATTGAACGAGTGGTGGAAGTAAAATTTCACGTTTCTCTCACGCATATGAATTATTAGTTAGTTCAACTTTGTTATTTTTTAACACTCGTTCAATTGATCAAGAGCCGCATGTAATATTAACAGCTTTCGGTAGTTTCGAATTATCCAGCGATAAAGAAACCCTTGTAATGAAAAAAAAATTAAAAACTTTGTTGTTCTGTTATCTATAAACTTTGGAATCATATTGAAATTGGCAATGAATATATTTAGTAATAAACTAGCACAATTCAAATAAATACTTACAAAAATATTAATAATAATGATAATAATAATAATAATAATTGCAACGACAAACGAAAATAAGAGATCATCGCTAATGTACCTAGTGACGTGATGATGAAATGTAATGTTAATTGTTATATAAACGTAAAACCTGTGAAATTAAGCTTGATAGATCATTATATATGTATTGGGCTGGACACGTACAGACGTGAGTAATAATGTATTCTGATTGTTTCGTAAGACAATTATTTTGAAATTATCGATTATCGTCCTCTCAATTGATCATGCATGAGTGCATCGTTGCACCACAAGGTCAGTTATGATTAACAATTATTAAATATACGTATATTTTTTTCCAAACAATTATCCTATTTAGACAATATTCTACGAAATCAATTATAGCTATTAGCAATTTGGAATCAATTGTAAACGTGTCCTTATAGTGTACAACAAAAGTCAATATTTCCCCATCAAGTGTTGGGGGGAAAAAAAATCTTTGACGTCACTTCGGTTATAATAATTTCTGTCATCGAATTTATTCCTCCAGATATTTTTCAAAAATCGTTATTAAATATCATTACTACACGAATAATCAAATACCAAAGTTATTAGATACGCCAGATACTATACCATATGTATACACAAGAATATACAAATACGTTCAATTTCTAAACAAATAAAAAAAAAATTAAAAGCAAATTAAAACGACAGTAATAATAATAACAAATAAAAATAATATTGATAATAACAATATATTAGAGAATTAGTGGGAGAATCGGAATAAATTTTATAGCTTGTGGTAACAATTTAAATCAGGTTTATTGTAGCGTAAAAGAAAATTTAGTTTGTCGACAAATTAAATTTCAAGAATCCTAGGCAATGAAATATAACGATGGTCCATGAACCTGATTTTGATTGTTGGTATTGTAACAATAAATAATATATTTCCCGTTGTTGCAACTCTTAGTCCTATTACGTCAATATATAAAAGAAAGAAACAATATATATATACATATATACTAGGGGAAAGTAGGGAGTATTGCACCACATCTAAATTAAATCACTTCATAGGAAGTACAAGACCTCTAAAGCTAATGTCCCATGCGGTTCAATTTACTTGATGGTGCGATGTACGCTTTGTTCCCTTATACTGAGAATTATTATTATATATTAAAATAAATATTTATTATAATTTACGTTCGATCAAAGAAGAAAATTAGACATTATGTACTCCATTGTATTTGAAATGTTTAAGCGTAATAAAGCTATTGCTAAACTCTCAGCACAATGACACATGACATGATTATCATGATGACCATGTAATCATTGAGCTCTAAATGTTGCCCCGAAAGGAGAAATTTTTTAAAAATTATAATCGAAATTAAATGAAATTTGGACATCTTAATCAAATCATGACAAAACCTGGAATCTGAAAGAAAGAGTCGATTCACATGCGCATTTGAAATTCAGTATCATTTATTTACACCTAAGTTACAATGCTATGCAATAATTTAAGAAGTTAAATGGCTTAATTTCACAATGCCTGCAGTTTCATAATATCTAAGTCTAGACGATGAGACAAGGGCACATAGTGGTCAATGTCAGCGAATTCATCGATTTCAGTATTTTCTTGTGGGACTTTGTCAGTATCCTCTTTCGTCACATCAAGTACACCCATGTTTCCGATACTTAAATCAATATCATTTCTTAGGATCTGTTCACTTGATTCTTTCATCATTTTACATTCATTCAGATCAAGGTCAACTGAAGGAATTTCGGTTGGAACTCTGGTATTGCAAATTTTATCAATAATTCCGGACATGTCCGATTCCCATTCCTCGTCACTGGCAAAGTCATCAGCAGTCAAACTGTCCAGCATTCTGTCCAAAGTGTTATTCATTTTTGTCATCCTCTCAGCGTTTTTGATCCTTTCAATTTGCGGCCCACATTTTGCACGTTTGGGAGTAATTTCTAACTTGCTAAATGAATCTTCTAAACTCGGATTTTTTTTTATAACATATTCGTCTATTTTTCTATTATTGGTGACGTCGACAAGTTTCTTTTTACCTCGCTTTGCTGCAGGTCTTTTGACCGCCTGGTTATTTTCTTTAGACTGTTCAGCATTGTCAGGCATTTCAACATTCTTCTTCTTTGCCCTAGATTTTACACTTTTACCTTTCTTCTTGCTCAATTTCTCTTCTTCAAATAATTGGACTATTTCTGGGTAACATTTGACAACTAAATTCTGTGGCTCGATAGTATTGAGCATTCCCGAAAGCTCTTGGTTTTCAGAATCAAGTTTCTCTGTTTTTTCTTCATCTTCACTGGATTTTGAAGCTGACAGTGTTACCAATCCATTCAAGAAATTTTCTGTGTCAGTCCAGACGATTTCATAACTCGCAACGGACTTTACATTTCTTACTTTCTTTATTCGTTCAGGAAACAGCAGCGTCGTCAATGGCAAATCGTTAGAATATTTCAAAAAACTGATATTCTCTCTGAGGGCAATCTCTGGTAGATGGAGTAACTGCCAACGAGTCATCAGTGGAAGAAATTTCTCAAACGAATAATCCGGTTCCCAGCAAACTTTCTTTTCCATAAAAAACTAAACATACGATGAGTAATTATGAGTGAAGTTTATTCACTCTGTCGAAATAGGATTTTCTATGATACTTCGGATTTGACTTACTATGAATTTATTTAGTTTTGGCTGCTGCCACTTGAGATCCAAGCTCGATGGAACAGGACCTTTTCTAACGAGGTACTCGTTTATTATTTCTTCATTGGGAAATGAATCGATTAGGATAGCTTTTTTTCGCATAGCGATTTCATTCTGAATCAGCTTTTTTTGTTCTCTGATGAAAAATTTTAAAGGAAGATTATCTTGGTACAAGTTGTGGTCATTATTATCAACGAAAACAATCATACTTACTTGTAATCACTGCTACAACCCGTCACCGTACAGCAAGTGGAGCATCCAGTTTTTGTGTGAACTCTGACATTACCATCGTGACCACAAGATGTGCATAATTTTGTATTGGCTAATGCAGCTTCCATTTTATCAAATTTTCCGTCCATTTTCCAGCTTCTCAGTCTAGAGATATAGAAAGTAAATTTCAAATGATTCTTTTTTCAATCAAAGAACAAAAATCTGCTGGAATTTCTGTCTAATTAATATTTTACTACAGTAACCAATATTTACCTATCCAATATATTTTCATCACCGATATACTCAAACAACTTTAAAGCCGCTTCTTTACCCACCCCATTTAATCCATCGTCATAATCACATCCGCACAACAATGCCAAAGCTATCATTTTATCCCTATCTAAATTTAACATCTCTTCAGTCTTTTCCATGCTGTAGACATCGATACTTCCAGCAGACGATCCAGTTCCACTGAGATTGAAGTTTCTGTACACGGTCTTTCCCCCATACAGAAAACAATCATTATCTTGACTTACGCAGCCATCAACAATCTGTAAAAAAGTCAATGGAAGTTTGAGTAATTTTATAAAACTTGCATTTAAAATAGTTGATGAGGTGCCGTTAAAGGTGCCGCTAACCCCGTCTGCATTTAGGTAGGCACACATTGCTTCTGCTTCTCCATAGCTTCGAACACATTTGATCCCCATGTAGCTAAGCATTTCTTCACATTCTTTAAGTACATGATTAAATCTACTTCTACTGCTTTTAGCAGCAACTTTTCTAACAGCGATCGTCCCAGTTCTCTTCAACTGCTGGATGTCATTGCGCCTCTCTATTGTCTTCTGTTTTAGTTCTGGAGCTTTACCTTCTAATACAAAAACTGGGCGAATATCTTGTAGAAGTAGATTCATAGTTCGAAAATACAGATTCCTAGAATAAAAAAGCTTCGAGTTATCAAGAGTATCTCGTCCAACACCTTCTGCTCTTACCGGAGGTAGATTTTTGGCTGTATAACATATTCGGTTGCAGTTTGAGTATCGACGATCCAGCAGCTCAAGTCAATGGCTAAAGTTTTACCTTGTAATTCAAAGAGTGGCTTTCTTTCACAGAATGGAGTTAAAATCGTCCACAAATGTTTCACTCCCATCTTTCTCAATAGTAAATAAATGATGCTAATTTTGGAGGCAGATTATATGGTATTAATTTTCTTTGTTTTTCCTACTGATGTATTTATACACGTAATAAATACAATATTCAACGAGAAGCTCGAATGCGTGTCTAACATGGATTGAAACTACCTTGGTTTAATATTTTGTAGAAATACCTTTGATGAGCAGTAAAACAGTATAAACGTCCCCAAACAATATTCAAAAGTCTTCTGCTGTTTGACAGCTGCGCATGGTTATGAATAGAGATAATAAATTCAGACAGAGATCAGTGGCTGCACTTATGTCTGAATTTGTGATATATGTATGTATATGTATGTACGAAAAGTGACAAGTAGCGCCGAGTAGCGTAAAATCGGCTGGCGGAACTTGCGTGAACTAAAATTCCAAGTTTCTTGCCCCTTGACTCTCCGAGACCCGCCTTACAGCGAGTAGGCCAAAGCGCCTGATGATATACGCACCCGCATTACACGAAAATAAATCTCCGCTGTAATGCGGGTCTCGGCGAGTCAAGGGGCAAGAAACTTGGAATTTTAGTTCAGGCAAGTTCCGCGAGCCGATGTTACGCTACTCGGCGCTACTTGTCACTTTTCGGCGGGGAAGATGGAGTAATTGAATAATTAATTAAAAAATCGAAAATAAATCGGGGAAAAATGGGTAATAATCAGAGAAAAATTGGGAGCAAATCTGGCATAGTGCAGCTGGGATGCCTTTGTTTGCACTCAGTTGGTCTTTTTCGTTCGCCTTGACGTGTGTGGCTCCAAACGCAATTGACGTTTGCAGGTAACCCCGCGGATCAGGGATAATTGCGAAAATCCATTCATTATCTCGCATCTAAATTAATTGTAGCGTCAAAGTGCAGCTGTGCAGCCTCAAAATGGTGAGTTTCATAGCTAATGAATAATAGTAACTGTAATACGTGGTTAGAATGTGTTATTAATTTATTTTTTTTCGCGAAGCGCACGTGATGAAATCAATCATAATTAGGCAATAAATTCTCATTAATATACTACCTCTTCGAATTTATGCTCTGTGTATCGCTCCTTTTCTAAATTTTGACGCCAAAAATCTGCGTCAAGCGTTAGCATGAAATTGCACCATATCAATCGACATTCTGCGATTAGATGCAACTTTAGTTAGCTAAGAATTCAACGGCTGCGACGACGAAGACGGCCGCGTTGACATTTGTTACTAAACTATTGAATCCGCGGTGGTCCCCCGTAAACCGAGTCGTTGGCAGGTGCTCGTTGTGCATTTCCCGGCAAATGTAACGATGTCCTTTCATTAGGGTAACGTTTCCAGTGCATCGTGACGGAGTATTGTAATCGGGTTTCTATATTTTTCCATCAAGTGAATCTCCGGTAACAATCATCATGGATAGAAGAAAAATGTCGTAAGTATTTGTGTTACAGAGTGCCGTCAATCATCCTACTCTAGCGATCATTCATTTCGTTGCAAGGCGTTACGATCCAGTCAATCTTGTACGTAGTCACTTATCTAATCTAATCGGACAGATTTCCGCAACCCATAACGTGAATTATTTTTTCGGGCACCAAACGATACAAAGAATGAGACAAAGTTTACAAAAAATTCGTAATCACCATTTGAAAACTCAGCAATAGGTTAACCGATATTGGTTTTGGTGTCTCTGTCACCCGTTATAAAATACCCGACCACCTCCCTCTAACGCTCATATAGCTTATTGGATTTGTTGCTTTAACTTCATTAGTCGTCATTGCTGCACTTAAGTTACCTCAATCGCAATTATGAAACAGCAGAAAGGCTTAGGTGGTACCGACTCTGTTGGGCCTTTGGATTTTAATTAGGTGCATCTGCGCTCTCTCATCGTGTGATCATTTTTCTATTCTTACGACCATGCGAATTGATAACAAGTTTAGTACGTGGTACACTATTCTGATAGTCAACTCGTGCTTAAAAATTAATTAGGTTTATCAGTCGGGTATTATTGACTCTGTTTTATTTAGTGTTGGTTGCAGAGTTTGCAATGAGAGTATGAGAAATCAGCTGACAGAATAGTTTTTCAATAGACACAGTTTCCAAATTTACTAATATCAAGTTAGAAATAAGACAATTATCGTAATCTGTTTCTGAAAGTTTGGGTTTAGAATGAGATCTATCATTTCTCAAACTTGTTAAGTGCAAGGAACGTTTTATTGTAGCTATTACACAATAGTTTTGGCATTTAACTCACAAAGTAGAGTACTTTGAATACACCGTGAAATGGACCTGATGAATTTGCTAATTAAGCTCTGCTGCGGTACTGAATTGCTTCAGTTTTTATTTTGAAACTCTTTCTAGCTGAAAAATCTCATAGTGACTCCAAAAACCAACTTTAACTTGTGTTTTGTAAGAAAATTTTATAATAACATAAATTCATAGTTTTTGGCTTTTGTAATGAACATTGTTAACTGAATAGGTTGAACGAGTCATTGACATTTAATGAAATCAATTCATTTCAGCACGTCAGGGGATTCCCTCTACCAAACTTTGGAAATTCAGAAGACAGCAACTCCGGAGGAGATCAAAAAGACATATAGAAAACTTGCCCTCAGGTATCATCCTGATAAGAACCCCAACAATCCAGAGGCTGCTGAGAAGGTTAGTATCACCTTAGCGAAGAAAATTTTGTTCTTATGCTGTTAATTTTGGATAGTGAAAATAAATTTTTGATTTGTTACAGTTCAAAGAAATCAATAGGGCACATGCCATCCTTACTGATTTAACAAAACGCAACATATACGATAACTATGGCTCCCTCGGTCTGTATGTAGCTGAACAGTTTGGAGAAGAAAATGTTAATGCCTACTTTGTGGTAACTTCTGGTTGGTGCAAGGTAAAAATCTGAAAACTATTCTAAAACGTGGACTTTTGAATTAAAAACTTCAACAGTTTTTGAATTTCCACAACATACTCCGATGCAACATGAAGTGAAAATAACTACAATCTGAATGCTTTTTTTCCAGGCAATATTCTTGGTCTGTAGTATAATAACTGGCTGTTACTGCTGTTGTTGCTGTTGCTTTTGCTGCAACTTCTGTTGCGGTAAATGTAAGCCAGCACAACCAGAGGATAGTGGGGCATATCACAATTTACAGGTCAGTGTTTCATAATCAATAAATTTATCTCAATTGAATTTCACTTCCATAAAGGCATTTTTGAAATTGGAAGATAACAATAACCAAGAATTCCTGAATTGCTTGTGATTTGTATCTAGAGTTCTGTAGGCAGTTTCGCATTCACGATATCCGAAGATTTCTTGTGCTGCTGATTATTTCTTCTTGACTTGGTTTTTACATAGTGAATGCAACTTTGTCCAGAATTCGTTTCCAAACATTTCTTTTGCATTCTCCGTGGAAATAGATCCAAGGAACGAATTACGTGATTTCTCAGGCGCAAAACATACAGTTCTTCAATTGAAATTAGCAAAAAAATGGTTTAATTGTTATAGCTTTGCATATTTGATGTGTGTAGTCGAATGTTAGGACACAGTAGAAGAAAAAATAACGATTGTTTTACTCGTCGAAGAGTAAGCTTTTGGAAGTTATAGCTGAATGTATATTGTACAAAATTTTAGTTTGAATCGGTGTCTGAATGGACGATAGAAGTGATCAATTTTATCTGTACTTTTTGTAGTAAATTATTCTGTAAGTCATTTATCTGCACATTAATTTTTTATTTTTTTCGGGTGTTTGATATACTTTTATCTTATTACCCCTGAACGAAGAATCTGATCTACTTTGACTAAAAACGCTTTTTATTCTGCTCTATAGTTGGCTATAGATGGTTTGGTAATATCTCAGAAAAAATTTTACTTTATGTCTGTGGTCATCAAGTGGTTTATCATACATTATTTGACCGCTTCTTATTACAAAAAAGTTTTGCAATTTAACACTTGACTGTGAAACTTTTCCACCTTTCTTTCCATCATTTTCTTCACGTTTTGTTGTCATAATCTCCTTGTTAGTTTTTTGTGCAATTTTCACTAACACAGTGTGGAAAATGTCAGAAATAACGACAGGATATTGTTTATAAAAAAAAAACCCAACCCTCCGTCAACCACCAGAGGAAGAAGGTATGTAAATTTGAAGTTATATAACTTGGGCGATATAAATAATAATTCCTTTCGCACATTACTCATTAGCTTATTGCCAATTACATTGATCATTCATTGAAAAAATTATAAATAATTATTACAGAATAATTTTCTCACTTGCTGATGGTTGGATTTAATATCATAACGTAGAATTCATTTTATTCCAAATTCAATTTCGATTTTTATCGTCTGCTCTTCATTATAAGTTTAAAGTTTTAACTAAAATGATTAAGGATCGAAATATTGTGACTACAGAGACTCATGAAACTGATTTTCATATCAAATATTGCATCTCGTTGGAATTATGGAAGAGTACCTCCTTTCTCTTGCTACTTTGTATGTATTTTCTGTGCATCTCCTGCCTGACCATGTACTTTTGATGATTGTTTATGACCCTGCAAGTTCAGTTGATCACGTTTACAAATGTCCCTTCTTCCAAGTTGTGGTAAGTATTACGCAATACCAATATTTCTACCGTTATTGCGAGATATTTTTTTTAGTAATTGCTTGGATGGTAACTAGGAAGTATTTTTCATCATTATTGAATTAGACTAATCCACATTTTCTACATAACTGCTTTTGAAACTCATTTTATAGTTTGCAGATGATTCACGTAGAGTATATTTTTTGTTGACAAAAGAAACGTTCTTATAGTCACGTAGAAATATATGGAAAAAATACTTTCAATTATCTCAATAAATGTAGCTATGCCTTGGCTCGGGTTTTGAGCTCATTGTGTATTTTTTTGTAGCAATGACCAGTTTTTCAGCTTGTCTAATGTGCTTTGAAATTGTCAACCATCAACTAAAATTACCATGTGCTTCTTGGGCATGATCATGATGACACAATTTGCTATACTATGCTACAATTAAATCCTTGTTTTGGTAACAAAGAAAGTATATGCCAGATATCTCTGTGAATCCTGATTTGATGACAATCAAACAATAATATCATGACTGAAATTTTAGGCACACTCACATTTTATTTGTACCAAGTTCTAAGAATCGAAAAGTTAACAAGGAGTTGTTTGACAACTTTCCTTTGATAAAAAACGAAGAAACATTTCACCGAAGGGGATTATTTTGCAGAATAAAACCAAAACTCGAGTGGCATTGTTGGGGGTAAAAAATCAAGAAAATAAAAAACAGGACAAGTTTAGGTCATAATTTTCCACTAACACTCGGCACACATTTTTGTTTCACAACATCTATGTTTATTCGGAGCATGCCTTATTCCATTATCATGTGAAAGGCAACAGATAATTTATGGCATTTTATATAAAACTACTATTAGTAACAATCAATCGATTGAATCATATGTAAACTCCTGTCTTCGATGACCTGCTACTTTCGATTTCAATATCTGCTATTCTTAGTTTCACATGAATTTTAATATCGATTCATGTTGTATGTACAAGAAATTTCCGAATATGTATCACATCAGTGGACTCTAGGGAAGCAATTAGTCTTCCTTTACTGATATGTGGATAAATTTTCATTGCCAAGCATGTGCTGCCTGATCTTGAAGGGCATATAGGATAGAAGTTTTGTTTATGTTGTTGTTGTATTGTAGCGGAACCAGAACCCCGAAGGAGGCGTAGTGACTGACCAGCCGAGAGGTGGGCCTAAGGTAAGTCAGCTTCGTGCTGCGCATTAATTTTAGCTAGTTTAACACTGAATTTTACGTCTCTACGTTTTCCACACTGTCTCGAGGTACTGTATTGTCTAATTTAAAAAAAAAAACAGCAAAAAATGGGTACTCAATGAATAAAAATAAGTAAAAATGACTTAATCAAGTTAAGTTGTAGTTCAGAGATCCCACGTTCTCATTCGCTATATGCTACTATAATGGTTTGCAACAATTTTTTGAATGTAAATTAAGTCAGCTCTTTACTTACTAAACACTCATCGGTAACTTAATGGAAAGTTTGAGTATTTTTCTCTCCAAATCAAAAAAGAAATTTGTACCAGCCCAATGACCATTGAATATTTTTGCCTTATAGGAGGATGAAAGTGACGAAGACGCTGTGACGGCACAACCTCAAGGAGGTGCAGCCCAAGGAGCGCAAACTGTATTCGCAATGCCGCCACCACCAACAAAGGCAAATGAAAACACTACCCTCAACAGTGGTGGAGAACGCGTTATTTATACAACTGGTATTTCTAGCTCTTGAATTAATATGAGTCAGTAGTCGTCGATTTGTACAGTTTTTGTCCAAGGAAAAATATTTATCGTAACAATTTTTTTGTTATTCGAGGACAGACTATGTATAATCACGAAAGCATGCCACAAAACAAGTGTTTTGCATAATTCATACCATCGGCTGCACTTACCAATCAAAATGTTATTGTTTATCATTCTTATTTAAAAGTGATGGTACATTCATCTGTTATCACTTTGATTGAATGAACATTCTTCATCGAGCGCTTACTTTTGATTGGAGTTGTTTTACATGCTGAAGCGATATAATCGTTTATTTAAAATCCGGAGTATTTATCAATGACTTTAGTTGATCGGATGATATTTCAGGACACTTGTAATTCTATGTAGTGTAAAGCATGCTCTCCTGCATATTCGTTCCTAAGTATAAGATTACCCACATAATCGATCCTAAGTATAGGTATACACAGCGCAGTTAACACAGCTTATCATTATTCTTTCTCATATTAGATGTTTTACTTTATTTCGCGCCGATGAGCTTCATTAAGAACTTCTTTGCACCCAAGAATACCATTTCAATTTTATGGATATTATTATTGTCACTATTCATCGTATAATTTTTTGTTCTCTGTATGAGATGAAAGTATTGTTGACTTTTTCGCAGTACTTTAGAAGCATGCTTTACTTCTAGCTTTGAGTATAAATATTATTATTATAATTTTTATGATGATACATAACCAGATTAATCATGGATATTGTTCGTACATTCTACGTATTGCCATTAATGAATTAAATTTGTGGGAAATTTTTTTTCACAAAGTTATTGTAAATAAATATGAGGTATTGAAAGAATACCCGATACTGCACTAGTAGTTATAGGTAGGATTTTTTTTGTTTTTCTGTTTTTTGCAGTTGATTTTTATGTCGTGCATAGTCGTAATTACTGGTACATTAGATCGATTAGAATTACAAGACAGTATCTCACTTTGTTTTTGATTATACAATAACAGCACAATAGCCATTTTAGATTTGTATAAATTCTTAGCTTTGCCCAACAAGAAATCATGTGTACAATTTATGTAATGCAGTTTCATTATTATTAAAATAATATACATCTCACTTTGCTTTTATCTTTTGCGTTATTTATATGTTGTCATTACTTTTGCTTATCATACAGATATTTTTTGTTTTTATTGTTGTACTATTTAAGGATGGTCAGAAGTGTGCAAGCACTCGAAAAACGCCGCCTCTGAGCTTACGCTTTTGTTGATTTTTCCGGTACATTTAATACGTTTGAATGTGAAGATAAATGATCGGAGATCAACTTAGCTATTTCTAAAATTTTTTGCACTATTCTTACTGCAGTAATTAATTTGTATTTGTTTAATGTATAGTTTCAAAAATCTTGATGTTATTCGTGTAAAATTTCGTTAATCGCAATCTGGTACATACTAATAGTAACGAATGTTATTTGTAATGTAAAATGTGGTTGTAGCCACAAACCCGTTCGCTGCAGGAGCGACGATTCTGCCATCCAATAATGGACCAACCGAGTGGTAGTCACTTACCACCCGAAATATCCGCTGATAATAGAAAAATCGAAGACGCCTCTATCAAAGTTGCTACCAGAAGTACACCTCCCGATTGAATGACCGAGTGATTATTGAATCGATTCGAGTCAAGTATTGTTTCAATATACAACTTATTCCAGTAATATATATCCTCGTTAAGTTTGAAATTTTGTTGCTATAAAAAGATAGTACACAATAAACGATTTGTGAGCACACAATCTATAGCTAAGCGACATGATTATTTTAACTGAGGTTGAGGTAGTTTTGATTGATTGATTTTTCGAAATTTTAAGAATCGTGTAAATAAGATCATTGTGTATGCAGATGAAAAACAAGAAAAAAAGAATAATGAGATGAACACTACTGTAATCCAGAGTTAGAATGTAGCATGTAGCTTTCCACATGATGATTCTGAGATATGAAATGGCAACTTTTTAATTTCCTTACATCAGTTCCATTTATTGTTAGTTTCATTGCTGGCATTCAAAACACTAAAAATAAATGAATAAGGAATGACAAATCTTACATAATTGCTAGATAATTATTCAACTGTTGAATTAGTCAAATTTTTCTAATATCTTGCACAAGAATTACACATTCACAGATAAAATTTATTATTCTCACTACGGATTGTGAGCATTCAATTATTGTTCGAGGGTGTGATATGCCATTCGAGACCTATCATACCCCTGCCGGATAAATAATCATTTCAAAACGATCAATCGACGAAAGCTCTGATTCAGAATTTTCCTGTATTGTATGGTATTGTGAAATTTTTGCCTTAGCTCTGCCCTCGATCAAATAAGAGTTACGGCAAGAGTGCTATTATATGGTTGGGCACAATGACAATATAATATTATACCTACCTACGCATATACCTAGTTGTATCACTATCGGTTTTGAAATTCGGTCACACGCATTTATTCCTCACAGAGCTATAATGGCATGGATTTCGTTATTATAAATCTATGTACGTACGTTCTATCATGTTAAATATCTTATACGCGTATTGAATAATTTGAATCTATTGAAAAAAATCAATCGAAAGCATCCAGTTCATCTTGTTGGATCTTATGATAAGTTGAATGCAACGGTTCATACTGAAGGGCATAAGTTTTAATCCTGAGTATGGCGTTCAACTCTTTTACCCAAATAAATGATCTTGTAACATTGAAATCGTGTTTGAAACTGTTGATTATTGTTTTATTATAAATATCGAGACTTTATCCTCGTCGAGATCGAACACATATTATGCATAAAAAAATAGAAAAAACGAAAGCATGATAATGTAATTAGTTAGTTATATTCTTCTCCCACGTTTGAAATTGTTAGCATTTTATTCTAATGTTTGTTATGTATAGGCATATGATATATAAACTATCGACGAAATTATTCATCATCTGACGCGATCAGTTTGGCACATTTAAATTGTATAATTTGATTTGATTTTGTACGATTAATTAAATGTAAAAATAGAATTGTATCAATTTTCTGTTATATCATACAATTACGTTATAAACTGATTCTTTTTTCCCAAAGCTGTTGGATATTTTTTTATTTGCAGTTAAATTTCCGTACTGACCTGTGACAGTCGGGGAATCATAATACGAATATAAATTCTTATATTACATGCATACAATAGCAGCAAGTAGAGCGCCTGTGAAAGAATTGCAATAACAGTTACATTCTACATACATATACTATAAAATGGCAATTAAAAACTGATTCGAGAAAACCTTCGTGCCCTGATATTTTGAACTCGTGGATTCATTTTGAATTAATTCTTTGGGTAACTTATTGAATCATTCTTTTACTTATTGCGATTATTTTGTGTCGAATAGCCAGGTGTGCATGATATTGAAGCTCTGATATGATATCAGTACAAAACATTGAAATAATCGAATATGCAGATATAATGTCTTGCAGTCAATCTTTAGACCAGATTTTTAAAACGCTGCATAAGTGTATGAGATTCAATTTCAATGCAATCGGTTTCATCCAGTGTGTTGCTAAATTTTGTCGAAGTTTGTACCGGTCTTAAGGCCAACAACTGTTGCTACAATGATCTCTAAGGAATCAAACTAACGATTTGAAAATCATCGTACAAATAAAAACATTGCAAGAGTTCTGGAGACCCACAATTTATCACGAGAAACCTACGTTTGCATCGCTGCCTAATATCAAAGGTGCTTCCTTCGAAAATCAATCGTTTTTGAAATTGAAATGAAGTATCGTAAAAGGCGATGGTTGTAACTAGTACCCGAAAGAATCTACATGAAAATCACTGCTCAATCGAAATCTTACAAACGTCTGTCAATACATGAATAAAAAGGATATAACTGCGGTAAAGCTCTGTTACATGATAAATTTTACTGCTTCCACGATAATAATGTACACCGAATAAATTAAATGTAAAATGTATTTAATCAAGTCATATTTGAATTCTACAGAGATTATATACGTAAAAAATGTATTGATTAATAATTATTACTGATCATGTGTATTGTTAATGTTGTCGAGAGTAATTATATTAAACATTATTGCATTGTCTCATAATTAACACAATGAAAACAAAATTGAAAATTGAATAAAAAAGATAATATTATAGATGTACGTAACATGTAAGAGTACTCAAAAAGTATACCCATTATTTACGAATTATTTAAATTACAAATTAATTAAAAAAACAAATTACTAATTGCATTAGAATTATATACATATATTATCAAATTAGGTATGGTAAAGTCATCATGTAAAATTATGTGAGAATTGTAAATAAATAAGTATGCAGCTTATACAGTCTTCATTTCCAGTTCCAATCAATATAATTTGAATTGCCTGTGCCTTTCAAATGAGATTTGAATTCGTTGGCTGGAGCGTAACGTCCTCTACGACCGTTCATTGGATTTCTACGGTAGCGTTGCGCTGCGCAGTAGTGTTCGATATCTTCGTATCACCACGTGTTTTGATACGGGTTATTCCGGCCAGAGTTTTAGCGTTTATACTGTGATTAAAGAAATCGTGAATAGTGCTGCTGTGAATTAAAAATGACGAAAAAAGATAAGCAGATCAAAACCGAGCCTGAAGATGAAACAGAGGTAATGGAAGTAGATACGTCGATTGTAAAAGGCAGCAGCTATGAAGACAAATTGAACAACGTTAGTATCATTGCTAACCCCATGGCCTCGAAGAAACTAACCAAAAAAATCTACAAGTTAATCAAAAAAGGTAGGTACTGTTGACTGGGTTTGTTGATTTGTCAGTTCTCAGTCTGTAATTGACCAGCGATCGTTTTCCATCAACCTCAAATTTTTATAATATTCGTATTTGTTTTTCAGCGGCAAAGCATAAGACCTATTTACGAAACGGGCTTAACGATGTCCAGAAGCACATACGGAAGGGAGAAACTGGGTAAGGATGCTGAATTGTACGATGAAGTATTGACTTCTCATTCTTAGTAAATGTGAACCATACACATAGGGTTTTTCTATTATTTATGACCACTTGATTTTTATTCTCGTCCATTAGGCTGGTAGTTTTTGCGGGAGATGTTACGCCAATAGAGATAATGTGTCACTTGCCGGCTGTTTGTGAAGACAAAGACATTCCGTATTGTTATACACCGTCCCGACAAGATATCGGAGTGGCGATGGGCGTGAAACGTGGTAGTTTAATGGTGCTTATCAAGGAGCACCCAGAATACAAAGATCTCTACGATGAAATCAAAAAAGAAATGGTCAAATTGGCGCTGCCGTTGTAAGTTATATTTCCCACATTTGGGACAACATAATCGATTTAATGTATAGAATAATAAATGGCGTGAGTTTCTACAACTGGAATATCCACGTATGGAATGAAATTAGGTGATATAAAATGAGATTTTTTTTTTATTACGAAACGTTTTCCTACATTTGTATTAGCTTATGATTAATTCACCATCTCCTCCAATTCTTTCTCAAGCTATTAATTATTTTTATTGTTTCGATGACATCGTTTTTGGTGTTACAACTGATGCGAGAATCTACATCAGCCATATCCCAGCTATTACAGATTACTAGACGACCAATAAGTTAATAATACCATATTTTCCCTTCCAATACACATTGTGGGAAACCAAACAGAGTTTTGATTAAAGAAAAAGCAGGATACTTTTCACACAATGTGAGCAAAATGAGCAGCAAATCTGCGATTTCCCATTTTTAAGAATAAAATGAACAGATATATCATCATTCATTCGTTCTGCCAATATCGTCAAATTAGCTGGTTGAATTTTCCTGATCATTTTGCAGATCACCTACAGTGATTGTAATGATTGCAATAGTGTGTTTCGTAACCTAACGGTATCTCTGCGACGTTTTCAATATTCCTTATCGTTAGTTACAGTAGAATGCCGAACATCAGTAGAAAATATACACGTATCTGAATTGTAAGGATTACATTGACATGAAAATTGACGTAGCATTAAACTAGGACGTATGTTAATATCCTTACCTAACTTGGTACCCAACATTGAGGCTTTGCCTGTACTGAAAGGCAGTACTAAGTCGCTTCTAAGTCGCTTGATATGAATCAATGAGCTAATCAGAGGACCATTTACAGCGTACGAAAAATTACATGTTACACTTTTTCATGACAAGACATTTAATGTAAGACTTGCAAAAAGTTTCGAATAAGAAATGCATGCCAGTGACATCATTGTACCTTCTGTAATTTGAAGACTGGTCGTAAAATCTGTTCGACAACATTTTGAGTTGCGATATAAAATCATTGTACGATCCCCTATACATTAATTTTTACACACTAGTGGAATGTTTCGAAGGAATTCATGGTATTTTTTGTATGAATTATTCATCATTTTAATGAAATCTCGCTAACTCGCTAAAGTATTATCGGTTGTTTTTCTCCTATGCTAAGTTATCGGTCTACGATTAACAAATTTGCTTACGTCTCACTTTTCTTTTCTTTGTGCAAATTCATTGCTTGTGATAATTCGGATTAACGTTCTTTCAGACAACTTTAGCAATTATTATAGAGTGTTCTCAGATTTCATATCACTCGTCTTAATAATTATAATGAAATTTATCCGTATTGCTTACTGATTATCTTACGTAAGATATTAGTCAAAATCAAGTGTCCTAATCGTTTATTTTCTTACTTATATTGTAAGCGAGGATAATTCTTAGCGTATCTTCACAATTGAATTATATCTTTGGATACGTACCCTCAAGAGTGCAGCGTGAGTGATCCATAATATTGAGATTTGAGTAGTTACGATTGATTTTCGAACGACGAATATTTAATCATTGACAATCCAACTTAGTCAGTACTAAATTCTTCATGTTGAATGATCCTAAATGATTCTATATTCGCTTATATTACATAAATTTAATCGCTGCTATCGTTTCTACAACGTCTTACACAGATGTTGATTTTTCCTTAGCTTGCGCTTCCATATCGAAAGTGTTTCTATTATTCGTCAAATGATCTAACAAATATCTTATTCATATCTATACACACGTACAAACGCGAAGTGATCAATGCTCCGTCATATAAAAGTATCTACAATCGAAGCATGTTCGCTCGTGGGTGATTTTGAAGTAATTAAAAAAAATTTCTAAATTTAAAATTTGAAAAGAAAAACACCAAAGTCGGTAATTATAAAAGCACAGAAATAATAATTATAAGTTATTGTTCACATAGTCGATTCGTTGGAAAAACAATGACCATATATTACGTTCTTTTCTCAGGGTTCGTTTATTGCAATAGAACTATTTTTCGGTACGTGGAAAACTGCAACTAACAAATAAGTTATCACATCACGCTGAATGTAGGTATTTTTCAATGAATATTTTGGACAATGAAAATCACGTTGTTGTTTTATATTCATTCTGAATAGGTAGGCATGAATAGTTGGCTTTCGAAAATACCTTCAAAAAGCGCGGTATACCTACTTGGTTAATTAAATAAGTCGCCTGTCGTGACCAATTAATTCGGAATAATTTCATTTCCCTGCCTATCAGATTATGGAAAAATGCTGCAGGCATATAATTTTCTTCGCCGTTAGCGTTAGATAATTTGAGATTTTAATTTGTACTATATTTGGCTATTTGCGACTTATGTGAGTAAAAAATCTCGGCTGATTAGATTATTATTCTACTTCAATCCACGTGATTCTTTTCGTTTTTCATTCTATGAGAATAGATGGATAGTGGGATTCTATTTGCATGCAAGCGCGATATTGATTCTGCATCAACACATTATCGGATCAGCTGCTCCGATGAATTTTTATTCTGTTTTCTTTTTTTTCTTTATTTTTATCAGCTACCTGTCTCGCGAGGTTTCTCAGATCCGTGATTTTAGTGTTTATTTCTTCTTGATTATTACGGTTGATACGATTTTAATGCGCGAATCGACGTTGGTGAATTGATATGATGTATGAACAGGGCGACGGAATAAAATGATAGTCTAGTATCGAAGAACTGTAGCGAAACACCCTCTAAAATATACCTATAGTACATATCGCGGTTGGTGAAATCGTGAAATATCGTGAGCAATTAAAAAATTCGTTATCGTATATCCATCGGAAGCAAATTATCCCCGAAATGCTTCATTCATTTTTAAATTTCCTCAAATACAAATCGACCACTCCTGTAACACTCTTCCTGGTACTGATCTTCATGTGTATCTTGAGTCGAATCATTTTGTGCTGAAAATTATGACCGCTTTTCGCAATTCGCATTTTGAATTTCAGATTGAATTATACGCAATTTTTTTATTTCCGGGGTCTCGTCTTAGCATTAGATGTTGAGAAATTTGGATAATCGATCAAATTCAAGAAGCAAAAATTCGCAGTTCTCAAAATTATCGGATGCTAAGATTCCTCACTAAGTCCTAAGTGTTTTGGACCCTTAATCGCAGGTTGCTGCTGTTGATTTATTTAATTTCTTGCTCTGTATTCGGAAATTTGTAAATTTATGAACGCAGTGCTCAAAGTAATCTACATCAAACAGGTATTATCGAATTGTAATGATAACGAGCTGAAAGCCGAGAATTCTACGGCACCAGAGTTGAGAAGATATCGTATCATCATTTATTTTAAATCGGCGAACGATCACGCGAGCAGAGAAATCGATTCACTTTCATAGTAGGTAGGTAGATGTACGTAATATGACAATAATGTAATGTAACGTAACGGGAACGTTTGGAATAACACATTTAAACGTATGTTAGAATTGATCATGTGACTGGCACAGCGGATTGTGAAAAGGTATATCAACGCGTAAGAAATGAATTCGATGAATATCGGTCGCGATCTTACAACCTATCAATATCTAACGTATGTGTATAATAATGTATTTTATGGTATATATAATCGAGATGTACTTAAGTATAAATCTGTAGCAGTATCAAAATGGTAAAAATGGTGCAGATGAATACCATCAGCACCGGGAGGATCAGGATGAACCTGACCGAGCGGCTAGAGCCGCCTTGTTCCTGTCATACCGGTTCACCAGATTCTGTCGAAGCGTCGAAGAGTGGTCGATCCGCAGGAGTTTCACTCGCAGGAGTTGCCGCTTCGCGTCTAGCTTTTGTCGAACCCGTAAAACAGAGGCAACCGGATTGGTTACGGTTACGTTTTAACGTTGGTTTGTTCTCCTTATCCTGCTCCGCCAGACATTTCTGATAGTAATCGTAGTCCTTCAAGTACCTGGACAATTGACAAGTCGTATCAAGGGGTGATTTTTTAGAGTCGGGGAGGCTTTGGAAGGTTCCAACAGACATTGCGCGACTCCGCGAAACTAAAAATTCGTTAAACTTTCGACGTGAACAGTTTTTACAAGTAAAATTTACCAGACGGGTGGCCAGCGGTGCTCGTTCAAATACTCCTGATTTTCAGGATGCAAAAGACGAACGCTTCGTGGTGACATTTTACACAACTTGTTGTAGTTTACGCATAAATGATTCATACACCAGTCGGCAAGCTGGTCGGCGTTGTGCAACTGAAATCAGATGCAGACACGATTTTACTTTCAAGATGCGAGTAAATATTCATATTTTGAGAGAACATTGCTCTACATTTACCTTGCAGGGCTCTAGTAGCCTCAGACAATTTTCAACGGCTTCGTTTCCGTCGTTCTGGGAGAGCAAATCGAGATCCTCGATGACTCGATTCTCAACCAAATTAACCAGACGAGGTAGACAAAGACGGTTCGCCAACTCGAGGAGATTCAGACATCGAGCCGACGAAATTGCCGGCACTTCATCCGTGTAGATATAGCAGAGCAGCTTATGGAAAGTGTACTCTCTGACCCCCGGGAACACTATCTGCGGGGGGAAAAATAACAGAAGTATAAAATTTCCATGTAAAACTATAAATTCTAATTGGTGAAAAATACGGTCGTCTTTACGCACCACCTTAGCACTACTTTCGCGAAAGTCACCGGAAAACATTGCCTTCATCATGTCGCATCTGGCGGTCAGTATAGCTCGATGCGCCGGCATGATTCCATCATCCAGTTCGAACATGACATCGGCAAAGAGTCCTACAAGTCCATTATTTAGAGAATAACTTTCGAAGACTTTTTTATGAAATTCTTGAAACAATCTTTCACCTTCTCTGAGGCAAATGTCCTCCAAGCGTTGCCTGACAACCACCTTGTACTGGTTGTTGAGATTGCTGTTGTAAAATTGCTCCCTCGTTTGTATGTTGTTCAGTACCATCAGGAGTTGAGGTAGCTTCAGAAATTCAGCAGCCTGTCTTATTTCCTGCACAGATTATCAATCCTCGGTAGTCGGTTGATTTTATCGCGTAATATAATCACAGTGATTGATGATCCATAACAATGTAGTAGGTATGTCTTTATGTACAGAGGTGACCTAATAACCGAACACTGGTCGATGAATGACTCTAATGCTTTTCGCCATTAGGATTTTGATCGCTAAGACGCACGCATGACTTTAAACAATAAGAAACGTATGATATTCAGAGAGACGTTATTGATGTTATATTACTCAGGAGGACACAATTAAAAATCGTTGCGTTTCAGAAACGCGATTTTTCATGCTCAAAGTACATTATGGAGCTGATGCGGGTATCTAAAATGCTGTGAAATGTAAAAT
Source organism: Athalia rosae (assembly GCF_917208135.1). Lineage (NCBI taxonomy): Eukaryota > Metazoa > Arthropoda > Insecta > Hymenoptera > Athaliidae > Athalia > Athalia rosae. The sequence goes on along the minus strand of NC_064027.1, from coordinate 30,182,179 downwards.
AAAACGTGATATTCAATATCCTAATATGATGCTACCGCTACGATCACTTCAGGCGGACATATTATCATATCTCAACGTACATACCAGTAGCGTATCAACTATGTTATTTAAACGTCTATAGTAGCTTGTGTGGTACTACTAACCAGTAGGAGACCGATAGGAGCTGTCTGAAAGAACACAGTATTTTTGATATCAGGTAAACGAACTAGAATTGCATTCCGATTCGGGTCCACGGTCACGGATATCATTGACACCTCTATAAATCCCATCGGAATTCCAATCGGCGCTACATTAACGTGGTAGTGTGTACTCATTGATTCAAATACTCATTTTACTCTTTTTTTCATTTGCCGGAACAGAATTTTTCTCAGGCTTGAGTTAGCATACTTTCAGGCTTCCAACTCAGTGTGCAGTTTTGGATATATCGTCATTCTCACAATCGGAATTACGGGGAAAAAAAAAAGAAACGAACACGATGTCATGTATGTAATATTTGGTAATTGAATAGCTTGCGGTTGAAAATCGTCGTTGCGGGTAATCGGAAGGGATTTCCGGATGGTGTAATTACCTGCAGATCGTTGTACCGCTTGTCGAGGCTTCCAGCGTATATGAACTGCAAGCATTGTTGCATCGCCGGTGGCGTTATGACTTTAGACAGCGTCACGACGATCGTTTGCTGTTGTACGTTGCTAGAATTTTCAGTCTGCCAATAATAATTTAAAGTATTTAGAATACCGATGATTATCGGCGATGGCGGTGACGCGATATTCCAGTAATTAAATTCCTCCTCCAGAGACAGAGGAACGGGAGTCTCATTTCCTCTTTGAATAATTTCTTGCGACTCACCAGAGATACTCTGATATTCTGGAAAGCTGGGTGATTGAATTCTCGCACTGCTCCCATAGGTTTCCTGTGATTGTCCATCGTCGGAAGCACTTGGAAACTGGAACGTCGTTTCAGTTGCTCCCAGACTCTGTATAGAACAGTTTCGAAAATGATTAAAATCACCCTTCGCGATTGAACCCTGCGATAAAGGGACGTCAAAAAGACCACCGACATTCTCTCGAGTCTGGGAATTTTAGATTTTTTCGATTACCCCCGAATTCAAACTGTCGTACGTGCGATATACCATTTGTCATTTTTTGCATCAGAATCGATAGAATATTTCCTTACTTGGCAGGTTTGCACTGATCGACACGTATCAGACATTCCGTATCGTCATTGAAATCCCCGACCGTCGCTTCCCCGAAAGTGCTCACCTGAAATGTTACAAGAGAAAAATAAAATAGACAAAAAAAAAAAACAGACAACAGGGGTGAGTTTTAAGAGAAATCACGTCGTGAATCGTTTATCGAATGAAAGCTCGTGAAAATTACCATGCTCGACTCGCTAGAGCTGCGCGGTGTCAGTTCCTGCACAAGTTCAATGGAGAATAGCCAGTGAAAAGCTGGTGAAGCTGCCGCGAGTAGGCAACGATGCGCTGGAAAAGACGTTCCTCCAGCTACCAGTATGACGTCGGTGTGCACCGGTTTCATCCATAAAGCCTTGAAGTTTTCCTCGTAGGTACTCGGGGCGAGAGAAACTTCCGGTGGAATCGGCTTCGGTGGACAGAACGGAGCCTGCAGACGTGGGAAGCCAAGCTTTGTTTGATTCGTCGAAATTTTCTCTCTCAAAATGTGAATCTTTACGGGAAGGAGCTCGTACCTGAAGAAGAGGTCGTTGGACTCTTTTCAAATTTGTCATCCAGAATCGTTGTTGTCTCCTCGCAATTAGGGCTGCTCGGATCGAGTTTTCGAATACCTCGTTCACCCCGTGGTACGTGAAAACGCTCGTCTCGTAGTAATAGACGCCGAGTTCTCTTGCCACGGATCTCGCCTGGTCGGGCATTACCAGGTCGCTCTTCCGCGTCGCTCTGAAAAGGTCCGAAATTGGGTTGGGACCGTTTAGGAACAAACTTCACAGGTGCGGACGACAAGTCGACTCACCTGACGAAGGGACTCCTGTCTCTGAAATAACTCAGGTAAGTTTCGTCCCTGTACATGTAACGAAGGTCATTCTTGCAACCGACCAAGAGAACCGGTGTTTGAGGACAGAAGCGACGGATCTCCGGGTACCACATCGCCTTGCAATTCCTCAATGACACCGGATTTGTTATGGAAAAACATAGCAGCACCACGTCCGATCTGTGCAGACCATCGAACGACGTGAAAAAGTGTTTATCCGTGGCATTTGAATCGAACATTGTGGGGAGGGCAACGGAACTTTGAAGAGAATTATTGTTCAAGACGGAGGCGAGCTGTACAAGTAGAGAAATTTCTAAACCGATGTAATCGATATCCTTCGACTGTCGTTCGGTAGTACCTAGCTGGTTTTGCTGTTCGTTTCGCTTGCCTAGTTCGCGGGGGATTAGCGTGTTTATTGTATCGATATACGTAGGATTGCGTTAGAGAGGGCTGGTCTGGTTAGGTAACCCGGTGATGTTGGAAAAGTTATGAAACTAGAGTGGCGAGCGTGAGTCTTGCGATGTTTACCTGCCGTAAGCAAATCGTCGGTCTTTCTCGTGGTCTCCGAAAGTGTCCCATAGCCTGAGGGAGACGTTCACGTTGTCGACCACTTCCCACGAGCGTTCGAGGACCTTGAAAGAATAGAAATCAACATTACGGTCATCTTTCGCTAGACTGCAAGTTTTGCGAATGCAACCGACGGGGTCCGGAAGACGGACGGTGATCGCGTTCGAAGTTTTCGTCACATTCCGCGGCAGTCCGCGGGGGATCGGATAATGAGAAAAGTTGATGGAATACGAGGAAGGGGGGCGAAGCACCGAGATGACAAACTTGATTAACGGTGCCACGTAAACCGGAACTGAAAAGCAATTCGATTTTCGATCACGACCCGGCCGCCAGCTAAATTGATAAGCCGGTAAAAGTGTCAGCTGGAAATAAAGCTCAGAAGAAAGACGTCGACGAGCCAGTAGGAGATTGAAATTATAAGTGTCCCGCGACATGCGAGGCGAAAAAAATTTAGATCAGTATCGGTTGAATACGGTGTGTGAGCATGCACGGTGTGCGGTCACCTGTCGATGAAATAGAGATTAAATCCAAACGTCTGGTGCGTGACGAGAGATGATAGAAAAAACTCGAAGTCCGTGAAAATTACCCAAGTTCTGAGTCTGAGAATTGAATAAACCCGAATATCGCGTTCTCGCTCGCGAGGGCATCTAGAAACTGCACGTTTCACTTTCTCGCCGGCTCGTCTCACCGAAATTTAACTTACATCTTTGTAAATTCTGTACTGATCGATGGCCCAGACGGTGGGTACGTGTGTCGTTAGAAGCTGCGAAAGAGACACTTGTTTGTTACAAGCCCTTGCGCATATCAGACGAGTTTTTCCAACGGCCGTGTCCCCCACGACGACGCACTTGACCAGTTCCTGGTGCGGCTGTTCATTGTCCATCACCGGCAATTAACACCGTTTCTCATCCAATCGTTCTTTTTCTCTCCGTCCAGACCTGCGTCTGTCACTCTGGTCGGTAGCTCGAACCACATTCGTTCTAAAGGACAGAGAAAAAGAGAAAGAAAAAAAAAAAGGGAGGAGTGAAAATTTATTTGATAATTAAAGGTAAGCACCGTCGGTGTTTGAAAATGACGGTGTTCGCCGACAGCGGGACCGGGGGGGGTGAAAACGTTGTGTAAATAAATCAGTAATTTGTTTGAGGGGTTAAAGATATGTAATAGTACACTGTTACCGTTAAATGCATGTACTAGGTAGATATTGATTTGACCCCGCGCGTCTGATTCTCTATATTTAGAGCCAACCTCTACAATCTCCTCGCCTTAACCCTGCGACGGTTGATGAACACGTACATACATACCTATACAATCGCTGCGACTATAGACCAGGTTGAGGTCTTGAGGTGCCGATAAAATATCGGAACTAAATTCGTCGTAGGCTATCGCTGTTTGTAGGATACATTTTACATTATCTTCCCAAAGTCAAAGGGGTTGTTGGTTCCCGTTTCTCAATCGTTGGTCATCCGATTCGTCGACGTTTTTCGAAAACAATTCAAAACGTTATCCGTTTGACGGAGGGGGTTCAACGTCCCTTCTGGTACATGAAAACTACAAATATCCAACGATTGGTGATAATCTATTTCAGTCCTGTCGGCTGTCGGCTGTCGTTGTACCAATTTGTCAGAAATATTGCGCTAAATAAGGAGTCGACCTCACGCATTTTCAATGACACGCGATTTCGTGGCACGAGTCATTACAGGAATAACGCCTCGTGTTTATCACCATCATTTTTGTTATAGCTCTTATTATTATACACGAAATTCGGAACTGCGAGGGAGTCGGAGCTCACCACCCCCGGGTCGACACTAGGGTGGGTTGAGAAGAAAATTTTTTTTAATTTTTTTAGCATAGGGGCAGAATTTGTACCTTATAAAAAAAAACAAATTTTCAAATGTGGAAAAAATTTTTTACTTAACATTTTGAGGTAGCCCACTCATTTTTTGAATAAATAATTAATCAAGTGAGGTACTTCCAGCTATAAAATTTTTTCCACCCTATGATTACTCGATCGATGGCATGAGTAGATGATTTTAGCTTTCAGATTTAGATTCCTGAGCTGATTATATGTGAGATTACTCTTGAAGAAGCAACAAAAAAATTCGATTTTTGAGCAAAAAATAAACCATTCTTTTAATTGGGTTTAATATGCTTTTCTTACGTATTTTGACCTCAGGAATTCGAATCTGGAAGAAAAATTGATCTATCTCTAAAATTGACCGAGTTATCGCCAATTTTCAGCTTTTTGGGGTCAAAAATAAAAAAATGATTATTTAGTCTATCTTTATGTATTATGATCTCAGGAATCCGAATCTGGAAGTAAAATCGATCTATCTGCAAAAATGACCGAGCTATCCCCATTTTTTCGCATTTTTTACCATAAAAATGGAGATATCTTGAAGGGAAAAATTCGTAGCTCAATTTGGACAACGAATTCGTGTTCCTGACGTCAAAATACATAAGAAAAGTGCCACACGATCAATTTTAAAAAATAAAAATTTTTGGTCAAAATTTGAAAAAATCGTAAGGGGTACCTCTTGGAAAAATCTCAAATTTTGGCCAAAAATTTTTATTTTAAAAAATTGATCGTATGGCTCTTTTCTTATGTATTTTGACCCCAGGAACACGAATCCGTTGTCCAAATTGAGCTACGATTTTTTCCCTTCGAGATATCCTCAAATTTGTACCAAAAAATGCGAAAAAATGGGGATAACTCGGTCATTTTTGCAGATAGATTAATTTTTCGTTCGGATTCGGATTCCTGAGTTCAAATTACATTGAGATAGACTAAAACATCAATTTTTTATTTTTGACCCCAAAAAGCTGAAAATTGGCGATAACTCGGTCAATTTCAGAGATGGATCAATTTTTCTTTCAGATTCGGATTTCTGAGGTCAAAATACGTAAGAAAAGCATATTAAACCCAATTAAAAGAATGGTTTATTTTTTGCTCAAAAATCGAATTTTTTTGTTGCTTCTTCAAGAGTAATCTCACATATAATCAGCTCAGGAATCTAAATCTGAAAGCCAAAATCATCTACTCATGCAATCGATCGAGTAATCATCAATTATTCGCTGTTGGGAGCAGAAAAATTACAAGACATATCGAGTGGTTTTAGTCGTAGACCCACTTTGATTTATCGCAATCCATGCATGGGTCGAAATATTCGAATTCTTCAATTTACCAGCGAGCCCCCGAGCTTTGCTCGAGTCAAAAGTAGTCAGCAGCGTAGCGCTTTGTTGTGAGACGTCACCTTGGGGGCTGAGCAGAGGTGACGCCCCACAACAAACCGCGCGCCCGTGGCTACCTGACTCCAGCTAATTGTAAGCTCGGGCCCCTCGTAGACCGAGAATTCGAATATTTCGCCGCATGCATGGATTGCGACGAGTCAAAGTGGGTCTACGACTAAAACCAATCGATATGTCTTAATTTTTCTGCTCCCAACAGCGAATAATTGATGATTACTCGATCGATTGCTGGAGTAGATTATTTTGGAAATCACAATCGACAATTTTTATATATTTCATATGATTTTTGACCAAAAATAAAGTACCCCACCTGATTAATTATTTATGCAAATAACGAGTGGGCTACCTCAAAGTATTTGCCACATTTGTAAAATTTTCCTTTTTCATAAGGTACAAATTGTGCCCCCATGCTAAGAAAATAAAAAAAAAAAATTATTCTCTAACCCACCCCAGTCGACACCCTATGTTCGTTCGAAGGGGTAGCTTTTTTAGTTCCCTTAATTTTCTTGTAGGTAGCGACGACCGTTCGCGATACCATTTTTAGTTTTCGCGTTAAAAGTCGGCGACTCGAAAGCTACAACTTAAACGTGAATCATCTCTTTTCGTTGCGCCGGAAATTCCTGAAAACTTGACGATAGAGCTAGTAGCCAACATATGGGGCTTCCCGCGCAAACTCAACGACTTTCCGACCCGGTTTTGCCGCATTCGCATCGCCGAATCTATTTGTTCCGTTTGTTGTTTTTTCTCCATCTCCTTTTTCGTCGTTCTTTCAGCTCTGACACCATTCGGAAAATTTATATATCGCAATATTTTTTCTACATCAATTTCTTGGAGTCACCGTTATCGCTGGTCCGGGGTGCGCGTACCCTACCCTCCCTAACGAGTCTCAGATATATACAGAAGTACGAAACCAAAAATTTCACGATTCCAGCCCGGTAATGAAACGTACAATTCTTCTCACGATGTTCCCATCTGCTCAGATTCACCCTTTTTCGCACAGAGTGAATTTTGATCGCCCGAAATTGACGCGACCTATATTTCTGTACTTTAACAGCCGATGCGTGTGAGATACGACATCAGATTACAGTGGAATGCGAACGGGAATATACCCGAAACCGTTATGAAATCGAGAAATGGTCGGGTGGAGTGTTTTTTCAAACTCCATTCTTGAAAATTCCGTCTTCGTGGTTCACGCGCTATTCACTTCGCGGTACCACGTGGTTCTCATTGAACGCTCCGAGCGTCCACGTATCGTTCACCATTTTAAAATGAACGAGGGTAATTTTCTCTCACAGTCGGACTACGTGCCGCTTCCTGTTCCTAGCCCAACAAATGACGTTTCGGTATGGGGGAGAATTGTTAACAGAATTCAATTTGATCACATTACGTAGCGTACGGCGGTATAATAATTCGACCTTGTTGCCTCGCTATAGTTTTTCATCGAAGACAAACGCCGGGGAAGAGATGTCTGCGGCAAAATAACGCAACGAATCTCTTTTCGAAATAATGAAAACCGCAATATAGAAACGGGGGTGCCGTGAAAATGAACGAAAAGCAAACTCGAACTATGAATTTTCCCGAAATCCCAGCTACGTGTTTTCCTCACACACCGAAGGTCGCGGTTGTACACAACATACCCTCGAGAACTTATTTTCAACTTGCGGGTAAAAGAGTTGTGAAAATGGTATGAAAATTGAATCGCAACAGCTATAGGAATACGCTGCAGTAAAGCATAAATTTTACCGTCTACCCTAGACGGTCTGAACTCCGAAGCCTTTATCTTAAAGCTGAACTATCGTTCGCGTACACGATTATTAAAATCCGGATTGAACGAACGACGTCCACTTGATAATTTCTACGACACTCGCGGTATCGTTCCACGATAATTTTGACAATTGTGCCGTAATTGGAAATTCGTCATTTCTCGGCATTCGTCAGTTTAGTCGAGAAACTAGACAGTGATCAATTTCCTCGCACTTAAAGTACTGTTTCGTAACCCTGTATGTTTTATCTATCCATTGATTTATTTTTCATTACCGTCAACGGTACCAAAAACGATAATAACCCATTCATAGCTGACACCTTTCAATCTTCGACAATATCGTTATCGTCATTTATTTATGGACCGTGTGGGAAGATTGAGACGAATCCATATGAGGACGAGAATGGGGTAGGCAGGCGGAAATGAAATCGGAAAGTCCGCGTTGGATCGCTGAAAAGGAAGGTGTCGAGGGACGATCAATCCATCGATCATCTGACTCGTCCCGAAGAAATTTCCCTCAGACGAAGTCGATGAATTGACGCGAGAAGAAAAAGGGCACCTATCACACTTCGGATTTCGATGGTACCTGCAGCCGAAATTTCATTCGCAACACGACGACCGACGAAACCCCGAGCCTTCAACAACTACTCCTCGATGATTTTCGCATGACTTTTGATCGTCTCGACTGATAAGTTTTCGGATCGACCTACCTTGACTGCTGCAATGACTCGGCAATCAAGTAAACGATGTGTCCGTAACGCGGAGTCGATACTTCCAGCGTCGACGGAAGGGTATTCGAGGGTCGTAATCCTTGGAAGAGGTTTCCTAGCGAGCGTGATAAAAGGGTAAGAAGAAACAAGTGGCGAAAACTAAGACGAGGTACCGGGGAAAAAAAAATGGAAAAAAATCAGAAACAATTAGATCGGTGCACCGAGCGAATGTCGGGCGTACGCCTCCTCGCGTGTTGACACCTTTTGCAATCGAACGGCCGAAAGAACGATTAAATTATATTTGAAAAATCGAGTGCTCCTTGGTTCCCCCGGATTGTCCGTGGTCACGGTGAACGGATCGCGTCCCATCAACGACTGTCTCCTCTTCGTCGGCGTCGGTTCGGAGGGCGTCGGTACGTCTCGGCGCGCGTCGTCGAAAGCTTCGAATGGTTCATTGAATGAACCCGCGCCGTGACCCCGCGTAGCGAACGCCGGTCGTCAGGTCCTGGCTTCTAGTCATTCGCAATGCTGCAGGGCGTATTTTCCGCACGGACCGGGTCGAAGGAAGAGACGTTGATCCCGAGGGCGACGGAGAAACTTTCGTACCGCGGACCATGGAAGGTTGGCATCGGGCGCCAAACCGTGAACCGATCACCGGGGGTTGCAACGGGGTCTTTTCTTTTTTTTTTTTTTTTTTTTTTTTGTCAGATACGATCCCCCGAGTGGTTCCATTTCCTCTCGAAAAAAATTGACATTTTTGCCGCAATCGCCGCTGAGGAGAGATGAAAAAATGAAAATAGAAGAACCCTTTCGCATAAAACTACTCTCCGAACTCTCACCGCCTCGAATACACGCAGACACACACCACCCCTACGTCGATAATTCCCTGCTATCTATTTTTTGCCCCGTCTACGATCGCGCGACATTTTTACCCTTAATCTATTTCGCCCTCTAGGTGACTCCCGAAGATAAATATACAGGCTCCCTCGGACTACAGAAGATTGGCAACTGGAGCTGCTGCATCTGCTCGATAAATGTCGTACCCTTATACCCACTCATTTTACACCTACGTTCCGATGGCCTTTTACTCCTGCGGCGCAAAACATCCGCCCACCCTCGTAACATCTCGATCTCCGTTATTTCGCCCGATGTAAAAAATAAAGTGGGTTTTCGTATCGTTGAGTCGATTGTGCAGCAGGGCTTGCGAATCGGAGAAGGAAAAATGGACGATTCGACGGTATGGAATGTATTGGCGTAATCGAAAGTTGCCAGGATATACCAAAGGACGAGCGAATATTTCCGCAAAGGGTTTTCACGGCGAAACCGCGCGTGTAACAAGCATGTAATACTGACCCTACCGGATACGCAAGGTCAGTTCTGAATGATTGGTCAGTGATCCCTGAATAATCCTTGCCCTGCGCGTTGTGACTCAACTGCGACACGAGTTGGTAAAGTCGACGGAGGTATGGGGCTTTATTTTTTACCATTCCTTATTACGCGGATATCCGCTGGACGCGAAAGCTATCTTTATCGATATCCAATACTCACGCTCCCGTCGTCATCTCATCCACAAGAATATACCTTTTTCTCGAACAACCTCCTTTTTTATTCTTCCTTATCACTCTCATTTCCAGAATGCCCCGTGAAATATGTTGGCGATTAAAAATCTAATATCAATTCAGAGCCTCTTTCTCTGAGGTTCGAAAAGAAATTTTTCAACTTCAGTTCGCAAATTCGAACGATCTTCGTTCGTTAGAAAATATCGGTGGAGACGAACGAAGTGAATGCAGAATGAAAGGAACATGTAGGCCCAAAAGAGGAAGTCGATCTACCGGAAGGAGTGAAAAATTAATTCGACACGCAACCGGGGCAATCGTCGAAACATCGTTCAATAGACAGAAGCGCCGAAAAGTTTTCTATCATTTTCTGCGAGGTTTAAAAAAATCGGTAGCCATCGGGACCACCCTGGTGCCCAATCGAGCTATCCGGACGGTATTATTGCGATCGTTCTGCGACCGTGCGCACGTTGAATGCCGCTGCTGCTCGCTGCCGAGTGCCGGAGTCCTGGATGACGTCAGCGGGCGAAAAATCAATCCTCGGCCCACCTGTACAACGGGTACCGCAGGATATAGATACAATGTGGATACGGCTATAGATTAGGGGCGAATTTTGTTCGCCCAAAATTAACAATTTTTGGAATACCGCAGATTTTATACCGTCAATTAATATTTGATCCGAAAAGTGGTGCGATGGGGAAAGTTTTCGAGTCGGTGGGAAAAAAAAAAATTACAAACGATTAAATTCGAAGGAATTCGATTTGTTTTTGCACGGAGAAGAGGATCTGCAGAGATAATCGGAGTTATATATAGTCTTGCATTTTTGAATGTTAGGAAATAACGATAATTAGTCTCGCAGGAGCGTCGATTGATCCGATATTCAGTCAACGCTTGGAGCGCTGAAATTCCCAATTTCTTTTCAACTAATATCGTTGGTGTAATTTTTTTTTCGCTCGGACGATCGAGACGGTGATTCGCAACATTATCGTTCACTCCTCGTTTATTTTCTCAAACGTAGCGCAATTATATTATCTCGTGTTCATTCTTGCAAGATGATTGACTCTATTAGTGTCATTCTGGCATTTGGAATTTATTGGATAAGTGACGCCAGTTTTAGAACTGCATATCGCAACTGCAGGAATTAGCGATTCTTCTGCTACTGGCATTTACTCTGGTCTGTCAAAGGTCGTTCAACTTACATCAGCCCCGTGCTTTGTACGCCAGATGCAGCGCCGTTGAACGAAATTTGCCATTTCGCGGTGCCCGAGTGCGACTCGTAATCAATTTACGTGTAACGAACCGACGCACGTTGCCCTCCGCTCGCGGATGATAAAATTCGAAAAACAAAATTTCCACCGTAAAAGGGAAAAAGGTCCCTGATGAAATTCGGCGACATTTCGTCGATGCACCCATCCCTTTCAACGATACCCGAGGTATGTCACTCGACGAAGCTGCGAAAGGGAGACATTTCGCGGCCATTTAAAGGTCAGACAAAGGATCGATCGATCTCCTGGGATATCTTCGCAGCCTTGATCGTTTACTCGGTGTCAAGGTCGGTCGCTAAATTCACGGTCGATGAACGGTGCATTTTTCTTTTCTAAAACAGTTTTTGCCATCGCTCCATAAGTCTCAGCGTCAACTTTCTACCGCGGGATTAATTTGCGTAGGACCAAGTCGCGGCGAAATTCGGAATGCTTGAAGTATCCATCTTAGAATTCGGATGAAAAATCCAAGGACATGCTCATCCCTGTAATTGTTTTTCTTTATTGCGCGTGTCGAAAGCATAGCAACGGCGGAATTCGAGAGACGCACGTATTGTTATCTAGAAATGAATCGTCGTAGTAATCTCACTTGATAATTTTTAAACTGTGTAGCTTTACGACTCATGTGGCGTTCGTCGTAGACGGTACTTATATCGTTAATGAAATAAAAGCGCGCAGATGTGTACGAAACCCAACGGTGTACCTACATATATATATATATGTATGTATATTATTATATTTTATACTATACCCATGCTCCGTATACAACAAGCATTGAAAAAGTTAATTAATAATTGCGAACAAAGAGCATCGTCTGCGGTATTATAATGTTTGTTCAACTCCCGCAACGTATAGCGTTGCAACTGTCGCATTGTTGATTCTGCGGTTTGTAGGGTATTAACAAATTCGAGGTCACATCGTTTATCAATTATATGAATCATGGGGCTCGAGTTTCGTTGGTCGTATCAAAATTTTACCTCTCACAGAGCCGAGAACGAACTCGAATCTGATGCACCGATCGCCGTTTCGAAATTCAACGAAAAACTTCTCCTACAATATTTTGATAGTTTCCAAATTCGATCACCATTGGTAACATATATTCGTAGTATTTCGATATTTTTTTATTCAACGACTAAATTTTCCAAATTCTGATTCCGTTCCGAGTAGAGCGAAAGAGCTTGCGTTTACTTGGCGAGTTAATTCAGCTCAATTAAGTCGTCAAACACATTTTTCAAATCGTTCTAATCTTTTCAACTTATATGTATCACGCATCACATGTAATCGTGCTTCGGTCGTACCCACATCCATGTTCCCATGACATGCGTGACTTGGACTTCTTTTTTTTTTTTTTTTTTCAATCGATCAAATGAGAATATTTTTTACCGCAAACCGCATAATGATCGGTGACCTGCAATTATTGTTCATTTTCTCCATTTTCATGCTGTTCTCGGAGGTAAATTCTGCATCGAATCAAGCCCCTGAGCTTCAAGTTTCGAAAAAGAGTCGTGTAATTAGCCACGTGATATCGAATCGTCTGACTTGGAGGGTAGCATCTGAGAGTGAAACGCAACCCAGATTTGACCACGAATTTAAAAAACGGGAGAGTTGATTTTTTCGCTGCACCGGATGTTCGTAGATTGAATTGCGGTCAATCACTGTTGTAGAATGATCCGAGCTCCGGAGGTCGGTGAATGCCGGCGTTTATTGTCAAATTGTCATCAGAGTTCTACAATTCATTGAATTGGAAAGCTTCGACGCAAACGATCCCATCGTCGTACGATAATGAACGTGAACGGACAAAGAATAGGCGATTTGAAGTAGTTTTCGACTGTATAAACACACGCAGACCGCGCAAAATAATGACGTCGAAAAACTTTTTTATATTTTATTCGCATCGCTATTATTTTCACGTGATGTACGATAGTAGAAAACGAATCGCTTGTGCGTACCTGTTTAATTATTTAGCTAGACGAAAACCTGTTGTCGTTTTTTGCTTTTTATTATTTTTCAACCAACCCCGACACTGTACACTACTCGTTGTAACGATCCACGGGTTACAACGTTTCTCGTAAAATTACCCAAAAATCTCGTCAGATTTTTGACAGGACTGGACGAATGTGGGTAGTCGTAACAAGAGAATCTTCAAGACTTGAAAAAATCCAAATTCGAATTCAGATCTACCCTAGAGGATATTCTCTTTGAAAATTTCGATTTCAATCCTCATATAGGGAACCAAATGAAGAAATGTCGATCATATAAATCCGATTGCATGTTAATATTTTTTCGCAGGTGCAGTCTGTTGCACTCTCGGCGAATTTTTCATAAAATTACATGAACGTTTTTCAGACTTACCGAACAAATCTTTTACCACTTCGGCCCTTATATCCTTGTCCAATTATCACCGATTGACACGATAAATGATAAAAGAAAAAAAGAACAGATGACAGAGAATAGAAAAAGGTAACGGTGATATCAATAATTATTTTTATTTTAAAGCTGCACTTGCAGCACAGAAGCGGTGATACAATATATTTCACATGTTAAAATCCGCGCGTGTCTCGTTTAAATTGGAGTACAGTTTCAATGATTAGAAGGAGAAAGAACAACTTATTTTTATCGGCTCTGCGAGAGCGAGCGTATTTTTCAGCAAACTGCATCGAGGTGCATCGACGACAACGAACTGGGGGCTGCACCAGATGAAGAGAAAAAATGCGGCGCTCGGGTACCAACTACTAAGATGGCGTAGCAAACGTAACGTGTGAAATTTACGTGACGTCAGTGGTGCTTAAAAAAACTGCAGATAAATTCCGTTGCTGTTCGAACAACGTCTCGTCGGATCAAACGAGCGGTTCAACCGCTGGAAATATTTGTCCTCCCTCGCGCCTTCCCTCGTTCCACAGTTTTTGACCAGCTGCATCGCCGCTCCGATCGTGCGAACTGCATAATTGTAAAAGGGTGCGCGGAACTGCGGAAAGTCCGCATTGTTCGAAATCATTCGAATTGAGCACACTTTTAAAGCAACTGTCGTCGTTAAGCTCGAGCTTTCGACTCGGACCGATGCTGCCCTCGGTTGAGAGGAAGTTTAAGAGCTTTTCAAACGCCAACGGTAACAATCGTTCCTCCCGGGCATCTGCAGCCAACAAAAGCTAATAAAAAAAATTCCTCGGGCCTACGTATTTATCCCTTGTTCCGGGAATTTGAAAATTAATTTCGTTTCAAGATTTCGTGGATTTCTTAAGAATTTCATAGGGTCGTTGGGTGCCTAGCCGGGTGCTTTCCTAGTTTTCAAAATCCCGAACAGCAATATCAGGCCGAAGTCTGTGGGGCATAATTCCTACAGAAAACCATATGGAAAATCTTCTTTGGAAAATTGCCACCAGGCCAATGACGATTTTCTGGCTGATACGCTAAAAGAAAAAAAGCTACAGGTTGATTTTCACCGATCGGACGATCACCGAGTTTCCACTCCCTGGCGCGATCCGAGTGCTACTAACCACGGAGACTTTTGGCTGTTTGGTTACCCCTCTGGCCCGGTTCGCCTCTCCTTAGCTGACCTGGACCACCCCGGACTCCTCCGGGGTACCCATGCCGATGGCCAGTTCAGCCCGGACGCCTGATCGACGTGAAAATTCGAAGAAAGTTCAGACCCGAACGGGAAAACCTTCTCAGTAGCTAGCCTCCGAGTAGCCGGATTACAGGAGACGCCACGCTCCCAGCTGAAAGGCTCCTCTTCTCCACAGGACTCGTCGACTTCGCAGATTTGGAGAATTGTTTCGTCCACCGTTAGCGATTTTTCTTCTTTTTTTAATTTTTTCTCCCACAGCGGAGCGTAATTTTTTGTACGAAACGTTTTTATTAAAAAAATTTCTCAGAAATACACAGCTATAAATTAAAATATTTGATACGGTTGTAAGTAGATACGTAATTGAGTTAAAAATTATGAAACTAGAAAACACTTCAAGCGTTCTTGTGTAGGTTTAATTCGGTTAGTGAGTTAAAAAATGAGAGGATTTTTCGTTTGCAAAAAAATAAATACTTCAATCGATGGTTAGTTTTCGGAAAGATCCTTGAATTCCGCTCAAATCGGAAACGATCGACGATTTCGAATTCGGTAAACGCAAACTCTCATTTGTCCGACTTATCTTCTCCTCTCGCAAGTACCAGTCTCTATTTTTTTCAATTTTTTTCTTCCATGCATCTGAAATTTAAAAAAAAAAAAAAAAAAACAATATAATCAGCGCTCATCATTTCTTCGTTAGCACAGAATCACAAAACCCCGGATCACATCCAAGCTTGGAAGATAAAAGAAAACAAAAAAACAAAACTCCAGAATCTGAATACTCGAAGAGATTTCAACTACATTTCGCGACACCTCTGACCACGATCTGTACGATCAATAAATTAGTGAATCGTTGTGAGTATTTACAGACAAACTGGCCGTGGTACATACCGTGTTTACAAATACTCATTACTCTCGGGGACCTTAACCCGTGGACGCCAAATCTTTTGCTCAAACATCTCTACCATTGCTGCTATATTTGCTCTTCCGACAAACAAATATAAGTTTAACGATTATTCGTTGAAAAAAAATCGTGGAATTCTACCGTAGTCTGTAACGGCCGCTGATTCACTTCAGGCGATGTGGTAATTTTCATAGAAAATTCGCGAGCTTCGAAAGTCAGAAGAAAAAAAAAAAATTGCAGAACTTGAAACCCCCGTTGTAAGGAAGGGCGGAGAAACCGCACTCTTGAATTTTTCAAACTCACCGTTCAATTCGCGGAACGTCCCAGCTTTTCCACCCCATTCCTGGGGGAGGATTTCCTTATCGATGTACGGGTGCAATTCTTCGCCACCTCCGACGTGGAAGCGAAACTGTGAAAAATCGAAGAGGAAGGGGTAGATTTTTATCCGGGGGGGGGGGGGGGGGGGGGAAATCGAACGATGCATGGGCTATCGGTGTCCCCGTGAATTACGGTGGCTCTCGAATCGTTCGATTTGTTTTTTACTTCTCACCTTGTCGATGAGCTTCTCCTTCAGCAGTGGGTAAACAACGGTTATAATATTTCCGACGAAGGACGGTGTGTTGAGGTAATGGACACGGGCTAATCGGAAAGGCATGCTGTTTTGAACAGCCACCATTGCTCGGCGCATCACCGATTGAGTTGGGCTGCAACGCGCTACGTGACCCGCACTAAAACCCTGTGCGATATAAATTGTCAGTCGCCTCTTCGGATCCAGCGAATAATTGAAAATAACAACGTTCGCAAAGGTCAGTTTTACCTGGAGATCTATAATCATGACGTTCGATAGACAGACTTCCTCGTTCAGTCGGGAGTCCAGTACCATCATTATGCGTCGCGTTATGGCTTCGACGGAAAATTTCTCCAATCTGGTGTCGACTATCCTCAGCACCGTCACCCTGTAGCCTTCCGAAGTCAGAGAAGGCAGCAGGAAGTATTGTCTGCGAATCGAGCGGGCGATCGGTTTGATCATTCTCTTTTCTTTTTATTTTATTTTTATCGTCGAAATTTTTCATAATTACGCAATAGAATCTCACACGACTTTGCAGCATTCCTGTATATCGTTCGAGAGGGGATCCCTCGCCGCGAAAAATTCCGGAAGGGCGGTTCGCGCGCTGTAATATCTGTCGATTAACTGTTTCGCACGTTCGAGGCTATTTTTGCACCCGAATAAAAATCTCTCCAACCTCACGTCGTCTGAAACGAATTCACCGTCGATTCACACACTTTGGAAAATAATGAAATAATATACGTCGCAATTGTAATGATTGAAAAAATGGAGCGTTCAAATTTTTAAAGTCCCTTCTGGCGAAATACGAAAATTGAAAGAACAAAAAGCAACGAATAGTTACGGCGTAGATAATTTTCGGTGTAGAAAATTTTACTCGGAAAGGTTTCAATTTTTTTTCTCTTTTTACTTATCGCAATGTCTACTCACCTATGTGCTGCGGTAAATGAGGCTGTTTTTTAAGCCATTCTCTGAGACTGATTACGTCACGACGTGTCATTTCCGGATCCGATCTCAGTTCCCGATCTATACGCTCCTGTTGTTTAACAGTCGGTGGAAGCAACGTCATTTTCGAACTGAAATTATTTCATTATATCACAACTTGGTATTACCAACGAATTTCAAGCTCGTACAGTAAATTACAAGTATTCGATAAATTATTTGTATTTATAATGCGGTATTTGCGCATTTGCGTGTATTATGCAAACTTGAGTTACGCATACGGTACGAGTATTATCTAGGAAAGGTTTGTTCGGAATGTGCTGCAATATATGTTCTCGTAATCTTTATCCTCGACGTCGAAAATACGTATAGTAATATTTATTCATTTCTACGCGAACGGGCGGATAGACTTTTCGGAAAATTCTATTATCCCAGTTTCCTTGGTGCTCGGTAAAGGAACGTTAACTTTTACCAAATCATTACGTAGCGAATAACGCGACGGTTACGGTTTCCAGGAAAGTAATATACGTCTAGCCAATCGCGAGTCAATAATTTCCCCATTTGCAGATATTTGCCAGCTTTCAACAATCGCTAATAATACAGTTTGGTGGAAAATAAAACTTTGAAACGACCTCGCGAAATCTTTTCTTTTTTTCTCATACTTTCTGTCAGTAGGTCATCGGTCGGCTGTACCGAGAGCTACACCACACCTGTATTATTTCACCCCGAAATCTTCGCAGCTTTTAGCAATCTACGGTAAACACGGTCGGGGACTCGCACTTATATACGTTCGGAGGAAACTGGTTACTCTACAGCATCTGCAATGCTGTAGATTCGTCGAAATCTTCTTTTTCTTCGTCTTTAATTCTTCGACAAATTTAATCGGATATTTAATTTTTACAATTACTTAGTCTTCTATTTATAATGCGTAGATAGGATGTATGTATCGATCATCTTTCATCTCCGAGGCATATTACAAAAAAATTACCGTGATAAACACCCGTACATCATATTTGAAAAACCAGTTTTCTGGAACACATCACGAATCGTAACGCGAATAATATTTCAGAGTGTCTTGAAGATGACGAACTCTGTTTTTATTTTTCGAACTTCTTCTGATTTCAGTGGGTGATTGCCTTTTTTCCTCCTAAAAGCAATTTTGGTGTAAAAACCGTAATAAAAAACCTTATTTCAATACTCGTGCGGTTTCGGATGTATCGTTCGGTCGTTCGAGTCTTTGACCGCGTAATTAATTCGGTCGTTACATGGGTGTTATACGTGTATGAGAAAATCTTTGATCGAATTTTCTTTCCTCGTAGTTTTACATTACATAATTTACTCCGATCGGGTTACTCGGGTATAACATGGGTATACAGGTAATCGGATCGGTCAGAGTGGAGAAAGTTGCAACAGAAACAAATCGAGCTTGCGATAACGTAGAGTTTGATATTTATGTGGTTATTAATTTTTTCTTTTATTCTCTGAATCGAATCAATTGAACACATTCCATACAGATACGTACAGTTATTCCAGTATCTCCGAAAAATATTCGTTTACAAGATGAAGCCGAATCCAAAAAATAGATTCGAGGAGAGATTATTTTCATTTTAAATGACCCTTATTGGAAAAGACAGAAAAAAGAATGAAATAAAATTTAAACTTAACTGTTCATTTCATAACGGCATTTTTCAGAATGTTCGTAAACCTTTCAAAAGAGTTTCAAGTCTATGCTTCGACAAAATAAGATGACCGAAGGGTTTAATAAAATCATAAAAGTGTACAGATTTAACGCAACAACGACATCGAACTAATTGTCGCAAGACTCATTTTATCCGCGGCTTGCATTACGGAGAGAAGAAAGTGAGAGCGAAAAGTACACGCGATATACGTATACCTATGTACGTACCCTACATATAGGAATTATTCTCGCCTGCGTAACAAATTTGTGATGTGTGCTAGAATTTTTAATGAAAAACCGGCATGGCGACTGCATTGACCGTTCGACTCGGCTGTTAATGCCGTGTGATCGGCATTAGTTCTTGGCAATAGAGTCACGCACATCTTTACACAAGACATGTAAAAGAAATCAGGTTATCGCCATTCCGAGCGAACTGAAGAATAATTCAAATTAGTTGCAATCGCCGTTCATTCCTTCAATTTTTGAAACATACTTCACAAGCAGCGAATAGAAGTTCTAAAAATTTTATCGATATTTTTATTTTTTGCTTGAATGATATCCAGTTCTTTGACCGATTGACCAACAAATCTCCTTATCGATCAAAAAAAGAGGAATCCAATTTGAACGGTTATTTTTCACTCGTAGTTGTTTTGCTCCGTTACCGTTTTCAAAATTCTCTTTTCAGTAAGTAATCGATCCACGCTGCTATTGTTTATTTCGAATCGAAATTTTTCGACGCAAAGGATCCATTACGGATCGTGAAACAAAAAATTCACACATACTTACCCCCTTTGATTGCGATCGTGCGCAATGGACCTTAACGTTACGATAAATAAGTCCAGATTTTCTTCTTCCCGGTGGAATACGCGGCAATATTAATCTTGTATTTCTGTATTTTTTATCTTTCAATCGATTCCTGCACTGTGATGTGGGAACATTAGTGACAAACGATCGATTTTAGACTTTGCCGAACTTCGGTACTCGGTATTTTTAACTTTATTTTATAAATTTAATTTTTTTCATAAAAGTAAGTTATATATCTTATAACGGGCTCGTGACTGCGGGTTACTTCTTTCCGTGTCGTACGACGGGCACTCCTCTTTCAAATGGTTTCTTATTGAGACTCGACAAATATTTCTATATACCAGCTTCCCCACCGTTGACTCGTATACACCAATGACGAAGTTAGTTCGTTCGTTCGTTTTTTTTATTTATTTTTCTCGCATTTGTCGTCACTTTTAATCGATTGATTTTTCGTTATTTATTTAAAAGCCATATGAGTTTATCAACTTCAGGTTGTACGAGTCTTTAAATGCCGTTTTTTCAATATTTCAGTGTCCGTATAATATGGCGTTTGCGAAAAAAATTATTTGTATTGCATTTTTAGTTTTCATTTTATTCGCATTTTTTACAAGTACAAAATTTGTTTAACCATTTATTTAATAACCAATTGTAAACTACGGCATATATCGTGACGTCATCCCATCATGCTAAAATAAAAATATACATAAATTAAAAAGCATGTAATGTTAACAGAAAGAGCACGAGAATTATAATTTGACAATTGCATTAAACATGCGCTGCAATGATTTTCATTTTCGACCTTACTTGACGAGAAAATCGTAGGGCCATGCGTATAGAATTTTCGAGAACGATAAGAATATAGAAATTTGATGTACAATTCTGCATCAAAAAAGAGATAAGAATGATTTTTTTTTTCTTCAGGATGAATTAATTTGCATAAATATTCGTATGACCGTTTCCTATATAGGTGAATTCATCCGTCGCAAAAACTTGTTTTCGTCTGCACGCGAGATAGTGTTTTGAGTTGAGAATAGTTTTGAAATTTTTTTGTTTTATCTTCGAACCCGCATTTTCAGACGGCGTGTAATTTTAATTCAAATTCAGGTTCAATTCGAATCAAATATCAGCATTTTACATTGAATTCGTTTGCTTACGGCGAGGCGGAATCCGTTTTTGCGTTTGTTTTTTTTTTCAGTTTTATTTTTTCTCTCTTCGGAAGAAAATGATTCGACGAGTTCTTTTTTTGTGAAAGAAACGAATTTGCATGGACATTAAATACCTTCAAAAAAAAGCAACTAACGTGAATCACGATCGTGACCCAGATATTCGATATTTTTAAGGACGAGGAATCGGATCGGACGTAAATTTGTGCAATAAAAGATGCGTTTATTATATATTTATCTCCTTGAATTGCGACTGAGGTTTCTATACACGTATGCGAGCAGGGATTGTTGATAATTATCGTTCTTATGAAAAATTAATCCCTGTAAGTTTATAAGCTAGTAATAAAGATAAATGAAGAATGATTATATTACACCGCGTCTTTATTCTCTCTTAATGAATAATGAGTCAAATAAAGATCCGGTTTCATTTTTCTGTAACCTGACGGTATAACTGAAAAAAATTGATCTTCAAGGAAAATCATTGGGGGAAGAAAACGTAAAAATCCGGTGCACAACTCATTCTTAATTTTCTTGAACTCTCGAATAGATGAAAGCTACTTCATTTTCATAGTTTTCAGAATGGAAGAGCTTGACTAGACTCGGTTCATAGGCATTCAGATCTTGTTGCCTTGTTGACGTTGACGACATACGATGACGTTCAATATGCTTGAAAGGAGTTCAGGTTTGAACAAAAATTGAATGAACAAACTGCATAGTTAATAACGCTTGCAAATTAGACGCAGTAGATATTATAGATACATACGCAAATTTTGTTGTCGATGGTTCGTGACGTTAGTCGGATGTACTGTGCATAATACAGTAGTTTTCTATTTTTGAAAGGATTTTTTTCACTACTCGATAGAATTTCAAATTCTACTTTTGCTACAGTACTTTTTCCCCAACTAAGAAACATATCGATTCGGAATTTTTATTTTATCTCTAGATTCTTATCCGAGTCAGCTCCGTTGGAAGTGAACAGATATAGTAGTATGCTCAATTCTCAAAGTTTTATTTTCGATAGAATTTTTCAAAACTGTGTAATCATCATCTTCCGTAGTACGAGTTGCATGGAATCACAGGAGTTCGTCGGGCGAAGCAATTGCGTCTTTTTCCGAAGTGACGAATTCCAGAAATCTTTGATTTTGAATCCCTCGTTCTTGTCTTGCAGAACTGCTCGGGAACGTGGGATGTAAAATCGCGACAAAACTCTGCGTCGGTTTGATCGCCTGAATCGTTTTCGGAAGCGGGATAATTAGTCGAGACAACGGGGTGTCCAGGTTCCAGTTTTTGAGTCGAAGTTGATCTACGATGTCGAGATATTACTCCGAGACTTGGAGCGCACGTTTGCGATGTCTTCGATCGGGATGATCGGCAGAATTTTCTCAGGCATTTGAATCTGAAAAATGTTACGATACTTCAGGATTCCAGAAAAATCACCATACATGTTAATGTTGATAATGTTAATGAATTGAGATTAATTATCGGTCATTCGCTACGAACACTCCTTTCTTGCTACCGCAACAATTACCTGTCCGTTCGAGGTCCTGTTTGACTTTGAGACGAGCTACACGTCGAAGACGTGTTCGTCATGGTTTCGGTATCGGATTCTTTGACGATCTTAACGGTGGATGGGGCGATTCGACACTCCTGGATTTTTCTGGATTTCGGTTTCAATATCGATTTCAATCTGCGAAAGTTCGATTTATAAAGTCGTTCAATATTCTTGGCAACCGATGATCCTAGCGCGTGAAAAATTTAACGATCACTCGCCGATTTCGTCGTGATCTTGGAGGCGGCACGGGACAGGGTGAATTACAGTTTCGGCCACTGCACACCGAAAATTGTTCAGAATTCGACCTCGGAGGGGTAAGAACTCCGACGCTTTGAGATTCCGCATCTCGTTTCGCAGCTGCTGATTTTACGTAGTGACTTTTCTTGTTCCTCGTCCTCGAAAAATTGTAAAATACAAGACTCGAAAATATCGCTTCGTTGTCTCTGAGATATCAGAATCCTCACCTTTTTTTCGTAAAAGCTTCGGAAGATTGTTGCGTGTTCGTCTCCGAGCTTGAAACGGAGGACAGGGAATAATTATGTAGTGGCCATTGTCCGGGACACATTAAAAAAGGGTAGTTGTAGTCCTCGGTTGGATTCTGCAAGTAAATTGGTAGCCATGGATGCGGGCCGTAATATTGCGGATACATGTGCGGGGGGACCATTCCAGCCGCACAGTTTTTCATCAAGGTAGAGGAAAACGGACTGTGGGCCGTTGAAAATAATTCAGGATTAACGAAAATAGTAGATTTTCTGTTTTTATCCCATTAAAAACTCACCAAATTTCAGATTCTTCACAGTGGGATCGAACGCTAACGATTTTAGGACACCTGCGAAGGTCAAACGATTCCTCGTGTAAACACAGTTCTCCTCACGTATCGCGACAGAGGGATGTGAAAAGGGATTCCGTTATCGGGAGGTTGAAGTAAGGCGTTTTTTGAACTCACGTTAAAGCAGCGACTGCACACCAAAGACATGTCACACATGCGCAGCTACAGAGAGCAAGAATTTCGAACATCGCTCGTATCGGGCCCGAAAATATGGCCAGTCGAACGACGTCGTTGGTAAAAATTGTTCACAAAATTTTTATCACGTAAATAATTTGATTCCATTTTTGCTTCGCCGACAAGGAACTGCACAACTAATAGTCTCAACTATTTTATCGCGACTAGGTTCATTTCATACTCTTCATCGCCTTTTGACTCTGCTCGAAATTCTGGAAATCTCCGAGCCAAATCGATTCTTTGTCAAAATTATTTGACAAAAGCCAATTCAGTTCAGCTTGGTACGTGGTGGAGCCGATCAATAAATAACCGCGATGAAAAATTCCAGTTTGAAATTTCGCCAGAGAATTTTACTATACTGAAAAATGGTTGATCTTAACGTGAAAAAGCGATGGTAGACGGGCTCGCGCTTTGCAGTTGTGCATGTGTGACCTGTTTATGGTGTTCTCTGCTCGCTTTATGGTATTTCAACCGACGATTTGTCTCTCGTGACAACAAACGCAATCAATAAGTTATTTCGTAATTATCATGTGTATTTTAATTGGCAGCTTTCCGAAACTCCTGAAAAAAATACAAGAATCGGATTCTAGCGTTTGCTGCGCTGTGAAGCCAAAGAATCCGACGTCGGTGGTCGAGAATTGCAAGACTTCCATCGACGAAACAATGAACAATAAGTCACCCACGAGATGCAACGTGTACAGAAATCGTTCGTACGAGCCAAAATGTACCGTGAAGATCATTCGAAAAACTAAACGGCTCTCTCCTCGCCGAGATGTACATGAAAACGACACCGAGACCAGAAATGACTCGATTTGGCAGGACAATTCGGACAATATTTGCACGGCAAAAGATCGCAACGCCACGTACACCGTAGCCTATTCGAATCCGAAACATTCCGCAGTGCAAACAGATCTCTACCGTCGACGGAGACGATCTGGGTTTCCGGAAAGGGTGGACAGCAGCGATAACGAGATGGATCGAAAGAGACGCTACAAAGTAAACGCTAAATTGACGCGACATCAGTTCAGCTCTTCCGACGAATGCATCCGCTCTAGAGGGGGTGGGCAAAGTATGAAAAAAACAACAAAGAGATTCCCGCAGCTGTTTTCGACTAGGTACGGGTCATCCATTGTCAACAACCGCGACGAGATACGTCGAATTTACTAGTTTTATTACTTATCGTGACATTGAAATGCCTCGCATCGTACAAGTGTAATTGAGTTTTCGATCAGCGATCGATTAGGTGATTGTGAACATTCGAAGATTACGATTCCAACAGTACCGATCCTTCCGGTGGCCTTGATCTGCGTCGTAGTTTATGGATTGTGGCTGTGATCAGGCATGCGATCAGAATTATTGCCGGCGTAATCATTAGATAATATACACGTTTGTCCTGACGAACGTCATTACTGACGTCTTTACTTCGCCAGGAGAGAATTTTCGATACTCCGGAGTATCCGTCGTTAATAATAACTTTTACGTTGTAAATTTCTTCAAGTAGTTGGCTACAGTTCGAAGCGTCACCGTGCTCATCCCTTTTGTCGATCTTCAGAACGTCGGGTCTACGGACTCCAGGCTGCAAGGGATTGAAGTCGAAACAGGCGGTTACCAGAAACGCCCGAATATTGAATTTCGAATTTAACTTACCCGATAATCGGCAGCGATCCATTTCTCCGCAGAATCAACGAATGCCCGTGGGTCATCATTAACGCACGTGGACAATCGTTCCACCGCAACTCGCATAGTTGTGCTTTTAGTTTCGTTCAATAATTTAGGAACTTTAACTTCGATCCATGTCTCGTTTGACGTCACTTCTAGTTTTTCGTTGTTTCTAAAAGCAATGTATGCCGGTACCGTGAAGATTTTTTCGGCGGCCGCGCTCTCCCCTTCCCATCGGTCTACCGAAAAAATGAGAATGCGGTATTTCGATGCGGTTGGAAGATGTAATTCTTCGTTGTAGATGGTTCTTTCCGGTTCGACGGGAATGTGATTCGTGATCGGAAACTTTGTCCTGGGGTGCTTCAGAAGATCCGTCTCCAGGAGCTGCAGGTAACTTCGAAAACCTGTAATTTTTTTACCACTCAGGGATGGAAGTTTCCACTGAATATCGACGATCCCGTGACCTTGCCGATTCACGATCAACTCTTCTGGTTTGCAAGGCGCTGAAAACATGAAAACTCGATATTTCATACCCATCATACGAAAATTCAGTCGTGCATCGACTTTGATGAAATTACGTTACGATTACGTTGCAACTCACGTGTCTTATACAACGAACGAAGGGAAAACGTAACATTCGCCGGTTCGCCTGGTGTCCTTACCCCTCTGTTTGTTGCATAAACCTGCACCTTGAATCAAGCCGACCAAATTTTCTGTTATTACAACTTTTGAAAGCCTTGGTTTACATTTTTCTGAAACGTGATGATCATGTCGGTACCAGTAAAAGAGTTTCAGCTTCCGGAATTGAAGGAAGTTCCAAGTGTTCAGCGCACACGTAATCGTCCCACCACCGGCACTTGAACTTCGTGTCCGAAACAAGACCCAATTGTATTTCCGACACGTTTTTCGTAGAGCCGATCAACACGTGGTAAGTTTCAGTTTCGCCGCAGGGGGGAAAGGGTGGTCGCCATCGCAAGGATACCGAATTGGTATCAGAATCATATCCGTATATTGTCAAATTTGAAACAGCAGGTGGCACTAAAACAGACGAATATGCCGATGAAGATCTCAACGGGATTAGTGTCGCGCAATCGATCTAAAAAATACTTCATTCTTGGCTCAAAATTCCTTCAAATCTACGATAATCCGAACGACGACTGTACAGATATTAATTATATCGTTATATTCTTTGTTACCTGAATTGAGAGTTCGAAGCCTTTTTCCCAGGTGCGTGACTCCATCGACAGTGATCATCACGTGGTACTCAGTGCCGGGTATCAGATTTTCAATAACGTATGGGAAATCATTAGTAGATTTTTTATACATCTCAACTGTTCCAATCATGACTGTTATATCATATGTCATGTTAAGGCTGTACCCACAGGACTGAAAGAACGATCGAAAGTGTGATAAGACTGCTCAGTTCTTACACTGATTGAAGATGACAATTAATCAATGATTACCGAATTCAAAGTTAAGCATCTTTCGCGTGGTGTAATTTCAAATCGTAGTTGTCCTCCTGAAACAGGAAGTGAAATCACTCACTCCACACCACAGAAAACAAATGGCATTGGAATTCTAGTAAAATTCCCAGGTAAACTCGATTCTTCTATAGCGATCTCCGAACTTTACTTGCCTTTACATGCAGTGAGAAAACTATTCGTCAAACGGTTGTCCTTTCTGTTCAATGTTGTATTGAATTCCGTATCTGCTTCGGTCGTTCTCCAATATAAGTGTCTGTCGATTAGTTAGTATTCGGGTGAGCAAACATTCAAAGATTGAGCTTTTATCGAGAAGCCGATAATGACAGGGTGCTAAATTATAAGGTATTTCCACAAGCAATTTCTGCACCCTTTTTCACTATCGGTATCTCGAAGAAAAATTGTGACGACCTACTTTATTTCGTATTTACTATCAGGGAGTAGATTCGTGAGAATAGTTTCGTAAGTAACCGAACTATCTGACTTCGTGACGTTGGCGGTCCTCCGATTGCCTTCGTAATCCTGCAAAGACCAATCAACACAATTATGCCTGGCAGAATTGTCGATGGAAAACTTGGGTAAGCAACTTTTTCACATTTTTCAAAGTTCAGACCAAGATGGCTATTGACATCTAGTAGAGTTCACCGGACACCTTGAAATCAATCCAAACTGCGGTCAACTCGATTCCTTTGATATCGAAGTCCAGGAGTACCTTTGCGGTAGTTTCCGTGATGTCCAAAAAGTAGATTCTATCGATAGCTGAGTGAAAGAAATCGAGTTGAGTTTTCGGAACTTGGGGAACGAGTATACCCAAAATGTGTACTTTCTTGGTCTACTTATTTTCGGATTAGCTACGCTTTACATGTCGTACATACTCGATTTACAA
Source organism: Athalia rosae (assembly GCF_917208135.1). Taxonomy (NCBI): domain Eukaryota; kingdom Metazoa; phylum Arthropoda; class Insecta; order Hymenoptera; family Athaliidae; genus Athalia; species Athalia rosae. The sequence goes on along the minus strand of NC_064027.1, from coordinate 30,154,877 downwards.
AGCGGTGGCAACTTCTCCGAATCGTAGCAGCCGTTTTTACAGTATCCCGTTATCTTGTCGTATCTGCCTATGCAGTCATCCGGGTTGCGCTTTTCCATGCAGTTGTAACCGTAGTATCCACCGATACATTCTGAAAGAACGAGCGTGTATTGCGCGCATATTCCGATCAATTATACCATGGTCAATTATCCGATTCACCTTCGCTGCATTCGCTGCCGTTGAATCCACGATCGCAAGTGCGACCGGTTGGGTCGTAAATTTCCCATCCTTTTCCCAGATTTGGACAGGAAGAACCACAGATATCCTTCTGATCGTAGAGGTAGTTTACTAAACCTAACGGAGAAGGAACGTTCGTTATCCTTGGAAAGGTGGCATTCGATCGAAACGACATTGGAAACTTACGGTCTGTATCACGAGAAGTTTCGAAAGAGGATAGATTTACTATCAAATTCTCATTGTAGGATAATTTTTGACATCCGAATGAAAGCGAAGATTGCGTGTCCTCTGCGTGAATTTTTGTTGACAACTCCTTCATAGAACCTGGGGGGGGGGGGGAGAAGAAATTGAAGCCAAATTTCAAAGCTTCACTGCTTGGCGCATAAGAACTCACCGACTGATTTGCATTGACGTAGGGTGTCAATCGCCCATCCACCCTCATTTACGTCGCCGTTCAGGATCGTAGTAATTTCGAATCGTAGATTATCCGATCGGGATTTATTCAAAGTTACATTTAGTTTTGCCGTTTGCCAAGTTATCAACCCGTCCATCGTCGGATTCTCGCTACCACCGATGGTCCCGATCTCGATCCGCTTGCCTCGTTCGTCCAACAAGCTAAGATTGAGTTGGCAATCGGGGCAAAGGCCAACGGAAATATCCACGCAGACGTTATCATCATTTTGAACGAATGGCCGTGACAATAACACCGCTTCTTCATTTTTCGCAAGGAGATATTCGTCTGGAAGAGACCGTTGAGATAAAAAATTCAACTGGAATAATTTGAACTTTAACAGAAACTATGGCGAAATACTCACAGAAATGAAATCGAACGCGCGACCCGGATCCGCTTCTCACCGATAAATGAGATACGTGGTACGTTTTATTGAAATTCTCTTCTAGGAAGGGTCTATTGTTAGTTTCGTTGTAAATTCTTATGAATTTATCATTATCACTCCACTTTATCGTGAAGGTACGCCATTCGAACGGGTTGCAAGAATCCGGAGATGTAATCAACTGGCGTACATATTTTAAAGTCAATTGACATTGCATCAAGGCTGTAATTCTACTTTACTTGCTTCCTGATTTCCTATCCATCATACCTCAACAGACGAAGTTTCCGCGCAAGCTCCTAAGCCTTGGGATTCATCACTTGTGCGAACCCCCGTAGGACATGTACGAATAGCAAATTTGTTTCGCTCGAAACTCCCAATGACGATCAACAAGCATGGACCTCTGGTTGGATTTTTAGTTGCGCAAAGAAGGACGTCTACGTCTTCCGACGATCGCACAGAGAGAACTATGGCACTTTTCGAACCCTGAACGTTCCGAACGTAAGTATATCGTTGCTTAAAATCCATAGCGGCATCGAAAGTAAATTCACTGAAATCTGGGAGAGGAAGTTCTCAAGATATGACGCCATAAGTTCATTGTGTACTTCTGACAATGCAATCTACATTGTACTTTTTTTTATCAAATTCTGATTGTTGCCACTTGCCTTCCCAACGATAATCGAAAACGGGACCCATGGGTCGCATCGTGGAATCGACGACATCCCAGCCATCTGAATTTTCCCATGCGAGGGTACACTGTCCGCTCAGGTTCCGGAGTGCACAATCGGACGGATCGATCTGCATCGATTTTTTCGGCAGAAAATCTGAAAAGTATGTGTCAACATTCAAGATTTCGTTATCTCGGATCGTCGAACAATAATTTCCTCATTTCCAGTTTTAGCGATCATCGTTAATAATATCTGTGGAAGATCAAGTCGAAAATCAGGAATGGGCCGAGGTCTGACTGTCCACCGTATTACCGGTCTACTCTAATACCAATCGCCTGAAAATTGTACGAGCCCCAAAATTCTCACTTCCAGTGGTGATATTCCGATCGTAATTCCAAATCAAAGCAGCGTTGTCGTCCTCAGTCATGCAGGTCAGCTTTATTTCGCTCCCATTATCAGTTGAAGGATGGCGAAGTAAAACGAGATATCCGAAATTAGGCAACGCCATTGACACCAGATAAAATCCGAAGAAGACAATGTACGTGAATGAAGTAGCCATTGGGTGGATGAAATTATGCTTCACCGACAAAGTTGAAAATATTTTTATGGTACCAGCTCCTCTTCGCAGAGTTTCGTTTTTTTTTTTTTAAGTTGCAAGTAAGTTAAAATGTAAGGTCGATCCGAATTATTGAGTTTTTCACCGAACCAACGAACATCTTTGTTAAATGGTAAAACTTTACTGAAATAATTCTGCCGGTGAGTGGGAAACTCCACCAATATACGCAGCAACGAATGAAATGACGTGACAGACAATCATACCAAAGACGATGGTGTTGGTGAGGCTATCGGCACTGCAACTTCTGCAGTTATTACAGTTTCAACATAATAGTATAAAGCGTCGACCGAGCGAAGATAAATAGATAATTATTAAGGATTCGCTATAGGTAGTCGAATGAATGTATTTTCAATTTTTTATTTCTCGATTCCTTTGCTGCTTTCATTTCTGTGGGGACAGGGTAATACTTCTGCTCCATAAGACAACGAATCCTGAAAAAAACAGGCAAGAGGACCTGTATATCCACTTCGGAAATAAAATAAATTATTTAGCTTGATGACAATCGAAAAACATGTTTTAAATAACAGAGATTGCTTCTGAAACAAAAATGTAGTAAAAATACACCATTTTGAAATTATTATTCTTCTACGGAGCTGTGGTCCTCTTCGTGACTGTCGTGATGATGTCCGTGATCTTCATGACTGTCGTGATGATGCCCGTAATCTTCGTGACTGTCGTGATGATGCCCGTGATCTTCGTGACTGTCGTGATGATGTCCGTGATCTTCGTGACTGTCGTGATGATGCCCGTGATCTTCGTGACTGTCGTGATGATGCCCGTGATCTTCGTGACTGTCGTGATGTCCATGATGATGCTCATGATGACATGGGTGATCATCATGGTGAAGCCCGTGATGACTGTGTCTTTCACGATTTTCATGTGCTTCATGATCTTCGTGACTTCCATGATGATCATCGCGATGTACGTGATTTTTATGTTTTCCGTAACCCTCATCATCATGATGATCCGACCCCTCTTCAACTACAGTGATTCCATTGATTTGATGGCTGGCCTGATCTCCATGATCGCCTCCATCGACGGTCAAACCACCGGCAGTTTCATGATCCGCAGCATCATCGTTGTGTTCAGAAACTTGGCCTAGAATATTCAATATTTTGTATTACGAAGGGTAGGCGATTCCACCTTTATTTAGGTTGCAAAGATTTTATACAAATTACTATTTACTATTTACTACTTTTTACTACTATTTACAAATTAGAATCTTAATATGGAATTAAATCATTGAAAATGGCTAACAGATATCAGTATTACGCTTTGAAAGTCACACGCGAGAAATCTAAAGATAACAACAAAAATATGGCGACAGTTCAACCTCTTGACCTTTCTAGACCCATTATCTGAAGTGAAGTTTTGCATCGCAATATCATATTAGTTGGATATTTATTACGGGTAGATGTATGGTGTATGTATATTATTTTTTTGTACTCACCTCCTTCTTCACCCACATCTCTGATGTTCCTGTGATGTGCGCCATTTTCAAGAACACGACCTGAAAAACGAAAAATCATTTACTGATACGATTACGCGTGATAATTCCATGCTTCAGATATGGAACAGGTAGACGCAATAAATAAATTGATTTTTTAAAGCTGACCGATTTCTTTTTTTGTATAAGGCGTCGCTTGAATTTTTTTTTTTTTTGGGTCAGATTAAGGCATAGCGAGTACAGAAACAAAATTTCTTTGAATTATTATTACAGAAAAATCCGAGCTGATACGAAGGGATCAGGCGTTGAGACAGTAATTATAAAAGTAATTTATTTACAAATACCTTGAACTTGGTTGCCGAAAACGGTTACAGCTAATAAGCCAACGAATATCTGTTGCCAGCTCATCGTAAACTATGATGCTCCTTCTTCGCGTATCCGTAATTTATAAAAGAATGTTCCTACATTGAGGGTGTTGGGTAGATTCCCGCGCCTGATACATCGTTATCACATTTAAAAATGAACAGATCTTTGAATTATGCTGGAAAAATTTTTTTTTTACGTCTGGAAATTACGTAGATCGTATACGTAATATGTCGGTCAAAAGTCAGACAACCCAGCCGACTCTGACCCACGAAAATTCAGCAGGGCATAAAACAGATAATGAACTAACAACGTAACGAGTCTTCTTTTTCTCATTTTTACTTTCAATCTGCGCAACTGGTTTGATAGTTGAAGCAAGATACTCTGGATGAAGAGCGATTTGGAATTTTTAATGATTTTTTTAGGAACATTGATCGATTGACTAAAAATTTCGGAAATCAGTCATCATGTTCGATGGTAAGAATTCGAATGTGGAATTCAAATGTCTCACTCCTATCTGTTTAAAGCCTTGTTCTAAATTGATGTGGTCCAATAATTGACGACTGATTGATGGCTGTCGAATTGGAAACCCCTACATGCAGTCTTAATGTATCGTGCAGAATATTCACATTAAGCTCGGAATTCGATCGTTTGTACAAAATATTTATTTTTAAAAGGTTACCGACCGAAGACACAAGAAACCGAGTTATTTTGGAGTACAAAATGTTCGAACTTTTTGAAGGCGTATAAATCTGTTTCAGTCAAACCATTACCGATTCATCTATCGTTATATTTTTATTGCCTGCACAACATGTGATGAATCGTTTCTTTTTACAACATTTGCAGGTCTTTACGGCCAGCCGTTGATCATAGGCGATGGTAGTATTTTTTGCAGGTAGTGGTTTGCATCTACAGCAAATTCCCTTGGTCCATCGATCTGGTGAGTCTGATTTCGGTGACTTAGAAAATGAAGATTCTCGCGAACGCTTCGGCCGATGCCGAATACGATCTGCAGGCTTTGATGACTGCGGAGGTTCGGGATCATATTTTTCAGATGATTTTTCCGATTTTCCGCGTCTTTTGCATCGCCATTTCTTCTCTGTTTTTGCTACCCTTGTACAAGAACACGATTTGAAGTAGGCGCAGTATGTTTTCGAGTCTTTTAAGATGTCACCTAGCTTTTCCGGTGATTTTTTTTTGCCTTTCTTGCAGGAAAATATCGACCTCCGAGGTTCAGATTCCTTATTTTCAGAGATTTCCAATGATGAACAATGTTCACTCGGATTTCTTCTCGATTTTCCAAGATCAAAACAAATCGCCCAACGTTTCGGTTGCGTTGTTTCGCGGGACTTATTTCTATTTGCGAATATTTCCTTATTGTTAGCGCGCGTTGCAGTTTTACTATTTTCTTTGTCTATTTTGGAATCAGCAACTTTAATTGACTCTTGAGAACGGTGTCTGGAACTTCTTGCAGTTTTCCTTCGACTCGGTCGTTGATCTGCAGGGCAAACTCGAGAAATCGGGCAGCAGTCCGCCAAACCATTCGTTTCATATCTGGAACCGTTACATTCCGGCATATTTGAAATCCATTGTATGTCCTTTTGAACATAATTGCCGGTAAGTCTGTTTCGAAAACGTACAACAGCAGGTACCATACACTGTAATGAACATGCAAATGCCAATTAGAGGATCAGCAATATAGAGCTAGCCTGACGACGAAAATTTGACAAATGTTAGCTTCATTTTCGATGAACGCCCACAGACAGGTCAACCGCATGAATCGAAAGTTATCGGTCATTCGTAAAGCTAGCCTAATTCATACGCAATAAATTCTGGTAGTCAAATTTCTGTTCTATAGTATGTATACCAGATTCAATTATCTTACCAATCCTCCGGTAATGAGGCAACATACCCAGGAAAGACAAGCACTACACACGCACAGACTGAGAAACTCAATCATGCCTGATTACCACTTGATAATTTACATATTTGATAGTTCCGAATCGTGCAGATAATAAAACACTTCAAGGTTTGAAAGAAAAGCAAAAGATAGTTTCCGCGGCGCTCTTCACAGCAATAAAATGATTTTGATCTATGAAATCTGTAATAACGATTCTAGATCCCAAGTAATGAGCTGCGTCCCCTACAAAACGGATTTCTCAAAGTATCCGTCCAATTATGTGATGTGATCATTGATCATGATGATATTCCAATGATTAATTTTAATTCAGCGATTACTATACTGTCTGCTCGTAAAATCTTCTCTTGCCTGAATATAATTGATAGTTGGAACCTGAAATTGAAAGTTGATGGTTGAAGAATGATTCACTGTCAACAAATAATGATCTCCGAGAGAAGATTTTCGTACAATATTCATATTCGACTGTAGATTTTCAACACCAACCAAGTTTTCATTGATATCTAAAGCTTTGAATTCAAAGATCTCTCGTAGTAACATCAGGACCTTTTCAATCTCATTACCATACAAGTTCAAATAGGAACAGATTCTTAAGGGAATCTGATGATCTCGTAAGTCTACTGATTGTGAATCCCACAGATAATACCCTAAACGATTCAAAATATCCAATTTCTCATGGTAAAGTACAGACATTGTAGTCGGTCGATTCTGAAGATTTCAACGCTGTCACCAAGGAGGATGGGCTGTCAAGTAACTGTCATAGTTTTCCTTGTTATCATTCAAATTCGGAAGTTGCGCTCTTGCCGCGCAATTGGGAGCGAATCAGAGCGGAGTTCTTTTCGTTCCATTACGTTGTGCTGATGGCACAGGAGTGGAAACTCTACCTTGTGTCAGTGCAGGACAGGTAGCCACTGCAGGTAGCGTATCCCCTGACGTCGGCACATCGGTATCCCCCCTACGCCTACCCTCACCTGGCTTACCTGTCCTAGCTGGTCTAGACCTTCTGCATACCATGGAGAACCCTGGCCCAATCGTAGTCCGGTTCGTAGCGCTCAGCAGGTAAGTTGCTCTAATTCCGGTGTCATTTTAATTCACACTTTTGTTATAAACACGCTAATTTGGATACTGCCGAGATGCCACCAGTTGTGTAGAGAATCAATTGGCGCCTTTATACTTCATTACATCCCTATATTTCATTGGATCCTGCACTCATTGAATGGAGTTTTCTGATGCTCAGCTCTAATGACGTTTACCAAATACACTTGTGACACACGGTGTCACACCCACAACTCCAGAAATTCATTTCCAATATCTAGAATGAACACAATGCATGTGTAGTTACCTAACTTATTTTATTGAACTTATTACCTAACGCAAAATGAATCATTTTACTTTATTTAACACTCCTATATTCATATTAGCAATACATGTCATGAAATATCTAGCTAAGCAAGAAGAGTCCTCATCCGCTAATAACTCAGAACAGGTTTCAGACACTTGACTGTTCCCTATTTTAGTGCAAAGAATTCAGCTGACTTTCAGCCAATGGATCATCAATTAAACTTGGTTTCCACAGATAATATGAGTTCCTCGTTGTCTCAAGATACAACCGATAATGTATCTATACCCAGCTCACAGACTGTGCCTAGCGAAGTTCCAAATAATGCAAGGAATTGGGTCCAATTTGATGACGAAACACCACCAGAAACACCAGCACGATTAAAACCACCAGAAAAGGTCGAAAAGCAGAATGACAGTAACCCTGTCGTGATGAATCCCAATTCTGTAGCTGTCAACGTCGAAAAGATTCGTAAACCGGAAGAACCTAGTACAGCCGATCATATCAGAAGTAACGAGTACAGCGGTGCAGTGATATCAACAGAATCCGTCCATATAAATCTAGACAGATCTGGTCTCAACAGATCATTATCTTCAGAAGGCCCCGATCTCAATTTACCCTCCGATGTTAGAGTGACTGACCCAAAAAGTGCATCATTGAAAACGATTGATCTTAGAGATTCGTCAAATGGAAGATCGAGCACCAATAATATTGTGAGCACGCCAATTGGTAATATCAGGCAGGGATTTGCTAATGGCGATACAATCGTCACACTTTTACCCGTCAATACCAGATGGCCTTGGATTACACCTGCAAAATTTCGGCCAGAGTTGGTGCCAGAAGAATTGATGGCTCAGGGTTTAACTGTGAGCTAAATATCTCTTACTTGGAACTAATCGATCATATTATACAAACAAACATTTTTATATTGACTTTAATTTTAGCTGACTGTGGAAGATTACGTGCACGTACTGGAACTCCTTGTTAACGACGTCCGATTCAACATGTACAATATTTGCTACAAAAGGATTTTAGTATTATGGATATTCACTGCTTTTGTCGTACTAGTGGGTCTATTATTTTCTGGAGTAACTGGACTGACATTGTTTGGTCTAGGAGTTATGTGGCTGATTCTTAATGCTGCTGCAATATTCTTGTGCATGTTTGTCAAGATAAAGTTGAATCATAATCTGGAGAAGTGCATGGCCCAAGTAAACAAACATTTATTACGACACAAGATTTTATTGGGACTAGACGATCGGGGCAAGATATCGTGCCACAAAGTCAACCTTTGTTTTATTTATTTTGACACCACCGATTGTATTGTAAGTACAATAAAAATTACCTCTCATAGTTATCAGGCTTAGATTTCCCTATGCCAACATTCAAACCAATATCGTGTACCTGATTACTTGATTGCCGGCTCTTATTTAAATTTTCTCTTTATGCTTGTAACAGAAAAAATTGCAAGAGGTGATCGAGCGTGAGGAACGAGAGGGCCGAATCATCGGCGGTGATGAGGCAGCCGAATCAAAACGTAGACAACAGTTACAGGAAAGGATGGACATCGACGACAGTGATATCGTTATACAAGGCAGCACGACGACAAGAGTATCTCGTAAGCAGGTCAGTGCACATACCATATTAGGTCACATATTAAAAGATGCATATATCTTTTCTTATTGTATAATAAGACGCAGACATTGTATGATGCTGCACAGCAGATAATATTGAATTGCATGCTCTTTTAGTATGTGAACAAAAAATCGAAACTTTCATCTATAAAATACAAGTCGAATGCTGAGAAATTAACATCAGAACTTGCATGAAAAAATTAGCGGGTATTTAGCATCATGATGTTCAGTATGTCTGCGTGGTTTTTCTCCTTGAATTGAGAAGAGCATCCTACATCCTGGCTTCGTTCTTCCTGTCTACATAGCAATATTTTGCACTTCGTTTGCATCTTTTTTTTTCAATCTTATTTATTATTCGTTTTATGCATTTTATTATTTTCTTTTCTTACTTGGATAAAAATATTAGGGAAAAGGGGAGCAAGTTCTTTGTCGTTATGTGCAACGTTGGGCCAAGGACTACCTGCGACATCGTTTGGATTGGACTGTCGATGAAGAGGGGGGTAACCCTTCGTGCCCTCGTCATACTGCATCTGCATTATGTCCTTGTCAATATATCGAAGAATGGTTACGTAATAAACCACGTATTCAGGGCAGAGATTTTTGTCCCGCATGGAGTAGCTTTCTCAGAGACCGAGGGATTTAGCATTGTTCAGAATATGTTATTTTCATATATTCGGGCACTTACCCTCAACTTCAATACAAGAGATAAAACGTGAAACATTTGTATAGCAAAAGAATGGTTCACTTGTAATAACCAACGTATCGTATCCGGAACGTGTAGAGCTTCAGCTCTAACACCGATATCCATCGACGATTGGATACGAATTTAATACACCGCTGCGATATTATGTGCCAAAATGTGTTTATTACATTATTCCAATATTGATACGAATTGTCTCGAAACTATTCCAGGTATATTCTTGAAAGAAAAATATAAGATACATTGCACGAATCGCTACATCAGATTAACAAGTACCGAATCGTATTAAAACTCAAAATATTGTATAGGTTGTTGCCACGCTCATTAGGATTTCAAATCGCGGCAAAAAAAGTACTTTACATCCTTGCGTAGTGGTAAAAAAATACATTCCAATAATGTTAGAGGCAGTCACAACAGGAATTATTTATCTATGTATTACCTAGATATACATATAAAACTTCACACTAACATATTTTTATATTCATGTATATTTTATTACATATGTTATCAATATTTTATTCACTTACATCACAGGCAAATAGTTGTTCAATGCTAAAAAGTGACAGTTTTGAACATTGTTTTATAGAATATCACACATAATATTGGGTGCAATAATTGCATAGAATTAGAATATTTCTATCATTAGCTGCTTTGGAACTGTAGAAACTGTTTTGAAAGTAACAAGGCGCACCCCTTGAATGCTTTAATATCTTCTTTTCATCCCTTCAGCGATTTGAATGTTTCACTTCTGTTTAACATTGCTCATGTTCTTTAATCATGTTATTTGTGTCTGATATGATTATGAATCGAAGTAAAATTTCTATTTGTTTGTCTTTTGACAAGTTTTCTGAAAGCTTGTATCGTGCATGCTGAATCTAAATGCTGTTGCTTTATCGACGCAAAAATGTTTTCAATAATTCCGTCATTATTACAGTGTAATTAATGCTATTTAATAGACTTAAATTCACATCTGTACAGTGTAGTGTAGAATATCGCTGAAAAATTGATATTACAAATTCCATTATTCTCAGTCTAGCAAACGTACATCATCGACGAAGTGTCAAAGTTTGAAATGACATAAAATGAACATTTGAAAATCATTATGCTGTAGCAAACATTTGCTAAATAATTTTGCGGGACTTATTAGAAGATATCAGGATCGAACTGTTGAGAGATCTTGAGATTCCCTGTACAGAAGTAGTGAAATTTAATAATATACTAAACTGGAATAGTAGGTGTTGAACGGTGCTGGTCTGTGTTGGTAGGAGCGGGCGGAGCTGCTGCTGCTGAGATACGTCTCTCGATGGGCGCGACACTTTTCACGGCACAGACTTGACCTGGTTATAGATTCCCAGGAAAGAAATAGAACTGTCATTGGGACCTCGGTACCACCGCGACACTGCGTCTCCGCCCGCTGCCCCTGCCAGTTTATCGAAGACCATCTCAAATACAAACCCAAAGGCAAGTTGACTTTGAGCAGATTTTTTTCCATGCCGAATTACGATTTCAACTGAGCAGTCTCATATTGTCTGTCTAAGATAAAATTAGATGGCCAAAATCTTCAATAGCATCATCAAAATATCCGAGTCCAAATTCAAAATAAGAGTAGAACAATAAAAATACCATATCGTTAACGAGTTGTACCTGATAAAATTAGAGACTGAGATTGAAGTAATGGTAAAATTTTGATGTAAGAACTCTTCTTACGTCGCTGTAACCAATCGCTGATGTTTGACTTCCACAGAGAATTAAATTCAGTATTTCCAAGGGATATTTTGGTGAAAAATTATATTTTACTTATATAAGCAGAATTTTTACAAATTTTATTTTATAATGATACGTTAACAAGTTCCTATGCCATGACTCGTGTCCATAATTTTCATACAATCTCACTGACCGACCGTCTCTGCACCAAGCGCTTGGTTTGTTCTATCGCAAACTAGCACCGTACATTGCACAATATCTCAAATATAATTTTATTCAGTTTTGTAAAACAGGCTTCCAACTAGTAGGAAGAATCTACTCTACTGTTATTAACTACGGAATAGGCTATTTCTCTTTTGGTTGCAGCCTAGCAGGTGGTAGAAGTTTATGTGGTTTTTAAATGACAATTCATATTTTGTTTGAGCAATTCTTAAGCCTTAGTTGAAAGTATCGAATTTGATTAGCTATTGATATCTTGAGGTATTGCTCAATCAAAATTAGTGGCAGCTATTTTAAAAATGCTTTTTGGTGGCAGATTTTTAGTATTTCATAGGACTGATATTAGGATCTGACTTATTTGTGTATTAAAAACCGTTCCTTTAATTTTTTTAATTTTATTAATTGGTGCTAGCAACCCGGGCAACAGAACTTGGAAATATACATATTTTACCAGTATTCTGATTCTCTTTAAAGCTCAAAATTATTAAACGATGACACAGGCGATCAAAATTCGGAGAACCTGTTGATTCGAGTTCCGTTATGTTTTTGTATGTTTCACAAATGATTCAAAGTTCTCGATCAAAGGAATAACCCACCTCATTACATCCGATAAAAGAGCTAAATCAAAAAAATTGAAAGCAATACGTAATACTTGGTTCCTTTTGAAAGTTTTCCAACTTTCACATTCCAATTGATATTCGAAGGTCGAATGAAACAAGAAATTCTAACTTCTTTGCATTAATAGCTAATTGTTGTAAAAATACTCTGAACCACTAATTATTTGCAGTAGTTGCTATTTCTGGTTGAATATGTAATTATTGCAGTTCTCACATCCGTTAGATCATACGTATAGTTATGGTATTTCACTGTACTCCGTCCGAATAAGTTGCAACATTACGAAAAAACGAGCACTATAGTACTTACAATACACCACTCAATTAATCCAGGATACCCAATATTTTCTAATCGGGTAATCCTGATCTGCAATCATGTGAATGATTTAAATGCAAAGCATTTGATGAATTTTGAATATATTATTGAAATAACAAATGACATATATTTTTATGTACACATTATGTATCGTTGTTGAAAAGTGTATTAAATACTTATTATACAATTGCTCGATTCTTTTTTTTTTTTATTATTTCCTTAATGACTTGGAAAAGATGTTCGCTTTATACATTTTCACCGCTTTTGATACGAATATTCAATGCTGGCTGCTTCAATTTTCATGAACCTGGTACTAAGATTTCTATTCATAAAATTCATTGCATTTTACAGGACATCTTTCAAAATTTTTTAACCATTGGAACTTCTGTTATTGAATTGTGACTAACGATTACTTAATAATTGCACGCAGCTGGAAAAAACAATTTGCAGGTAGCAGTTGTATCCAATTCTTAAACAGTGCTGCATAAAGTTTGTTTATGGTTCATTCGTCCGTAAGTATTATCGCTCAGAGGAAGCATACTCGCACGTTTTACTTTTTTTTCATCTATATTGATGAAATTCAATTGCATGAGACTAAAATATTGACCGCTATTTGAATGTTACTGACTGAATTGTTAGTGATTAAAATGCTAATATATTTGATTCAAACGCAATCGAAAAATGGTACTGAAAATGAGCTTCCCTGATAGGTTTAGACTTTTGGTGGGAAATAAGCATGGCTGAAAAGCACTTTGAATATTTTTTAACCACGTCATTGTTCGTTTGTAACGCATCTCAATTTTTTAAGTCTTGTCTTCAGATTATAACTGAATCAAATTGTAAATTATCATTCTACTTTTTCAGGATACCCACCTGGTTTCGGGTGGTGTGCTTATTTTAGAAATCCCCACATGACTATTGGCGAATTACCAGATTTGAATTATCACTAGTGATAATTTTGACAGAAAGTAATAATTACGATACTCATTCGATTATCTTGAACGATTAGCAACAATTAAAGCTACTGCGCTACTGTTGTTAATTTTTTAATAATTTGGCATCGTGTCAAAATCAGCGCGCTAATTCCTCTCCAGACTTCAGCTCATCCGATCTCAATCTGGCCTAAGTAGACAAAATCAACCGAAGCTTCGGATTCCGCATTAAGCGAATCGCTGGGACAGAGATTTGGATACTACATCAAGCAAATCGACAACAAAGGATGGTGCGACGAATTGAGTCGACGATATTTTTGGTAAAGTTTATCCGAACGATTAAACGTTATCAGAGTCGATCATAGCGTTAATAAGTAATATGAACAATTTTTATGCACCATACAATGTGCCTTCGATGAGAAATCAGGATAATGATATTCTTGAGAGTATAAATGTTTAGCTTTTGCAAAGTTCAAATTTGGATCACGTTTACAATTAGATTTAACCAAATAATGGAAAAATTGGCAGCTAGAAAACGCAGGATCATTCTTAAAACGGAGCTGGTAAGCCGAGTTGTATGCGCAAATTTAGAGAGCTACACTTAATGTAATTTTGTTTGCCTTTAATCCATGAAATTGGTTCGAAAGTCCATACCTGCGCTTGGATCGAAACTGCGATCAAAATCACCCCAACTGGGAAGTGGAACTAAAATGTTCCTCTTGATTATTTTGCGGAAAAACTTATTTTTGGTAATATATTCGTATTGATTTCTCATTTTAACTTTTAAGCTTTTGCATGCAATGTCTGTAGAGTCTATTGATCCCACATATCTGGAATGTACAAAACATATGATATCGTATCTTTGTAGTTGTCGAATTTCTTGTCTTCCGTGATGAAGGTATCGAAGATTGAGATACTATGGTATCTGCTTACGACGGTAAAATATAAGCAGAATACGCGAAAAACGGAAGTAAGGAAGTATCTTCATTGTCGATCATATGAATTCCCAAAAAGCTATCCGAATTGTTGGAAATATCAGATAGAGTTCGCTGATTTAAATATTAAATATAGTGAATTGTAAGAATTGACTGTAATACGTGTTAACGCAGTGCCTTAAGCTTCTCTTAATAAGGAATATATAAAGACACTTCAACAGAATGTACGGAGGGATAGAACTGCCGAATCTAGATAGAAAAAAATCATTGATTAAAAGGTGATACATCGATCGCGGTTGACTGTGGCAACAGCAGTTCTTTTCCTAGAATCTCTCGAAATTAGCAATAATAGTTAATTCTGAAATTTATATGATCTGATTATGGCAGCAGATTTGTTGACGCTAGTATAAGAAATCATGCCATATCGAGTAAAACGTGCCTTTTGTAAATTGGATGATCGAACGCTTCTGAACTTGTAGCATCCTCGATTTAGCTTATCAGTCGATCAAGCACGTTATGAAAATGAAGGAAGTCGTCTGAATATTACAAAAAATGTATACAGCGACTAATTAGATCGTATCTTCTATAATTTATATATGTACATCCTTAGCATTGATACTTCTTTCACAGAATTTTGGTGTGTGTTACATTTTTCAAACGGGATTTTTTAACAGCACAAATATAATATTTTAGAATTAGAAATCACGCACTGCACACATTGTGTAATGTACCGTAATACTTCGACGATTACCATTTAGAAGATTCAAGCCAAATCGTATTATTTGTAATTTTGGGCCAAGTATTTTGAATGTATTTATATCCATTTAACTCCGAGTTCAATGTGCATATAACATGTATAAGTTTGAGAGAATAGAATAACTGAATATCTTTTGTGATCAATTTTGAAAAGTATTGGGCACCTTACACTTGATTATAGAAAATGAAACTAGATATGTTTGATATTGTATAATTCGAACTTATTCCCAAGTGATAGGCTGTCCCTATTTTTTTCAAAAAACAGTTGTCTGTATTTCTACAAACAAATTCACTGATTTGGAGCTTTAGTTTAAAAAGTGTATCGTAGATCATTACAACTGAAATTTTTCTAGATAGATATTTCAATAATTATTACATTCTACATTTGTTTGTTGATTATAATTCGTATATTGGAGTATGCATGATAATAAATATTATCATTGTTTTACTAGGACTTCGTAAGCCTGTTTCCTTATGTCATCTGCAATTTTCTTCATTTCTGTGTCGCTAGTTTTTAACTGTTCGCATTCTGTTTCTAAGTTCCCACCCAGTTCCTTTAAATTCTCCTTAACACTGAGGTATGTTTTGAGTCTCTTATACACAGTTTCCATATCGCTAGAGTTCATTGGGTAATGTGAATTCTCACCTACAGATTCCTCTGAAAATTAGATTACGGGTCTATTGTAAAAGGATTTTAAGGCCAGCAATCCGAACTGTTCTTTGTCGCAATTCAAATATAAAATAGATGTTTCATGGCAACGTATCGGTTGTAGCAACAGAAGAGTACATTTATTCTTTAATATATCAAGATTACCTTTTGTAACAAATTTGAAGACGTTGTCATCTTTTTTTGCGTTTCGAATGTCTTCCAATATTTGTTCGGGTAATGGAGGATGAGGTCTTGGCGGTAAATTACTTTTCTTGTTGCCAAACATATTGGGTTGTCAATGTTCCAATGACGTTGTAAAGCACGTTTGGATTATGAATTTTTCAGGTTAAAAGTGGACTGAGCAACTGTCAAACGGACGTGAAATAATTCACAAAAATTCTGTGTGATAGCGCTCGCGTCGCGGTTTAAGGAATTTTTTATGAATGCTTAATTTTTTTTACGTAATAATTGCGGATTGCATTCAGTTAGGCGACAGCCAGGGGTAGTAGGGGGGACGCTAATTTGGGGGCAATCAATTATTTTAATTTTTTTCTAAATTAAAGAAAATAGCCTTCGATTTTTCTTGACTTTTTCATCGTAAAAGTTTTCAAACAATGAGTTTTTTGTGTAATAATGTTGTAGTGTAATGACGGAGTGTCTTATCTCAGTTGACGACAGAATAAAAATTTTTAATTACTCAAAAATATATTTCATAACTAATATATATAATATGTACAATATTCATTACCGAAGAAGTGAAGCAATCAATTATGTATACTATTACAATTTGTCAATTTTGTTGAGCTGCCTGTAAAATTAATCATATTATCGTTATTTTTTTATTATGGTCAATTTTTGAAATATCAAGGGACTCGAAAACAAAATCTGTGCTTATGGGCGTCGCGTTTTGCCTCATCAACAGATATCCTAATCAATTATGCTTTGCACTGCAGATTATATTATTATCATGTTCGATGTTATTATTATTATCATTATAATTATTAATATTATTATTATTGTTATTATTAATATTACGCAGGTAGACGCATTCACACATATTGCGGTGAATATGTATGAACGAAATCAGTTGCTGAAGTGGAGATTTCCACCCAGTCCTTGTTCCTTCCTCCATTGGCCCAGCCGTACCGCGTACCAGCCCTATAGATAAAAAAATTAAAATAGCGATATATCATCGGTATACGCAATTGCAGCTGTACAAGGCGATTTAAAAGTAAAGTCTAATAAATTTCAAGTAGAGGGATGATGATGTGGGTAACTTGAGGGGTAACTATGCTACGTAATTACATTAATATACAGCTAGGTGTTGAATAATCAACGCAAACTTTCAGTGTAGTCACCTGAACATCCGCTTCCGAAAGACCAGTTTCCGCAGCTAGAAGAACGATATCTGCAGTATGGGGAGCCCTGGGACACCTGTTGAATTGTTCCTGCAGAACAGCCTCCTGGTCAATGGTCAAACGAATTATTCTTCGCCCTTGAACGCCTCCGCCATCTCCGGTAGGAGAGAATCCCGGTGAAATTGCGGATTTCAACATCTTGAGGATTTTATTTATTCAACTTTTTTATCGGCTCTTATCTGGAAAAAAAAGTAAATTCGAGAAGTTTAGAAATCAATAGCTATAAATGGGTATACCGTGCAAATACAACGAAGGCGAGACGCATGTTCTTCTCGATATTTGCACTTGCATCCGGTTATCCGATAATTCAGAAATTTCGGTTTCTCAGTTACTGACAAATTTCGCTATCAAAGTTTCAACCTCGATCGTTCTTGACGAGCAAAACGAAAATCCCGATAAAATCCGTAGAATGTGGGCGCAGTACGGCGTGTCGATATGTTGACGACTACGGGAGTTTGCAACAACAAACCGACGTGGCGTTATAAATTTAATTCGACATTGACCTGCGGCTGTGGGTCTAGTTGTAGGTTGAATAATAATATAATAATGTATTTCTGTGAGCTCAGTACGTGTAATAGTGTGATGAAACAGCGGGGGACGATCTTGGTAATTGTCCAGAATCACCCGTGCTTATACACTTGTATCTACACCGTATGTATAGCAAACATAACTAGACGTAGAGGTATGTCGCGTTTAAGTGACCACATGCGATGGCATATCGTACCGAACTAATCCTTCGATCCGAAGCCTACGGTTATAAAAGATTCTTATTTTTTCTTCATCGCGTTATATTTTAATTGTTTCCGCAGTTTCGATTTTCTTTACAATTTTTCATTCGGTGATTGATTTTTTCTTATTATGAGTTGATAAAAAAAACTAAACGAATAAATTTATAGAGAAAGAATTGTTTGCACTGTTCGTGAGCTGTGTCTAAGTGGCACAAAATTTTTGAAAACTAAAATAGTGAGCTGCAAAGAAAGAAAGATATTGAAACTCAAAAATTCAATTGAAAAAAAAACGTTTTGACGGTGTTTGAGAGCGATGACAAGCGAAGGAAAAAGAAAATGCAAAGCACTACAGAGGAATGATATAATATACACGTATGAATAATTATGAAATGAATAAAAGCAACAAAAAAAAAAAAAAAAAACGAACGGAACAGAACATTAAAAAAAAAAAAACTTAGGAATTTATGTAGACAGTGACGTGATACGTATATGAATATATTATACATATAATTAACATATATCTGTTCGCCAGCTATAGCTAATTAAGGAGTTGCGTATCGGGAGACTAGAGTAGTCTTCCGACGTATAAAAGCGACACGTGGGCGTCAGTCGCGTCGTTCTTACGAATGACCTTTTTTCCGTTAAATTGGTTTTATTTTTTGTTACAGTTTTTTTCTCGTAATTTGTTTATTTTTTCTTCATTCCAATTGGTGGGTGACAATTACAAGTACAATTATTAAATTGATCGATTGCCTAGTTAGAGTTCGAGGTGCGTTTCCTGAACAAAGGGTCGCCTTTGAAATTTTCAACTTCGTCTAGTAAATTCCTTATGAAACGTGGATTGGCGTACATTGGAAGTTGAGATTCTGAATATTGTAGAAAATCAACGAGAGAATTTTCGAGCTCTTCCTGGTACACCGAACCCGCGTAACGAGCTTCAATTTTCTCGCGATCTTCCGGTCTCATCTTCAATTAGGTTTGCATTAAGCATACGTGCGGAAACAGGAATTAAAATAGCATTAAGTAGGTGTACTTGGAATGATTAATTATATAAATTCATTTTTCGGAGAAAGGATCAAATTATCAATCTTTATGATCGTACGACCATATATTCTCCTTTTTTTCTGTTAATGAAAAAATAAAGAAAAATAACATAAGACTTTCGAATTTTAGCGAAAGAACAAACTTACAGCTTCCCATTTCGATTTCACAAAAGCTTTGACGCAGTCGTCGATCAGCGTATCACCGCAAACTACCTGTATTATGTAGTAAAGCATTTTGAAAAAATCAAATCGAAATGTCAATCAAGAAGACATGGCGATAGATCGCAGTTTTTTTTTCTCAATATCTGACCGTTGAGGATAGGAGCGTGGCGCGATTTTCAACCCTGAGACAATCGAATCTGTCCAAAAATAGAGCGGCTGCCCATGGTTCGCGAAAGTAAGAATACAAATCCGGAATTGTGGAACTCTGGATGAAAAAAGAGAAACGCAATAAAAATAATCAGTAAAAGATTGCAAAAAAAATTCACTGTTATACAGCGACTGAGTTGCGAAGGAAAAAATTATTAAAACGAAAGTAGGGGAAATAAAATAGTTTTACGGGGTTTACTCAATAAACGTACTTTGAATCTGAGTTTGAGATCGTTCAAGAGCGTTTCGTGCTTGCCCCATATCGCGATGATATTTTCAATCTCGAATTCCTTAAAATCACATCAAAGAAATTACCAATTGAAATAATAATAACGACACCGGGTGGTCGGATTTCCAAACCTTTTTACTGAGACAAGTGATAGTCTCGACGGTTTCGAATTGGTTCAAATGGATTCTAAAGTATCCGATTTCAGAGACGGGGGATCCCGTGATCAGAAACAGGTCCTGCGAACATGAAAAATGTTGAAAGACAAACGAAAAGATTAAAACAGCGTGTTCCTAAAGGGCGACGATCGGACGGTAGCGTACGTCGTTATCGTGAGAAGTTTCCTGACTTTTTCCGGGTTTTTTTACGTTCAGGTAAATAAATCCTCCGGGAAGTTTGCAATAAGTTATTATCGGCATTCGGAAAACCGGTATCACCGCATCCAGTGCGGACACAGCTTCCGTCATCGGACTGTGGGTTGACGAATGTTTTTTCTCGACGTTGTAGTTTTTCGGTTCAAGAATGTCCACGAGTTTCTTGCCGAGCTGATTACCGGGCGAAAAAGTGAAAGTTGAAGACAAAACTGAGGTTCAGAGAAATGGAATAGAGAAAAAAAAGGAAAAAAAAAAATCCAATCAAAGAAGGAAGTCTACAGATTCTGACCCGTTCACCGACTTCGACGAGGTTTTGGTGTTTGTGGGACAATTCGTCGGCGTAAAATCTCCTGGAATATTTGGTTATCGTACCGGCGGCGAAAATAAACGGATCGTTGGTTCGAAATTCTGGGTCTATGACCAGAGATTCGTCGAATACGAGTCCAGCTTGACAAATGGCTGAAACGTAATCACAGCGGAATTCGCGTGAGAGAACAAGGGAAAATTGACGAAGACAAAACGTATCGATCGGAAGGGTTGATCGTCGATGTACCAAGGAAAGTATCCAGATTGATGGTTTTTCCTCGGAAATTGAATAACACGTCGCAACGAAGTTCCTTCCGTTCCAACTTGTGTTCCAATATCAAAGTCTCGATGAAAAAATCATTCTCGTCCTCTTCGAGAACCCAATCGACTAGATCCCAACCAGACAGAACGGTTACACCGGCCTCATCGATGGCATTCGTCACCGCTTCTTCGATCTGTATCACATGACATTTGAAACTTTTACGTCTCGTGATCACGGACATTCTGCACACGTTCACCTCGTTATTTTCAAAAACATCGTACGAACTTCGCGAGGCGCAAATATTCACAAACGGTTCGATTAAAATTATGTTTCCTCCATTGATTCCATATTTCAGAAGGGTGGCCATCGCCGAATAGCAGTCGATGTTTCGTCCGTAGAAGATTATTGCACCTGCGTAAAAATCATCGAGCAGACGGTGACGATATTTTAAATTTCATCGGATACGCGAACGATGAATTTTTCGAAGTAGAAGACGAACTCGAACTGACTGGAGGGATTCGCTGCCACCACTCGTTTGCAGTACTCCAAACAATTGGCCATATCTCGTTCGCTGTTCACCGTCAAACAGTTCTCAGGGTTCGGGTAATCCTTGTGTTCCCTGAATCGCGTTTCGATAAGGTCATCGAAATTGTTAGACGACGTGAAAACTCGATGACTCCAGAATTAAAAGCGTGTGCGATATTACCCTCTTCTCCCAGCTCTCAATTCGTCGATGAATTGTGGCCTTTGATACTGAACTCCGCAAGTCAGGACCAAATAATCGTATGAAATTCTTCCCATGCTCGACACGCTCACGTATTTGTCTTTCCTGCGACGCGATTGAAAAAAATTTATCTAACAACGACGACAAAAAATTAGACAAATCTCTATACTGCAATACCTGCGAATAGCGGTTAGCGTCCCATGGACGACGTTGATCCACGATCTGGATCCGATGAGGTGACGGTAATCCTTTGAATAACGTCCACCGAACGGAAGTTCGTCCTGTTCCAAATCGTCGGGGCGATTTTCGAACGGAATTCCATTTTGGGATACCAGAGTCAAGTTCGTGAAGCCGATCGAGGACGCGTTCGGACTAATTGAGTTGAAATCAGAAATGAAACGCGGTATGTAAAACGAGCCCAGAAAAGAAAGTTAATTAGTCTGGATTCTTTCTCTATTTTTTTTTCTTCGTTTTCATATGAATCTACCCGAAAGCCAGGCTTTCTATAACCGCCAAGCCGCAATCCGAAGCACCGACAACGACGATTCTGACGTTGACGTCGATTTTCGAAACGCTCGCAACCTTCGGCACCATCATGTAAAGTGCAAAATTATCGGTGGGAGTTTTTTCGGGAGCTCGATCGTTCGCTCGATCGTCGGAACGGTGTATTTTCAGCTGTCTCCTCGGCGGAACGGGGATCATTTCGGCCAAAAATGTTGAAATCGGTGCCGTGCGAGTCTGCGGTATACGAGTCGAAACGATGTGGTTGTGATAGTTTTTGGTATCAACGGGGAGGGCGATCGTTGTGGCTCACCAGGGCGCTGCGGTCATCGCGAGACAATCGATAATACAAAGCGTTTTTGTCGAACAGTCGCATCAGTTCTTGAAAAAAGTAACGATGAAGATTCGAGAAGATCGGCATCACGGTCAGATGGATTATACGCGCGTGGCTATCCAGGGGAGCTTTTTCGAAAGATATAAAATCGTCTATCCGGTAGCGATTCCGAATCCATTCGATTTCGTTTTCGCGGCTGAAATGGTTGGGATTATTTTATTATCGTCGGGTGTCCAGGTATTCGGAAATCCGCGATTCGTACCATAGCACAGCGAGTCCTACGAGGGTGTCGTTGCACAGAAACACGAATGCCGAATAGGGCGTGTGACTTTGCAGGGCAAATTCGAGGTCGCCCAAAATATCGGTACCCCGGTTCGGTAAATTTGCGAGCAATTCCGCCGCTGCCGGAACGTCGGAGGCGTTTGCTTCCCTCGTTCTGAAATCGCCGACCACGCTGGCGCGGTGTACCAAATACAATACCATGGGGTAATCCTTGTCGAAACGCAGTGGAACTCGCTGGTTTCACACGGAGAAGAAATTTTGAAAAACGTGAAGAAAATGATGAAAATCAAAAATTGAAAATTATGAGTTTAGAAAAAGTTGGACGAACCACGAAGTTTTGGAGCATTGGAAAAGTCGGGAAGTACGGAGGGATGAGAAAAATGCAATAATCCTGATCGGGGAAACACTCGAAGACGGCTTCGAGGTAATCGTAGGACAACCTTTCGTCGATTCCATCTCTCATGCTGAATAATTCCATGGCGAACGCGTTGCATTCGGCATCGCTACGAGTTCCAGCAGCGAGGAGCGTCCTCCGGGGACTTATTTCCACCGGGATTGACGGGGAAGTGACGCGATCCGTCTCTTCCGAATGAAAATATTCATTCTCATGGATTTTCGCCGACAAACGCGGTGCGGAAGACCGACGCACATCCCTCTCGCTCTCGTCCGGTGCCAACGGTCCAACGTCGTCGACGCTACCGGAATCTACGATCGTCTGTCGCGTTGAGATTATAAAAAGAAACGTCATACTTCGATTTTAGCATCGCGACGAATCATTTTTTCAAATACCGTTTCCACAGGAATTTCGGAAGCTTCGTTTTCTTCGCTCTCTTCTCCGGCGACTCGATCGATCTCAGCGTTGAATCCACCTCCGTCAATTTTCTCGGCTTCGGTATTGTCCGGGATCACGGTTGGAGTACTCTCGAAATCCAAACTCTTGGTTCTTCTGCGACTGCAGCCCGGACAGGGTGCGTCCTTCGACGATTCCTTGCACGCGACCGCCACTCTGTCCTCGGAACACCAAACGATCTCGTCCTCGTTCCACTCTTGAATATTTCAAACGATTCGTCGATTTCCGAGCAAATGATTTCACACTCGAAACTACGTGAAACACGATAAATATCAAACCGGCTCTTTTCGACCAGCGATCTTCGTCCGTCTCTGTACGCGAATCAGCAGACCGCAACGTCGAGGGATTCGAACTAGGTTTGATCTTGCTGTAATCCAGGAAAAATAAATCATCAGAAGCTCCGAAAATTGAGCAGCAAAAAAAAAACCGACGATGGATATTTATCTTCGCATTTTCACGTTCTCAACGATATTTATCGAACGGGATACTAACAAGTGGTCTTTCCTCGAGAGCTCCTCCATGGGGAATATGATTCGGCTGTTGGGATTATAAACGAGAGACCCGTCGAATATCGTTTCATCTCCGGTATTAGTTTCGGCCGTTGTCGAATGTTCTCGCGGCCTCTTCCCGAGTCCGTGATAAGGTCCGAGTTCGAAGTGTTGCGTCAAAGTATCAACGTCGACGATTTTATTGAGGCACAAAACCCCGTTCGCCAGACCGTCCGATGATTCCGCGACGACCATCTGACGAATACCGTCTGGATATCGCATCATCTCGCTTATGTAAAATTCTCCGTAGAGTTCCTTGAACCGCTCGGATTCACGGTCCAGAATCGGAATAATGTCGTCGTTGTCCTCCTCCCTGACGGCCGTCGTTAGTGTCAGCTATTATTGTTATCGTCGATATTACCGCCGTCGACCGATCCCCAGCGTTCACCTACCGCTACCTTACACTATTCGAATTTCGGTAGTCGCGCGACGAAACGCCTAGATTATCAGACGATTTTTATTACTCACACGACACGGCGAATTTTCAATCTTGGACAGTGAACGTGACGGAGACTCAAATAGAGCCCTTGCACTCTGTACGTATCGGTTTCACCGTTCGGAACTATTCTCGTCATATTTTCTTCGATGAATTTTGCTGCGGATATTGTCTAGATTTTTTTATTCCACGTAGGGCTTTATCAATCGATAATCTGTCTACCTGGCGTAACCAATGGCGGCATTATCAGGATAACGTGGGTCGCGTGGATATTCGATATGAAAACTGCGTCCAGCAGACGTTTGTAAAATTCGGAATCCTTGTATCTGACGTCCCATAAAAGCATGTGCACGAATAAAGTATTCCTTTCCGTAATCCCGTGCATCCTGAAAAAGAACCGCTCGACAAAATTCCGTCGTTCACTCGCCAAAAGCTTCGAATTTTCGATTCGGTCGTATTCGAAACTTTGAAATCGATCGACCTGGAGGAAAACTAAAAACCAGAGCCAGGGAACGACGAGGTCGTCGAAGAATTCTCACCCGTAATGTCGGGATATCCATTCCAACCACCCGTGAGCAGGGATCGACGGAATATTCGGATAATTATTGAGAGAAATATTCGAAACCACCTCATCCTCGGCGTTGATCTGCACGAGCGAAATACTCGAAACTTCACTGCATAGCGATGAGTTTTATTCGTTAATTAAATTAAGTCTTTTCGTTATCGTTGATAACTTTATCTGTCTCATTCCTCAAATGAAATCTTACGAAACGATCAAGGGGTCGGCGTTTCCGAAGACGTCTTCGGTTTCCCTTCCCGCGAGTTCTCCCAATTTTTTAAAATCCATAAATTCGGTTCTCCGCCATTTTTCTATGGGGGGAATTTCTCGCCGCTCTCGTACGTCGGAAATCTCTTTCATCCGCATGGTGTAAGTGGATATTCGTGACATACCTAACGATTATCAGGTTATGTATATACCTATACATCCCCCATTCAGGTCCTGCAGCTCTATTATTATGGGCGTACAACGTCCACGTAGGTTCATAAATAAATAAATAGATAAATTAATAAACATCTGCGCCTTAAATCTCTCAGGCACGCGTGTGTGTAATACGTGTACCTACATTATACCTACGTCTGTGTGGATTTTCTATACGAGTTGAGGAGAAAGCTACCGCTGCCTGTGTATCTCGAGTATAAATAAGTATAAGACAGACGTTAGGAAATCGCGGTGATGGGAAAACTTGAAACGCGTGTTAGGAGACGAAACGCGACTTGGAACGCGACACCGCAGCGGAGCAACCGCCGTAAGAACGATGACGAATTGTCAAATCTGGTAAAATTGTGCAAATTTTCACCATAAAAACACATCGCATGAACATAGACCTATATGACGCGGTGATCGAAGAACGATAAGAATAACGCTTTCCAATTAATCGCGTTTGAGAAAAAATTATGGAATCGAAATTCAAATCCATCCATTCGAACGAATCGAACGAACCGATAGAAAATGCATTTGAAAAAGCGCAGAATTTTTTAATCTATCGAAAAATAACACAGAGACGCATGTCGTGTCATTACGATACGTATGTGTGTATTAATTCATCAATCTAATCGTAAATACGTGTGTGCACAACGAGAGTGGACGGAGCGCGAAGGAGCCGGTGAACTTTGTGGGAACTGCCCGAAGCGATCGGGGCAATACCGTCCGTTGCAGACGTCAACCAGACCTGCATAATATAATGCGCCTTGTATTTCTATACGTGTACAACGTTTGTATCGCACAAATATACCTGTATCAAGCGATAGATAATAGACGACGTCCGAGTACGACGCAACGATCTTCCCAACCGTTCCGAAATCGTTGAAACTTGAGAAATATCCTTATAAACTGCGATTCAGCTTTTCTCGATGTTACAGAAAGTCCTGCACGAAGCAGATTCGGATTATCAGTAAGTATATGTGATTTATTCTACTCTGATTGGCTCGGTATGCCGAAGTCGATATAGATAAGAGTATAAAGTGATGCACATGGAATACGTCCACCTATACCTATAGACAGCCCTAATTCCATTGCCTTAATCGAATTTTAAATTAAGTACATGCTCTTTCGTATCTGTGCAGTGAAACGACGACCACGAGCAGAAATAAAATAGAGGAAGAAGCTCTTGCAGCAACCGACAATCTTTCCATTGTACACCTGAATTCATTTTCTTCGCGCACTTTTTTTCCGTACAATCGAACGAAACGAACGATTTTTTGAACAAATTTTTAATTGCTACCACAGCGATGATGTAGGCATGAATGAAATGACACATCGATGTACAATTTTAGCTGATACCTACACAGTCGGGACGTGGTTCGTAAAAATTTTTTTGTGTGGTTTCTGTTCGAAGGTCTCTAAAAACCACTTGAAATCCTTGAATAATTTAAGAGACTACGAGCGTTCGTAGAGTTGTTATTTAATACGTTTATTCGTTATTCGTTCACAGAAAAATAAGCATAGCGTACGACAACCGCGTGTCTTGAATAGAGAAAAAGTTTCAGCACTTTGGTGATAAGTTTTATGGGGCGACACATTTGTAAGTTATTGATGTGCAGTTTATTCATTGGGACACCTGCGATAACAAAACTTGAACTAATAAAAGTCAAGTTGAAGGAATAAAAAAAAAAAAAATGATTCATCGCGCAGATTTTGAGCTAATTTAGATCCAACCTTCCTGTGTTTTTGGAAACTGGCCAAGTACACAACACTACGGTATAATTTTTGACAAAACTATTTTTGAATACAATACAACGTCGTTCTCTTGAAACAACAATAACGTTATTATCATCGTTGCTGTGAATCGGATACGATATCCAACGTATGGTTTTTTCTTTTTTATCACAAGTATTGGACGTAATTATTTAGGGTAGTTATGATTGATAATATGGCGATTTTCCTTGGTTTTGATTGTTGAAATGTATGTCTTTGTAACATAGTCCTCGATATAATCAACATACGCTTTCCACACCCAACTAGAACGAAAATGGTAATATGAAAATTGACTTACCAATATTTGTTGTTCACTTCGAAGGCTGCGGAGAAGAAGTTATTGTTGATGTTATTGCTCTCGCGAATCCAGATGAAGAAAGGATCTTTGCGTTTGTTTTCGAATTATCCGCATTCGCTGTATGTGATTGAAAATTTCATTTGATTATATTCCATATAGTCGTAAGTATTCGACGATGAAAAAAAAAAAAAACAGGAAATGATAGTAGGAGATGCGGAAAACTAACCGTCTGAAAGTGCGTTCCAAATCGCCACAACCGCTTACGACGAAGGTGCGCGCCAAACTGAAGTTCGAGCCTAGGTAGTGCGGTGAATGGGTGATCATGGCATGCGCACCACCGCCGCCAAGTTCAAAGTTTTAATTGAAATCAATCATTCATCGTCGATTATGGCATTGACAAACCGTATCGTGCGTATCTTTTCGTTTCGTGAATAAAAAATGTCATGGGTGTGTACGGAACGTTTCAAATTGAGCGATTAAAAAAGAATTACGCTGAAAAGTGGTGAGAAGAAATGAATGCTTTTTTGTGCGTTGAAAATCTGAAAGCTCTCGTGCTATTTCGCGTATTCAGGACCTCTTACCATTGGACACGAGGAATGAGAGACCGTCTATTCGGTCCTTTTAAATTTCCGTGTAATTTCAATAAGTATAAGTGACTAACCGACCATCGCAAATTGCGAGCGTAAAATCGTGTCTATAGCCAAAAAATATGATCAATGCGCAGTTTGTGAAGCGATTACGTCACATCCTATTTAACTCGGTGAATAATTCATGCGCTGAAATTGCATAGGTTTTTATCTATGAATTGCAATAACATGCGCGTCCTATCTTGAAAAATAGGTGTTCATTCGACCATCGCAATGGGAGAAATAATTCGGAAATAAGTAAAAAAAATAAGTAAGAAATGTACATAAAAAATTTGACAACGAGAAGAAAATGTTTATGGTATTATTTCAAATGATATTCATTATCATTATCATCGGTAAATCGGGAAGTATAAATCCTCTCATAAATTTCTATAAATCATAAAATATATATAGTTTATTGTAGAAATATTTGTGTGGTTAGCTATTTCTTTTGGGTATATGTATGTACATACATGATATCAACGTAAAATAGGGTAATATCGTCGAAAAAAATATTATTCAGAATAATAATAGGCATATTTGTGTCGATAACTATTACAATGATAAATAAATTAATCGTAGAAGTCTTTTAATTAATTGTCAAACGACTCTATGAATCTTTTTGTTATTGTGATTGTGTCGTTACGATTATTATGATTTTTATTATTATCAATAATCAGGTATCAATTTATTCAAATTAAGACCACTATACAATATATATAATATATATTTATGTACAAAAGACACAAATCGTCTGTGTCAAGCTCATGGATATATTCATTAGCGTATTGAAACTTTTTCGTTATGTTGTTTATCGATTAAAATTTATGCTCATCGCTTTTCTAGTACAGGTATATGATAATAATTATAAAATCTGTATAGACGATAAAGACATTTTAATTTATGATTATGGACAGCTGATCACAGCAATAGTGAAAATTTACTAACGGAATTCACTGGTAATTATGTCAAGAATAAAACCGATTGTGAGAAATACGAAAGGTTCGGGATTATTTGTGTCGGGGAGCGGCGTGGGCAGATGAAATTTAGAATTTGACGATCAATTTTACTCCTTATTGATATATCAAATGACTACCTTAATAGTACAATAAGCAACAAGGGAATAAAGCTGCAGTTTATTCCCGCGGACGACTGCACTGCCCCAGGGAATGATTAGCTTTATTCCTGCGTTGCATATGGGACTTTATTCCCGACACAACTGTGAAGACCACTTTTCGTCCCGGTAATTTACATTTTGTCCTGCAAATTTACTTTTCTTCGTAAAATGCAGGAGAAAAGTATAGTAGGGAATCAAATTCAACTTTAGTCCCGCCTTTCAGGTCAAAAAAGTTGTCTGTACGGTTGATTCGGGAATAAATAGATTATTTATATTTTATGCATCTTTGATAACGAATCAAATAAATATGTTTCAGTATGTCATTATTGTTATATTATTGGCATTATGCATAGTTGAAATTCTTTGTCCTAAATTATTGTTATTAATAATATTTCATATTCTGAAAAGATTTGATTAGTCTGATGTGTTGAGAAGCGAGAAGAAAAAACTTGTTCAATTAATGTAGGTATACTATATGGAGATATTAAATAATAAAATTAATACCTGGAACATTAAATTCCGTAGTTTATAACAATATAATTTATTTTTTATAATTACATCACAATGTAGCTCCGCCATTTCCAAAACTATCCTCGGTTCAACTGTTTCGACATATTGTCTGTAATTCGGACTGCAAACCTGCGCCTTTCCAATCCCTATGTGTTTACCCCTGAAATTTCATCGATTTACCAGTTGAGGCAACAAACAAGTTTTTATTGAATCCTATATTTCTTTGCACTCAACGATTTCTTCCCTCTTGGTCAGTTATCGCAGATATGTTATCTGTGCTGTCGTGCGGACTGTCGACTCTATATAAAATGTCATGGCACAAAGGACATCGGTCCTGAACGTATAACCACTTCCTCAAACATACGCCGTGAAAGAAATGATTGCACCTAGTGATCTTTGCGCTGTTCATTTCCTGGTAACAAATAGCGCAAACATCATCTAAGTTTGTCAATTGTTCAGTTTTAGCTTCGGGCAAAGAATTTATTTTGTTTACGGCAGTCCTTCGTTTCATAAAGACGCTCCATCCAGCTTTAGCTTCGCACCAAATATTGAAGTATGCGTGGATGCACATCATTACAGCTCGTATAGCACCGCCAGACTCGAATATCAGAATCCATAAACCGTTGAAAAGCAAAAATAAGCCAAATGCAAATTCTACAGTGTTGCCGAACACTCTTATGTAGTAAACATAATCGTCCAACTGTTCCCAGAAAGAACGACGGCAGGCGTCGTAAAGAAACAGCGAATATATTGCAAGAGAAACTAACACTTTAACTATAACTTCGACACTGAATGCTGTGACAGCTAGAAGCCATGTGCTAATCGGGAAGTGCGACCACAAAAAGCATAACAAATGAATTGGAAAGATGATGAGAAAAGCGCAGACTAACAGAGCTCGCAAATGTCTGTGAAGTGCTGGATTGCGTGAAGCACTGAGTGACATTAGTAGAGGATTCACAATATTGTGAACAAAATGTAAAAGAGCGGTAAATAGGAGACAAAAATTTCTGCACAGCCTATTCAGACGCATCTCTCTTTGGAGACTAGTCAGTCCGGTTTGAAGACAGAGGGTATAAAACAAGATGGCAGAAGTAGTTCCGATGCTCTTGAGATCCTCTTTGTCTTCCGTGAGCAAAATCCATTGGAAGAAACACCCTATGTAGTGACAAATGGAAGATATGATGCTGGTCATTCCGAGAACCGCAGTGAGTGTTTCGCACCCATTAATCAAGAGAGTGCGGATCATTATGTAGTAGTTGAAGCTCTCGTCCTCGTAGTGATTTCCAAGGATTTGTAAAATCTGTTCAGTGACTCTGAGAGTCCAAAATGTTCTCAAGACCCTTGGGACGTTTAATCGAGTCCATTCTGCCTCTACAAGAGCCGACAACCCGTAGCTACTTATGAAGGTACGGGCATGCTGATAACCGGAGTAGATGATTTGACCCATAGAGACCGCGTTGTACCAAAGAACGAATTTTGAGACAGCCAAAGGAAGCAGAGTGGCAAAGACAGGGGCATGGTGCAAAATCCGAACCTGTGGAACAATTATTGTTTAAATTCTAAGTTCATAATAGCACCACGATTTAGGATTATGTTGCTTACCGGTAATGGAAGAGCTGCAAGTATGGAGGGTGCCATTAGGCTGAATACGAGCAACTTTTGGATGATTGAATACCTTGGAGCCAAATGTATATAGCAGAAAATCAGGGCTAGAGTACATTGAAGCATGTAATTTTGTATGACCAAGAACCCTGGGCCGTCAAAGTCTAAGACTTTGTTTAAATCGAGGTTCAAAACATCATCCAATATGCTTGTTGTTGTTCCGTTTACACTGGTGCAAGAAATTATCGCTTTTACCGTGCTGACGTTAGACCAATAAGAGACAAATATTACCCCAACAGATATCAGGTACAAGTAGACAAGGACGAGATGCTTGGTCTGAAGCATAAAGGTGCAAAGCGCTGCAGCGCATCCTGTAATAAGTGAGATTGAAAGGATATAGTATATTCATAACTGCAAACGGCAATAACCGATACTGCACAATCAAAGTTCATAATTTAACTAATCGATCAATAAAAAGCTATTGACAAAACAATGGCTGCGATTTCCTCTCCATAGCATTATATTACTATTCTGTAGCATGGCTGTCAATACTAATGACTTGCAGAACTGGGTATTGAGAGCACTTTGTATAATTAATACAGTGACCTGCGTTTATTGTGAGTTTACTGTCCAAATACTACTGACTAACTGGCAGACTAAAAGATCATTCGACAAATTCAATGGGCCACCCAGAACATCGAATAAAAATTAATAAATACTGTTCATTCTTACCCAAACAGCAAAGGATGAATTTCAGCGCCGTAATTAAGTACAATTGGTAAAATTGCTGATTGGATTCATACTGATGAAGCAAATTGGCCTCCGTTGTAACTCCAACAAGGGACCCAACAAGCGAGTCAGGGACATTTACAAAACCATTGTCGGTCTCATTGAGGACAAGATTTTCAGTTGGTAAACCAAGACCAACCCTAAGCAGCTCATCTATTATAAAAAGTGGAGGTACTCGCATGACCACATCCGCCACGTAAAGAACTCTGCTGCGTATGTTGGTCATGTTTGTCGTTATTGATGTTGTCTTTTTAATTAAGTGGAGTGATTGGGTATGAAATAATGTCAGTTTAATAATTCCCACAATTATTCAAGTTCTTATAGTTTTAATTTAGTTGATTTTGTTATATTTGAAGTCGTTAATCGGGAGCAGTTAGAATCACACTTCGCAGCACCACTCTGAGGTCTCAGGGCCTTTGAAAACACATTTCACCATAAATTATCATTGATATTTAGCTAAAGGTCGTATTCAATTAAACGTATACACAATTTCCAAGTTACTTCGAGGTTAAAAACTGTTACAACATACACACTGAACTTGATACTCCTGGACCCTGCACAAGGATGAATTTTGAACTTTAAAATATACTGAACAGATGGAGCCAGTACAAATCAAACGCAAGGGGTTGAATTTTAAGGGATTCGTTATTTTTTTACACGCGTTGAATAAATAAGCAAACTCCACTGGTGAAACTTGTACCTGCTTGCGCAATAATATATTATCCTTGTTCTCTTTCCTTTCTATTCCGTTTACTTGTAAGCCCCCAATATTTGTACGTATTATAATCGTGTTAACCAATAAACTTGATCCTTAAACGACCAGTAAAAGCAAAAAAGTTTGCAAACAGATCTCAAATCTCGTTTCTTTCGACGAGGTGAAGAATTAATTGGTAATTTCAGCCAGAAATCGAATCACTAAAATTACACAGTTCCTAGGAGTAATTATTGTTACGATTCTGATGACACTCGAATTTATCTGACGAACTAAAAATCAACCTGTCAAACGTAATTGCAGCTGACAGCTGATAATGGCTAGACAGAAATTAAGGCCTAGGCTGCACCCTGCTGGCTCTAAATTGAACGAGATTTTCATTGAGCTATAGTTCTGCAGTTGACAGGCAGAAGCTCTGGCAAAAGGTTTTTCTATTCTTGCAGAAATGGTCAGAAATATGCTGAATACAAAATAAATAGATATTTCAGTGGCAATATTCGCAAGATTGTGATAAAAAATTTCAATTATTTCTCAACAAGCGTTTCACGATGGGGGACAAAGATATCACACATAAGGTTAGTCTTCCCTGAAATCTTTTACTAAATAATAAATTAAGTTCCTAATAACTTGAAAATTAATTTCTCATTCACAGAAGTCGAAAAGAAGTCACAGAAAGCATAGCGACTCAGATTCAGATGGCGAATATGTTCCTTATGTTCCGATAAAGGAGCGAAAGAAACAGCAGTTGGCAAAGCTTGGTAGATTAGGTCAGTTAAAGGACGAAGGATCTGGAGTATTTGGAACCAAGAGTAGCAGTGAGAACGAAAAAGATGATGGAGATGATGATGACGGACAAGTATGGGGCCGCAAATTTAACATATCTCTGCTGGACCAGCATACAGAACTCAAAAAACTGGCTGAAGGTAATAATGTCAATGAGAGATGGGAAACGTACGATTGTTGTATTGTAGAAGTAAAACTGGTCTTTGGGTGGATTATTTCAGCTAAAAAAGAGAGTGCGATGGAACGGCAGCTCAAGGAGGAGGAAAAGATACTGGAAAGTGTTGCGGAAAACAAGGCTTTAATGGGAGTTGCCGAATTAGCAAAAGGAATCCAATATGATGATCCCATAAAGACTAGCTGGCGGCTGCCGAGGACTATTCTAACATTTGACGAAGCACGGCATGAAAGAGTCAGGAGAAAGCTAAGAATTCTTGTAGAGGGTGAAGATGTTCCCCCACCTCTCAAAAGTTTTAAGGAAATGAAATTTCACAGAGGCATTTTAAATGGTTTGGAATCTAAAGGGATCATTAAGCCGACACCTATTCAGGTCCAAGGGATTCCTACAGTGTTAGTATCGATTTCTCAAAGCCTTTCTGCCTGGGACTTCGGCAATAGAAAAAATGAATGTGCTCACTCAGAAGCTTTCTTTTTTTTTACAGATTATCCGGCCGAGATATGATTGGTATAGCTTTTACGGGAAGCGGTAAAACTCTGGTTTTCGTTTTACCTCTGATCATGTTTTGCTTGGAGCAAGAAACAGCAATGCCTTTCATGCGCAATGAGGGGCCGTATGGTAAATGATGGAATGTGAATATCCTGACAAAGTAGAAGATTATTCTACTTTAAAAATTCTATTCTCATATTTTCAGGACTAATCATTTGCCCATCAAGAGAACTTGCCAAACAAACGTACGACATTATCCAACATTATACCAACGCTTTACGCCATTCTAATTGTCCAGAAATTCGTAGCTGCCTTGCTATTGGTGGCGTTCCTGTCTCTGAATCACTCGAAGTCATAAACAGGTCGAAATTAGATTTATTTTTTATCATCACAGGACTTCTCAATACTGTATAGACTGTTGAGGTAGGTAATTCTGAGTTTTATCAAAACCTTCTTGCGTTTCTACAGAGGTGTTCACATAATGGTAGCCACACCAGGAAGGCTAATGGATATGCTGGACAAAAAAATGGTGAAGCTAAGTGTTTGTAGATACCTTTGTATGGACGAAGCAGATCGAATGATAGACATGGGTTTCGAGGAAGACGTCCGAACGATATTTTCTTTCTTCAGGGTAAGTTAGATGATTCCAATAGTCAGAGAACATGGTATAAAGTCCTTTTTTTCACAGGGTCAAAGACAGACGCTACTATTTTCTGCTACGATGCCGAAAAAAATCCAAAATTTTGCTCGCTCAGCTCTGGTAAAGCCGGTAACGATAAATGTGGGTAGAGCTGGAGCAGCATCTATGAATGTCATTCAAGAAGTAGAGTACGTCAAACAGGAAGCAAAGATTGTTTATCTCCTCGAATGTCTTCAGAAAACCACGCCGCCCGTTTTAATATTTGCCGAAAAGAAACAGGATGTCGATGCCATTCATGAATATCTTTTATTGAAAGGTGTTGAGGCTGTTGCTATTCACGGAGGAAAAGGTAAATCAAAATTGTATTTTTTCAGTCGGTGTGCTTCTTCAGAGCGTCGTATCCCACGAGAATATTTTTTTCCCCCCCAGATCAAGAGGAACGATCTAGATCAGTAGAAGCGTTCCGAGCAGGTCAGAAGGACGTTTTGGTTGCGACTGATGTAGCGTCTAAGGGTCTTGACTTTGCCGATGTCCAGCATGTAATAAATTACGACATGCCAGATGACGTTGAAAACTACGGTCAGTGTTTAATTGCGCACTGTAACAACTTCTTGAAATTGTTTCACAATCATTACATTATCTCATTTCATTTTCAGTCCATCGTATCGGAAGAACCGGTCGATCGGGGCGTACAGGTATAGCGACAACTTTTATAAACAAGGCAAACGACGAATCTGTTTTGCTGGATTTGAAACACTTATTGATGGAAGCAAAACAGAAGGTACCGCCATTCTTGTTAGAGCTTTGCTCAGAGAACGAAAAATACTTGGAACTTGGAGGTCAGTTATTTCACTCAACTATCGAATTCTGCAGATTATATACTATTTGCCTCCGTGATTCATTTTATTTTATTTTTCGCATCCTCAGACGAACGTGGTTGCAGTTACTGCGGTGGATTGGGTCATAGAATCACAGAATGTCCCAAACTCGAAGCCATACAGAATAAACAGGCCTCTAATATCGGTCGTCGTGATTATCTCGCCAGCAATGCTGCGGACTATTGATTCGTGTTGGTAATGATAAAATTTGTACATGTAATTGAATAAAGCTTGTGTAAATAAAAGAATTTTTGATACGCAAAAGGTGAGTTTACATTCCTAAAACATGCGTCGTTATCGAAGTACCTACAACATAAGTGGAGAATTGAACCGTTTCAAATCACTAACACAATTGAGATCGCTGGTATATTGATTTCTAGCTATTGATTGAACCGAAGTTAGACCCATTCTCTATGGTTTATCCTATGATATTGTTATCATGCTTTCTACCATCCTATACAAGGGGCTCTGTATCGCGCTATAAACTTATATTATACCTTCACACGTTTCTCCTGCAGCTTATATCGACGTAGTTTTGAAAAGAATAAAGTGGGTAATATAATAAGAATTGAACCAATACTTTCAATACACTGAAGAATTCCACCCCAGTTTCTACCTTCCGAGACTGCAGACGGCATAAAAGGTTCCCATCCCAGACAATAAAACTGTACAAGTTGTACATCATCATGGTTTATTTGAGAATGTATACAATGGGTCTTGAATTTACAAGAATTGAACGGGAATTTTACGGAAATTCGATAATTGTGGACGGTTTGATAGATATTGTTGCTTGTTTTTTGATATTCATTGTCCGGCGAAAAGTTTCTCCAGCCAGTCTCTTGCTTGGGAATTAGCAGGAGCACAGGTGGAGTAAGCTCGACGCGAAATAATTACAGTAGATAATCAGAGTGAGTCTTGTCAGAGATTATATGGTAGCATTAAGAGAGTATAGGAATAATTATAAGTCAAAATGGCAACCGTAAACCGTAGCAACCCAGTCGGAGCCAGAGACTATAAGGCCGCCATTGTTGTAAAATCTCAAGCTCTCAAGTCTTGCACAGGGCGTGCTGAATGGTGAACATTAAACTTGAAGTAATTCTATGTTGCGAAATAGCGTCATTGTGAATGCAATTACGCTAAATACCCGCGTTCATATTCCTCTACAAGCTTGAATATTCATTCCCTTCATAGATACGGTATTAAGTTTCAAACTATTTCAAAGATTGCTGGACCAGCTTCTTTTCTCGGATTTTTTACGAAATTCGCAAAGATCTCGCGCCAGAAAAATGTTCAATTCCAATTTCTCCAATGATAATGTCCAATTTCTTTCATTTGTAGAGTAGAAAGAAAATGGGAACGAATATACTATTATAGGATTAGAACATTACGTTCCAGCATCGCGATTTTTGTTTGATCCAATTACACTCATTCGCTTTGGATCGGTAGGCTTTTTATTCACGGACGGAAAGTTATGGCAGAGACAAAACGTCATTATGCCGCGGGTGTAAAAAAGAAAGGCGAATTGGCCGGGGGGCATATGGAAAAATTGGATGGAAAAAAGCTCCGCGTGCCCGGAAGTCTCGTCACGAGTAGTTTTGTCAGTCGTATAATTTTACAGCGCGATGGCGGAGTGAAGAATTCAAAAATTTCAATTATTTATTCAACCTGGAAACGCACAGTTGGTTCTCAGGGGATTTTCCCCTCTAAGATCCGGTAAAGTATCGGATAATTACGTGCGAAAATTATGAATATACGTGCTCCTATACGCACGTATACATACATAGAATACAAAAATACTCATTACGACTATAGTATATGCCGGATGACGAAACCGCGAAGAGCAGCAAGGAATTACATACGGAAAGCACACGGGGTTTCACTCATTGCTCTCGATAAGTTGGCTCAGAACTCGCGTTGCCTCCTCTTCTTCATTCTCTTTCTCTTCTCCCCGCATGAATACGAGATTACCTTTGATACACACGTAGTATGAGCTACTCAGAACTACCTTCTATACCCACCCCGTACAACCCTTTACTTGTGGAATATTGTATGCTAGATTCAGCATTATTATACGCCGGAGGGTCAGAGGACGAACCATCAAGCCATAAAGCAATCTCCGGATCCCCAGAAAGTGCGAAAATTTTGATCCCCATTTAGTTTAATCCTAGACATTTTTAATAGTCGAGTATTTCTAAAATTACTGAATTAAAACGAAGCTAATCGTTGATCGAAGTCAGGCCATCCGAATCTGAAAAGTATATCGTTTGAATTGACAACGATTTGTGAGCCAAAATGGCGCATTCGATGCCTAATCACGAGACAGAATTCTATCAAACTTCCAAAAATTCAGCACTCAAAAAATTGGTTGAAATATAAAAAATTCTCAAACTCAAATGCGGTGGGTTAGAATCGAATTTAAGCATAGCTACGCAGTTCCACAATGATTCCCTCGCAATGTCTACATCGTTTATCAATTATTCTGCATAAACCGAGCGTCTCGCTTTCTATAAGAAAAAAAGGTAGAGGTTCGCAGGGGTTCTATGGGTTTTCCCCATAGAATTTTCGGCCGATGTACGTCGATCATATCCACCCCCGATCGTATAAAAAATTTATTAACCGCAGAGTTAAAGCATAGGAAAAAAGCTAGGCGGATTCGTCGTAGAATTTAAAGCGATACACATATAGCTATGGGTGAATATATCGATTGAAATATAAAATCTTGATGTACGATACACCCATTCGCTGTGCGTATAACGTACGTACGTACGTCCATAATGTATAAATGTAAAAATAAGGATCCGTATAGAGATATAGGGGAGTCGGAGTGCGTCGCCGGTTTGGTCGCGTGTTCGCGACTGATCCGCGTTATCGTTGAGGGGTCACGGGGTTTCCAATACGGGGTTCGCAGGACGCGGGGGCGTCGCGACGACGCCGTCGTTTCTCTCGCTACCTCCCCATGCGGGGGCGAAATGAAGGAGAGAGACGACCAGTCAGATGAAAAAGGAGAGAATGAAAGAGCCGACCTACTACAGTAGAGGGGAGAAGGCAAACGGCCTTTCGGGCTTTCAGTCTACCGCGGATCGCGATTCTCGCACGTCCGTCCAGGTGCAAAGGAAGGTAGATTTTCGAGCCCGATGAGACCCGAGAGCGCAGAGCACAGGTACACGTGACCTTCCCCAGCAAAATTATCGCATCGTGAAAATTTCGCATTTCGACGAATCAATCGGCGAAAAGAACACCTGGATCGGGGTAACGAACCGAGGTCGGAGTACGATGAAAGATACGAGGTAAAAAGATACCGATTCGCGCGGGGGATATTTTTTTCTTATAATTTTGTACACGTAAGAAATACAACGGGGCCCTGAAATAAGCGAATAATCATCTCTTTGATGTATGGAAGAACACATTCGGAAGAAGAAGACGAAGGAGAAGAGGAGGAGGAGAATAAGGAGCCGAAAGGTGAAAAGTTTGGATTCGTCATCGAGGACGTCGAGTGTTGAGAGCTCGAGTTTGCGGCGATGAGATAGAGGTACCTGTATGCGAGAGAACGGAGAGGACGCGAGAGTCGAGAGATAGAGAGGGACGGAGGTTGTTTAATTCCATGAATGTATGAGTATGGGGTATCCGAGTATTGGTGATAGTTGGTTGGGTACAGTCATTCAAGGAGAATGTAGTTACCTGGCCGACAGAAACGGCAACGGCAACGGCAACGGCAACGGCAGCGGTGATGCCAGATCTATCCGATTATATGCTGCTGGTGGAGCAGGTATAATACATGCCTAGTCTTTTTACGAATCCATGTACTCGTATACCCGATAAAAACGTATCGCAGAATGATTTTGAACATTCACGAAATAACACCTGACAAAGAAGAGAAACAACGCGCTCTCAACGAACAAAGGCACACACGGTCCACGGAGAACTGCAGCGTTCGCAAATTCGAAACTCCCGGAATAATTGGTCGCGTTTTGCATAATCGAAACGCAATCTCGTGAGACGACAAAAATCGGTGTGATATAGTTTAAAAGGTATCCCTACCGTATGAGGATTTCGTTATGGTTAAAAAGTGAAATTTTATGTGCCCCACACGATCTGAAAACACTTTTCGTGATTGCAAGTATACTGTACGATAAACTTAGTTGCGATTGATTATTACTTTACCGCCTATGATAAATTTTTGTTGTCGAAGATAGCTGATCTATTACACAAGATCTGACTATAATTACTGTAAATTACCCTCAAAAGACAAAAAAAAAAAAAGAAACCATGATATTATATCGGTCTTCCACGAGAAACGAACACTGCAACTACATGTATGTATAAATAGTCCTAGCGAAGACGAAAAAATTCGAAAATCTGTTGAAAAAAATATTTCCATGGAGGGTTGTAATAAAAAGCTTATGCAACTTTTCATGCTCAGACTGACTTCGCCTTATCGCTGCCAAAAAATTTTGTCATCCGACGACAGGATGAGTAGGAAACAAGAAAATCGCATCAACGGACTGTCGTAACAGACAGAAACATCGGCGATGAAAAATAGTAGCGTGCAGGAATTAATTTCTGATTGACAAAAAATTTGTTAAAAATCCTGCAGAATATAATGTGCGTATAACGGTGTTGTTGTTTCGTTGTATGTTTACTTTTTTTTTGTCCTTGTTTAAGATTGAAAAGTACCGCGAGTGCTAAACGACGAAAAATACCCGAGAGCGAACTGTCGAAAGAAAAATAAACCCTAGTGTTCTCTGGAAAAAAAAAAAAAAAAATCACACGATTTCCAATAATAAAACATTACGCTCGACGTATATATTCGAAGAAACATATAATCTGTGTAATTTGATTAAGACTATACGTATTAGAATCTGTGATGCGCTTCGAGGGTTTCCGTTGCAGTTTTGTAGCAGCATTATTTTTGTCATTGTTATTGTTGCTCTTCTTGTTACCGTACGTTGGTGTTAAATTTTATTTAGCGAAAGATCGATCGATCGACTCTTCGTCTAAAAAGAAAATTTTGTGCTCGAGTGTTATAACATTTATTGTGATATTAAATAATAATAAGAAATCAAGATAGCGGCGTGATGCTGCTGGCAGCTTTTTTTTTCTTCTATTTCTTTCATTTTTCTGACTCCTAAAAAAGGAGGGGTGCATTTATCGGTGTCGATTAAAGTATTTTAAGAAATTTCAACCCAACCCCTGCGAAGGATAACTCGATCCTACGGTGATTTTTTTTTCAAACAAAGACGACTAATAAGGATAAGAAGTGTTATCGTCGGTGTTGAAATAGATGAAGTAAATACGAGCCTTCACCCGCTGGATATCGCGGTCCTGCAGCAGCAGCAGCTTTTATCGGAGTTATAGAATGTCCTGCGGGGGGACGATATTATGTCGGGGACGGTTGATGCACCTGATTCAGGTCGCCCTCCTCATCCTACTGCTACTTGGGACAGTCTGCATGCCTCTCATTGTTGTCGTTGCTTCGCCTATTCATCCGCTGCCGCCACACAGAGGTTAGTGCACCCTTGAATAAAGATATATAGGTATAGGTATAAAGCGAACCGAACGAGTACAGGAAGAGAAATTGGAAGAACGAAGAAAATTACACACAAAGAACGAGTCTTGAAAGTTCTTACGCATATCGTATCGTCACCTACAATTATACCTGTACAATAGTTTCGTTTGAAGCCGTTCTTTCTTTTTGTTTCGAAGAAAATTGTTATTCTGTGACTCGTTGGCTGTTCCTACAGCGAGGTTGTCATTTTTTGTAATTGAAAGGAAAAAAAAAAAAAAAATACCAACGAACCCGTACGAGTACCAATTACAGAAAATAATGTCGCTCGGAATCATTAGTATCGATGTTGTTTTTTTATTTTTTTTTTTAATTACTTTTCTCTAGTTTTTTTGTCGGTTTTTTTAGTCAAACAAAAATAATTAATTATTATTTTACGCGGCAGCTGTTACCGGCGTCTTTAGCGAGGCTGTAATTTGCATAAACTTCCAGTTGAATTAAGAAAAAAGTATAATATAATTCCTACTAATTACCAGCTGCACTTCTATGTTTATGTACATCTATGCAAATACGTGTACGAGAGAGAAAAATAGAAAAGTAAGAAAAGTAAGAAAAAAGTCCGTAGGTACTATTGTTGCACCGAGCAACGATTTTTTTTCTGATTTGTTCGTTGATTTATTTTTTACTCCATCGACAATCATCGATACGCTACGTGGTATAACGGTATTGAATCTCTGTGAAAATCATCCTGCGAACGAAAAGAACCAAAACTTTTCACACGGAGGAAAAAAATCGAAGAAACGGACGTTCGAGGGACGAAACTCGGACATTTACAGAGTCGGATATTGCGTAGGTTCGACTCTGGACCATACGCGCAACGTATGAAAAGTGAGAGGAAAAAAAAAAAACGCGAAATGGCCGATAGAAAGAGTAACGGTAAGAGAAAGAAGGTACGAGGACAAAAAGAAGAAAAATAAATCGCGAAAGAGATGGGAAAAAATCGAGGGAGGAAACGGGGCCTCGACGAGGTAGAAAAAGAAGAGACGCCCGGCGTCGAGGGCGTCGTGCAGCGGTAACGTGTGAAAAGAGAGGGCCGTTTGTGCGCTGCTGCAGAAAGCACCAGAAATATCCCGAGCATCCTCGTACAAGATCCCACAGGAGCATCGGCTCCTTCTTCCCTCCGCGACGTATCCCCTTTATCTTCTACCTGTAC
Source organism: Athalia rosae (assembly GCF_917208135.1). NCBI lineage: Eukaryota > Metazoa > Arthropoda > Insecta > Hymenoptera > Athaliidae > Athalia > Athalia rosae. The sequence goes on along the minus strand of NC_064027.1, from coordinate 30,112,530 downwards.
GTACACATCCAGGTGTACCATCTATAGTCGAAAGACTCGGATACGCCGTACAGGGTAGACCGTTCGAAAAAATGCTCGCTATTGAGGTCCGCGAAGTTTGGATTTCGCGTCGCTCCTCTGCAATTCTTGGAGCTAACTCTCGCGGAATCGAAGGGAGAAATAGCCCCGGCCGGAGATCGGACGTGAGATTTTTTTTCCGCCGCCCCAAATTTGGATATTTCCTATTTTGCGAAATATCGAGCACCCCGTACAGCGGCGTTCTCTCTCTCTGTAGCGGAACGAGCTCCTTACCCTACCGTTTCGTAGGTCGGTCGGTCGGGACGGGTGGGGTAGAACTCTGAAGTCTCCCGATTGTGCTGTAAAAGTCGAAGGTGGTGCGGATGAACGGTTCTCCGCAAATAGAAACGCCATATCTATGAGCTGCCTTGTACACGTGAGCGTACCTGAAGCGATAAAAAATTTATTCGAAAAATTCCTTTTCTTCCCTCTACCTTTGACGAAGCTCGGGTGAGGCTAGGTCTATATGTATACCTACGAAATGCTCGAGAGTGGAGAAACGAGGAAAACAAAAATTACGTCCGTTTTGAAAAATTCGCTCGTTGACTCTGAAATTTGACTTGGGGTTTTCTCATCAATTTGAGTGGTTTCTTCCGTGCCGAAAATAAATTCTCGTTACCACAAGCTACGATTTGCGATAATTTTGAAAAAAAAATAAATAAATAAAATTCAGGACAAAGAGGGAATATTCTGACGATTTTGAATGAAAAGGCGTACGCTATAGGTGGGAGATCGGTGGGTTGCAGAAGCGGAAAATCTTGCAACTGATGTAGAATCTCGTTTCCCTTCCTAGTCACGTAGTTTCTTAATTAAAATGTATTTCCGTTATCCCCCTGGTTTCGAGCTCTCAAGGTACAGCATTTTTATACAGAAGATGGAGATTCGTTCCATTTCTAAAAATAGAAATAAAAATAAAAACACGACGATGCGAAACAACATCGGATAAATTGAAGACAAACAAACAGGACGGGAAGAAGAAGAGACGACGGACGGAACGGAAACGATGAAAAACGAGGAGAGAAAAATAGCAACGATAACAACGCGATCGAACGACGAAATAACAAAAAGGACTCGAAAATTGAATGAAAAGTGTAGAAGGAGAATTTTCAGTGGCAGGAATCGAAGGCGATCGGAGCAAGTCTATACATATACGGTAACCGAACGAGAGTACTACGATTAACACCGGTCGAGGTAACTCGATTTTTCGGTTTTCCGAATACAAAATAATAACCGAATATTCCATCTCTGAAATTGCGAACGGTCGAATAAATTGCAAACAAACTAACTGCGGAGTTAATGGAATGCATGAATAATGCCAACGAATCACGATCATAGTGTTCCCCGGACCGCGCACGATACAACGCAGCAAAAACAACCTTCTTTCCCCGATTCGTCGCATTCATCTCCGTTACTATCACATCGCAGCGTAACCTCGACCCTTTCGAATGAAAAAAAAATCTCCAGACGGAACAACTTTTATCGACGAATTAGGGTACAGATTTAACGCGGAGTGGGCGGTAGGTAGGTACGTTATAGGTACATTTATAACCCACGGTACGTGCGCGATCCCTCCTCCTCCTCCTCCTCCGTATCCGGATCCGTTAATGACCCGATATTGAATCGCGATTTGCATTCGAGACGGGATTTTCTCTCTCATCTTTTCCACCGCGAGCCGCGGCTGCGGAGCTTGCGGCGTACGGTAGATCGATGCGTGTCCGATTACGTGTACGTACCTAGATTCGTACTCGGTATATTCGGTAGACCCGCGCGTGTCGTCGCGACGCGACGAAATGGGTGGCTCTGACGTCGTTCAAAGACGTTTTTCTCGACGTACCACCGGGCGGATCGCCCGTCGGAGGGGAGGAGGCGTAAGGGAAAAATAGGGGGGGAGGGTGAGAGAAAAAAACGACGGGGGCGAGGGAAGGAACGGAGAAAATTTGGCACGTCCGCCGCTACCGTCTCCGCGTGGGTACGCGTTCGCACGACATACGCGGAGGAGTGTAACAAAATCTTCTTCGGTTTAACTCTTAGTCGGGGGGGGGAGGGTTGCCGTTGGCTGGCGGTGCACCGGAGATGAGGAGAGCGGCGGCGGCGTCGGGGTGGCGACCGTAGTCGAACCCCTACGCGAGTGCCTCGACTGCGCGCTTAATTAAACCAACCGGGATACGTGACCTGGGGGTAAATTAGACACGTCGATTCGACCCTCTCCCCTCCGCATCCTTTTCACCCGTCCCGTATTACTTCTCAGCGAGCCTCCGTCTATTTGTCCGCATACCTTTTTCTCGCCCTCTGCTCGCGCACCTGACGCCGCTGCGGAACTTTCTAATTCTTGGCTACGCTATTACGTTAACGTTTCTACGGTGAGATTTGATTCGAAGCGCGAGCGACGAGTTACGTAACCCGCGTCCGCACGGTTCTCTCCACGACTCTCGACGATCTGCGCGAGTTTTTGGTTTTTTCCTCGAAGAAATTCCGAAAGATTCGAACAATCGGAAGCGCGTACGGCGGAGAAAGGACGCGGAGCGACGACGAAAAAGGGTAGGGAACCAGAAGGTTTTACTTCTGTTAAACGTCGCAGGGAAACCTAGCAGCTGGGTGGGGTAGGGTAGTAGGAAAATAGGGTAAGTTTGAATCAGTTGGATATCTATACTTTGTTAGGCGACAGTTTGCGGCGGCCACGTGACTTTTCAGAGTCGGATGCGATCTATAGGTGTACGGTTCGTCTGTATACCCTATGTACGTTCGGTGTACATATGTATGTATCCGGTGTATATAATGTATACGTACTCGTATACCAGATTGCGCTGGAAACGGGGAAGGGAGAAGAGAGAGAAATGGGAAGCACGAAGAAGTTTTCCTTTTATATATATAAATGTAGGTATATCGAAGGAATCGAGTCACCCCGTCAGTTTCACCCTTATACATATATATCTATATCTATGTATATACCGCGTCCTCTTGCCCCCCAGCTGCTGTTGGAATTTGCCGCCTTCGATTCGACTTTCAGAGTTCGATTGCCTTTTCGACCTCTCCACCCCCGGCGTTTCCCTCGGCTCGTGTCTCGGGAGGGGGAGGCTAATAAGTAAAATAAAAAGGACGGGGTACAAAAGGGACGGGAATTCGACAAGTTTTACACACCGACTGCGACGTTTTCGACGTCTTCGCGACGTCGAATCGCGACGGGGTTTATTTTCAAAATTCATTCGTCCGAAAGAGTCGAAGACTTAATCGCACCCTAATAAAATGAGGCGTAAAACCGTATATGTATACGTTCGACGGAACGCGCGGGTATCTTACGCCCGTGAAATCCCCAACCGCTTCGCCCGAATAAGAATCCTTACGTCGTCAAAGTTGTTGAAGCGCGGAACCGATCCAGGATCAGAAATCCGATAAACGGCCGACGACTCCTACGACCCTCGATTCTCTCCACCTGTGAGTAAGTAAGTACGTACGTCGCGCACGGGAGCGGAACTCGGGATAAATAAATATCCTCTCGGTCGATCCTTTTCCCCCTTTTTTTCGTCGCGACTCCGATCCGTCATATCTGTAATTATGGGCGGTATAAAACCGTATCCTACCTACGTACGTACGTACGTACACAAAAATTGACCATCAAACATCGTCCGTAAGCCTCGAAGCTTTCGATAATTACGGTAGCGTGTCTACTAAAATGAAACAAATCACCCGACCGCGGATTTATATCACCGAAACGGGCGGCGCGCGCGATCCCCCCCCCGCAACGGGGATAACGGAAGGGGAATTCGGAAGGAGCGAGAGGGGCGGCTTCGGGGACCGGGGGATGGGGTACAGGAAAGGGAAACGACGGCGCCGGTTGCACCGCGCGCGCTGTAACAACCCCAGGGGCGGGGGGGGAAGGGGGGGTGAGATTCGGTACAGTTTACGAATCCGGCCCTCCCCCCCCCCCTCCCCCCACCTCACCCCTTCGCCGCTCCTCGTACATTCAAGAGTAATGGACCGAAATCAGTGGAGTAATTAACGCCGATATACAGAGCTGCGGATGACGTCGCTCACGAACGGTTCTCCCGTACCTCCGGCTCTTATTTCCTCCGAAAAAGAGGCGATTCCGAAACACCGGGAACCCAAATCAACGGTGGTGGGGGGAGGGGAAACAAAAAAGAAAAAAAAAAAACTCCACCGAATTGATGTGGAATCGAACGCGGTATCGTGCACCGAAATTGCTACGCTTCTCCAACGGCGGTGTTCCGCAAGCGGAACAAAAGGTCACACACCCGAAAGAAGCTGTTGCGAAAAAAAAATCGAATTCCGGTATTCCGATCGCGGAAATTCTCTGCCGACGGCGAAGACCGGGGCGCAGGGTAGCGCCGCGGCTCGGTCAATGTTCGTTCGTACAACGGATCGTCACGATATCGCGGTATAATATTCGAAGGTCCGTCGGACCGGAAATTCAGTGACTACAAGTACACGGCGGAACGCCTCCGCACTTCCGGTTATAATAATATGACCAGCGCACACGTGGACGAAACGCAACGTCGCACCTATACACCTGGTCGAAACGTTGAACACGGGCGTCACGTGTGTGTATAACTGAAATCTCGACGGTGGACCGAAGTCCGTCGAGTTTGACGCGGGCGGATGATCGTTATCCGCGGGGTGCAGGTAGGAGAGCCGCGGTGGCGATGCCCGACGCCCCGGTTCGCAACGATGGTCCGAATTCTCGACCCCGTTCGACTAATGGAAAGGGAATTCCGCGGGACATACACACCCGGGTGTATGTATAAGTACGATACGCGTACGGTACGGTATGCCGTCGGTATGACGCGGTCAATTCGATATCGCATACCGCGGGCGTCAGCGGCGTTAACACGCCGTGTGCCTCACCGCGGAGCTGTACGCGGTGATTTTTTTTTCCTCCAGAAATTCCGGAGGAAAAATACGTGCGGACGCGGAACACGAGTTTCCTCCTGTATTTCCTGTTTTTGCTCTTTGTGTTGTTTTTTTCTTTGTGTTTTTTCCTTTTTTGGTCGCTGCATCGAAGTTGACAATGACATCCGATTCTGTTCACAGGTATATCGAGGGGTTCGTACATCCGACATTATGGGGCTGCTTGGTACGACACTTCGGCGTTGCGTCAACATCGCGATCGTGTGCGTCGCGACGCTTCCGACAACCTCAAAGACCAACCCTTGACTCTACGGCTGCACGCCCTCGACAAGTGAGTGCGATTCTGTTTGTTTGTTTGTTTGTTTTTTTTTCCTCCAATTTTCGAACAATCGATCGATTCGCATTCGTAGCCCTCTCCCGATTACAATCGGTAACCGCTGATTACCACCGATTCCCAGAGGAATCGGGAACGACCCCTGCGCTGCGTAATAATCGTCCGGCGGTGCAGCGCCGAACGATTTTGCCGCAGTTGATGAAAAATTGAAGAAACGATACCGCGGAGGAGCAGCCAACCGATCGTCGCGGATAAATTTTCCAACTCGTTCGTCCGCCGAGGAAACACAAACGTGGAAAATCCAGGGGCGAAATAAGTTGGCGAAACAAAATCGACCCACATTTATATACTTGCGCCGTACTCGCGCTCGCGTTAAAGGCTTGTACATTTTTCAATGTTATTTTTTCGACCGAGTTTTACTTTCGGAGAGATTCCCGGGGGAGGGGGGGGAAGAACGGCCGCGGGCATTCGGGCGAAGCTGTCGCCCGAATGCCCGCGGGACAAATACACTCCTAATTTACGTTCTTCGCTTCCAGGGGTCGATCGGGGGTGGGGGGGAGAGGGGTGTAAGGCGTCCCGCGGAAGGCGTCGCGTCGCTTCGAAAAACCCCGGGAAACGGGAGACGGAACGAAGTTTTCCACGCGTTCGTATTATACGTCCGGGTCCGAAAGTGACGGGGAAGTCGCAAATCGTCCTTAACCTCGGAGACGTCTTTTATCCCGCACCTTCCCATTTGTTTTTGTTTTTTTTCTCCTCGTTCGAAATGTTCTTTTTTTTTTATTTTTCTTTTTCTTTTTTTCTTCACACCCGCCTCGGTTCTTTTAATTTATCCTCGGTAATATACCTTTCCGGGTATCGCGCGCGGGCGCCGAAAGCGAGAATTTTCGAGCTGAGGTGGAAACGGGGAAAACGAAAGGTGGTCAATTTTTTTTTCACGCGATATCGCGGAAAATGTCGCGGGAACGATTTTCGTCCGACGCTCCCCGTACGCGACGCGTTCGCTACGTGGGCTGCGGATTTCGCGAATCCACCGACGGAACTTTCCATTGGCCTCAAAATTGTGTGTTGCAACAGACGCGGCGCGTGTCTCTCTCTCTCTCTCTCTCTCTCTCTCTCTCTCTCTCTCTCTCTCTCTCTCTCTCTCTCTCTTGCTCCGTCGCAACGGCGAGAGAGTGGAACGCGGTGATTCTGTTTTATTTGAACTTTAGCATCCCGACAAAAGGGCAAATTCGTCGTCGACTTTCACGTAATACCTAAGCGAGCAAATACAACGGTCCCGTTGGACCGCGGCGTCGCGAGAAATGTGTCGAAAAATTCCTCGACATTTTTCTCGTGTACAAGTAGGAGAGAATAAAGAAAGAGAGAGACGGAAGGAGGTAGTAGAGGGGACGACGGTCCTCGTGACGTTCGTCGTCCGTCTTTCTTTATGTAAATCCACCGAATCCGGGAGACAAGCAATAAAATGTAAAGCAGGACTCCCTGCACCGCTACCGTTATACTCCGGACTGGTGTGTAGGTACGTCTGGCACGAGACACTCAACTTTGAGTCTCGAGTCGCGAATTTCCAAGTTTTATCCGCCTCGCTTGTGCAGTTTTATTTCACCTCGGAACCGTCGGACGGGTGTAAAGATGAGGAGGGGGAAAAGAACGAGCGAGGGGGAGAAAAATGAAGGACTCCGGATCACCCGGACGACCGGAACGGATCCGAATTCGACCGCCGCGATACGATAACCGAGAGGAGGATTCCCCCGTAGCCACCTTGATTTTTTGGGACGGAAACTCCGGAAGGGGAGACAGATGTGTGCGGCCACTCCCTGCGAGCTCTATGTTATTGATTATAACAAACTACGTATAGTTACACTGCGATATTATTCGAAATATGTCTACGACGCCACGTAAATACGTCGGACCCGAGGAGAGACCCACGCGATTCCCTTCCTACGATGGATTTTTACTTTTACTCATCCGTTTCGCCTACTTCCATCGTCGATTCGTCGAGCAGCTTCTCCGCGTTGCCTTCTCTCGGACGCTTCGTGCGGCGGATTTTAGCGCGTGGTCTTCCGGTTTTACGGGATAATCGTCAAAACCGGATGCCACCGACGCGAGAGGTTCGAAAAATCGGTTGCGAACGGCGAATCGGAGTCGCGTAACGAGGAGGTCGTCGCGTAGGAGCGCGATATCCCATTTCTGCCCCAGGGTCGTATCCGTTCCCTTCGGAGAACAGCGAGAATAGTGGAATTCAACAATTGGATGTGAGGTGCTTACGTAGCCGTGCCGTGTAATCGTATAACGATACGAGGAAATACGGTCAAGGTTATTCGTTCATTTTATTAGCAGCGGTTCGTGGACGGGCGGCGTACCGCGAGACGATCGCGTCGGAGCGAAGCCTTTTCGAAGAAGCTTTTCAACGAACTCTGCGCCCACCTACGGTATATAGATTCAGGTATACAGGGTACGCTTCGTTAGGGTATTTCGTCAAAGGGTCAGGGCCGGGGCTCCAGTTCTTTGGACGTGATTGATCACCGGGTCGTGACCGACTCCTGGAATATAACGCCCTACGACCGACCGACCGACCGACGGTGTACGACGGACTACGTGTACGCTTGTAAACCTCGCATAGGTACGTGTACGTACGTTAACCGGGTCGTACACGAATCCGCGATCGATGCAGATTCGTCAAATCCACCTCATCCCGCGTCCTCGCGAAATCATCTCCGAATCGCCCCAACTACCCCGCGCGCGCCCCTCCCTCCCTCCCTCCCTCCCGCTATTTTTAACGCAGGTATACGAATATAATCCCCGTCGGAGCGAAATCGCCGGACAATCTTTGTATCGCGTAGAAAAAAAAGCTCCTCGAACGCCCGCTGAAATCTACGTCTTTCCGGAGCGACGCCACCGACTCGCCGCGAGTCCCACGAACGCGCCGATCGTGAGTGAAAATAAACGCAACAAATGAGGAGAGAAGGCCGAGGGTCTCCTATATTTTTCGATTCAATTTTTTTACGTACCGTTGAACTTACGTACCGCCCTATCAATTTTTCCCCGCGATAAGTTCGCCGATGAATCGAAATCGGGTTTCCGATCGCGCGATCGAGCGACCGCGACGATACAACGCGTATTTTCCCCCCGTTGCGTACGTACGTACTCGCTCGATTCTCATCTCGCACACTCCGCGACCTGGGTCCCGTGGTGTTCTTGCGTTCGATCTGAAATCTGTCGCGTTGCCCTCCCGCCGGGCGAACGCTACGCGTACTCTGAACCTGGGACAGGAGGTGATGCGAATCCTCGATCGGCTTCGCCTAGACGCGCACATCGACTACGTATACACCGTAATTGTGGCCCGTTATTTGGGACAGGGCTAAACGCGGAGGCGACGTCGTCTTTTTTCCAGGGTCATCGCGGGGATATCTCACGTTGAATCTGTCGGCCCCCAAAATCCCCCGAGGCTATTCTGCCCCCCCCCTCTCCTAATTTTTTTCCTCGATTAATCGTCGATTACACAACGTATATACGTACGTCGTTCGAGCGAAGCGCGGCGCCCCGGTCCGGGGAACGGTGTTCCTCGTGGGGCGAAGAGAGAAAAAAAAAAACAAAGAAAAAAAAAAAAAGAAACAAATAGAGAGGAAAAAGGAAAAGAGGGAATGGCGTTACTCGTAATCGCGGTAAGCGGAGTTCGGTAGGTGGAATTTTTTACCAACCTCGCGAAGGACGCGGATGGCCCCGTTTCCGGTATATCTGTAGGTGTGTTCCCCGCACGGCGTATAACTAGACGTAGGTAGATGCTGAGCAAGCATTTGGTCAGCACCGGTGGGGGGGGGGGGGGACGAAGGAGTTTGAATGGGAATTCTGGCGCTAATGATCATCACCTCCGAGCCCTCGGGGTGCAGACTACGACTATATATATCCACATCCACGCTTGACCCTTCGAGCTGATCTTCGCACTTCCGGTCCACCGCCGCCGCCGCCCGGCTCCTTCCTTCGCCCTTTTCCCTTTTCATCCCTTCGAGAGCCGCGGGTTAGCGAGCGGTACGCCGAATCTCGTCTCCGTCGTTGCAGGGGGAGAAAATTCTTCCGGATCTCGGAATTCGGATTTTACTCGAAGACGGATATCGAGCGCCGGATCCGCGACCTTTTCTTTCTCTCGCGCGGTGTTTCAAAAATTCAATCCGTCAGATTTCGCAAAATTCAATTCGCGAAGGGGGTGTGTGTACGCCCTACCGAGTCGGGGATTTCGCGGGATTTGGAAATAAAATTCAACCCCTTTTTAGCCGCCGGAAGAGCTTATCCGTTGAAAAAAATTAGGCGCTACATGATACCCGAAAATTACCTCACCTCCGTAGTCCGACGGGGTCAGAGAATTCAATCATCTTTCCCCGTGATTCGTGCGAGTGAAAGAACAAAATAATAACAACAACAATCGATGACGTACGTACGTACGTAGCAGCGGCAGAGGTCGTATTCAACGATAATGAAAAGATTGAAGAAAAAAAAAAAACAAAAACAAACAAAGTGTTTTCCGGCGCAGGTAGTGCGTGACGTCGCGTTGATACGCGCGTTACGTACCGTAGCACCCACGTATTTCCAACCTTGTTTACCTCCCGCGTACACCTACTACCCCGGGTACGTGTAGGTGTAGCAAATGAACGGTTCGTCGTTTTCAGGACATCGTGTTTCACCGGTGAAAATACACGTGCGATACGTGCGCCCGACCGACGATCAGCCTGCAGCGGCGTGGCGCCTCCGGACTCTCCTCTGATTTTCACCCGCTTCCTCGAGCGTTTCAATTTTATCGATTAAACCGCTTCGCGGAGAAGAGCGTCATAGCATTACGTTACCCCGTTACGCGATGTTTTACTTCTACTTGTACGTATTTTCGCGTAACGCGCGTCGTCAAGCGAAACACGTGATTCGCCCAACGTATCCGATCCGATCTCGATTTGATTTCGCGTCGCGTTTCGCATTTTCCTCCGTCGGTATGACCGAGGAGGACGAGGCGCCTGCGAACGGGGAGAGGGGCGAGATCTCGAAATTGATTTTCACCGCGAATCTCGCGAGATATGGGAAAATAGAGAAAAGGTGGAAAAATGTAGGGAAGTCCGATCGCGATGTGGAAAACGGGGGGAGGGAAAATAGGGGTGGGTTGCGGATCGCGAGTCGAGCGGAGCTGAACTCCGAGATTTACAAGAGCTTTCGCGAAGCTTACGCGTGAAAAGAAAGTCCGCGCGGCACGTGCCCGACTCGTCGAAGCCATTTTTGTTGTCCGAATGACGCTTAATGTGCCGTGCACTTATGAATCTCGCTACATACACAGGTATTACGAATGTTTGTTGAGGTTTCCTCCCGCAACGAAAGGGATCACCTTTTCGGTTTTTTTTTGTTCCAAACCTCGTGCTTTCGCGCTCGTTCGATTCTCGCTGAAACAGCTGCTGCTGCTGTTGCTGCTGCGCAGAGGACTAAAATTTTTCTATTTTTCAGAATGTGGACGATAAAATTGGTACGTGACGGTGGCTTGTTCGCGGACGACGCGATTTTCGAAAATTCCGACGGAATCATATCGTTCGACACGAACAGGGCGTACGTCGGGAGTATTTTGGGTAAGTTTTATTCATTTTTATGGAACGGCATTTTGTAAATTTGCGAAGCTGCACTTTGCGCTCCGCGAAATATAATTCTTGTATGCTTCGTGAAGATTGAAAAGTGGCGATAACGATATCGATGAGGAATAAAATTGAGAGGATGAGAGGGAGAAGAAAAGGACGAAAAGGTGAAAGGATAAGGAGACGGAAGGGATAAAAAGGTATCGGATAACCGGAATACGGAAGGAGCACAGGGATGGGAAAAAGGGAATATAAGGGAAAGGAGATACGGTCGAGCTATAGGTAATACGTAAGAAAAAGGGGAAGTTATGAATACCTGAAAAACCCGGATATACACTCCGTTCGAACGGTTATATTTCCAAGGGTATTGATTTTTTATTTTCTTTCGGTTGTATACCTTTTACTACCTCCTCTGAATTCAATATCATATATCCCACTCGCAAACGCATCGGATCAAAATACGATCCAAAAAATATGAAACGGCGATAATGGATCGAAAATTCGTCGCGTCCGGTCAGAAATGAAACGACGGCGTTACCGAGCGATTGGGATATAAAATACACGGAGTAATTACGGAGATGGAGTCGAGGAAAAATTAAAACGAAAAAAGATAATCAGGGGGTCAGAGCTTGCGATTGGCCGTGATGCGTTGCCCGAGTATCCCGAATCGACGATGCGACGAGAGCTCTTGCGAAAAGTTCATCTGGGGTCTCGATATGCGAGTCTGGTGACTCGAGTGGATGACGACGGGCTGCGTGAAATTTAGAAGTAACTCCGGTGCTCGAGTAAAGGGCGAGAAAAGGGTCCCGTACTCGCTCGAGGACCTCTCCTTCCTCCCCCTCTTCCTTCGTTTTATCGCCACCCCGTTCCACTCGAGCAAAAGTCACGCGCGTAAACATCCCAATCAATTCAAACGGTCGAATCGCGTGCGTTTCGCTATTGCCTCGAATCAACGTGCAGCTTCGGATGTGAATCGAATCTTTTTCAATTGCATTTATTTTTTAAGGATACACAAATTTCAATTCCACTTTTCTGATGACTCTTCATGTTTAGAAATTGTTTCTGAATTCTTTAAAATCAATTCATTTCCTCTATTTGAACCCCTACAGATTATAAACTGGGCCATAAATTACTGAAACGTGACATAGGGATCGATATAAGTGGATTAGGAATGGATCCCATTGAGAGACAGTTGATTTTTCACATTTTCGATCGATAAATTGGCGATAACTCGATCAATTTTATAGATAGGCCAATTTCGCTCCCAGATTCGGATTCCTGGGGTCAAATTACATTAAGATATGATCTGAAACAATTTTTTTTCAAAAGTTGATTTTTTACCCCAAAATCGCAAAAAATCCAAGGGGTACCCCTTTGGATTTTTTCGAATTTTGGGCCAAAAATGAAGTATTTTCAAAATCGATCGCAGGGCACTTTTCCAACGTAATTTGACCTCAGGAACACGAATCCGTTGAGTAAATTGAGCTAAGAATTTTTCCCTCCAAGATATCACCATTTTTATGCCAAAAAATGCGAAAAATTTGCGATAACTCGATCAATTTTATAGATAGACTAATTTGGCTTCCAGATTCGGATTCCTGGGGTCAAAATACATCAAGATAGCATATAAAATGAAATATTTTTTTTTGGTCCAAAATCGACAAAATTTCAAGGGGTACCCCTTTGGATTTTTTTGATTTTTGGGCCAAAAATGAAGTATTTTTAAAATCGATTGCGGGACACTTTTCTAACGTATTTTGACCTCAGGAACACGAATCCGTCGGTCAAATTGGGCTAGGAATTTTTCCCATCGAGATATCTGAATTTGTCCGCTTTAAAAATTGAAAAATTGGCGATAACTCGACCAATTTTATGGATCGATCAATGTGGCCTCCAGATCCAGATTTTCTGAGATCAAATTACGCGAGAATAATATAGAAACTAGATAGATAGGAATATTTGCGTCGCTCAGAGCTGAAAATTTGATTTACCATCTTCATTCGATTACTACTTTCCGTCTTTCAATTATATGTTGGTTCGCTAACCAACTGCTGCAACTCTTCGCTTTTCAAACTCTCCATCTTCCACGTTCAGAATTTCTTCTCTGATTCCCAAATTATGATCCCTATTCAACCCAAACATCAACGGCAAAGTCTCGAATAATTCTTGAATGATAATACTTCGAGTCCGGTACAATCGGTCATCTGAACCAACTAATTTCATTCGCAACATTTCGCTAACTCCTGTAAACCTCCCCCCCCCCGAATAACATTCTCATCGCAGGGTACGATTACCGTCTTCATTTCGTTCGATTATTTCTCTCCCCCCCCCCCCCCCCCCTTCTCTTTTCGAGTCCTTTTCTCCGCTCGGTTCAATTTTTCCTCTGCAGTGTTTTATTTGGATCGTGCGACGATTCGCCTCGTTCTTATTCCCCTTCGATATTTTCACTTCCCTCCTCTCCTCTTCCGCCGGGTGCACGTAGACGAAGAGCGACCTACGGTGGGTACCGGCAAGGGCGGGCGAACAATCTAGGATAATGAAATGGTAATGAAAGCCCCGTATTCCTACGTACGGTGAGAAAGTGCGGTTCCGCAAAGAGAAAAACTGGAAAAAGGAAATGGAATAAAGGAAACGCGGGTTTGGCGTTATTATTATTATTATTATTATTATTATTATTATCATCGTTATCATTATTACATACAATCCGCGTATACCTATGTAGATAGCGCACAGTCGTAGAAGATTGGAGGATATAAGGAATCGCGTGGAAAGCAGGTAGAAAGAAGTAAGAAGAAGAAAAAAGAGCGGAGGAAGAGAGAGAAAAGCTCCGGCAAAAGGACGACGATTCCATTTATAGATATGCAGATCGAGTAGCGGCTGAAATTGCCAAGGAGGCTCCCGTTCCTTCTCATTTCTTCTATGAGCTACCCCCGTTCTCGTACAGGAAGGAGATGGATGTAGATCGTATAACTGTCGCCGGTATAGAAAAACCTAATAAATTGGATACGGCTGACGTTTCGACTCCGATGCAAAATACTTTGAATCGGGGGTGTCCTTTGTACCTGAGGATCTTCCATACGATTCTCAGACCGTACGTACCACCTCCGAAAGACGATAAAGGTAGGAAAGGTGAAGAAAAGGACGAGCGAACGAACGGGTAAATGATACGAATATTTAGCGATCGATTTCAAATCCGTTGGTTGTATCGGTAAAATCACGAGCCGCGTATCTTCTCGCCGAATGATATATTCGTTGTACGAAGACTTGGATTCACCCGCCCCGCACGTCGAACGCATCGTACGCGAACGCTTTGAAACGTGACACCTCCTGTAATTATAACGGCGCGGCGGCGGTATCGGCTTATTGAAAAGCTCGGCAGCGATGTATCGGTAATCGGATTATACGCTAGGCGGAGCGTATAATCGCTTTCGAATACCAATGCATAGCGGATAAGTTAGTAGACTACATCGTCGGACGCGTAAGCTGTTGCATACCGCCGCCGCCGAGAATATGACTGAAAATATATTTTCCAACTTTTTCATTCGTTCGCGTCCGCGGCGCGGAAAATCAACGGGGGGGGGTGGAGGGGGGAGGGGAGGGTTAAAAATCGAGCGACGCTTCTTTCTCTCGGCTCGTCGATCGGCTCGGACGAGTTGCGGGAACTACGAAGACGTTTTCGATGTTTCGAGCTCGCGGTTTCGAACGGGGCGAACCGCGTTAACCCACAGAGTGCACAGGATCACGATCGGTTGTATCGAGGCTTTTGAGGTTTAGCGGACAATTTTGGGTTGGCTTTCGGGTTAAAAGCTTAGGAGGGATAGCGCGGATGACGGTTACCGGTCGGCTCGGGTCGCGTGACGACAGGTAAAATCTCTCTCCGTCCGGATCGGACGGAGAAATCCAGAATTTCGTTTCGTTCCGTTCGTTTTTTGGATTCGATTTTTATTTCGCGTTGGCAGCCCCTCAACGGTGCAGGCGAAGGACACGACGAGCGATTCGACGAAGCGACGTTTTTTCACCGTCGCAAGAGTCGCGTCGGTTATTTCGGCCGCTTTAGATCCACCTTAATTTATATAACCCATTGACGTCACGGCGGCCGGGCATTTTGAGTTTAAAAGAGGCGGAAAGAGGGGGCTAAATATTCAGAACGCGCAGCTTTTACGCAAATGGCTTAAAGATAAAGAGCTGCCGGTGTTGCTCGTGGGGATGGAGGCGCTTCCGGAGACTGAGGAGAGAGATAGAGAGAGAGAGAGAGAGGGTGTCGGACGCGGTTGACTGTAGCAGGCTGACGCGCGTACATTTAAATTGGGAATTAAATCCCGTTCACGGTGGTTTATAAGGGGGTCGGGCGTATTTCGCCGACCTTGGATACATTCTCATCTCCGGTTGATCGCAGCCGTCGACCCTCCGCGCGGGTGACGAAAATTCCCCGCGATTAATCGGGGGGCCCGCGGAAACGGAGGGGGCGTACGGCCCGGAAAAACGCATCGGTTGGGAAAAATCGCGTCGCTTTGCGTCGGACGAAAATTCGAAATTCGACGGGTGGACGATGAGTTTTACCGCAGCAAGGAGAAATTGGTATCTAGTTTCGCAATATATCGCAAACTCGCGGTTTAGTTATTATCGGCATACTTCGGCAACTATTTCCTTAGTTATGCAACCGTTGAATTCGCGGAGAGTGAAATTGTATTCGGAAACATTCCATTGACTGCAGGGCGGTATAATCGTGATTATTATCGCGGGTTATCTTCGGCTAATTACTCGATTTTTGTTCCCGATCATCGATCGATCGTCGAGGTATCCGGATCGTGGATACGGAGAACATGGAATTTTATTTTCACCGTTCGAGCGTTATTTCTCCTCTCGCGGTAATCGGAGTAAGCAAATCGCCGTTGGCCTCCGGAAGGCAAGTCCCGTAATTACCACTTAATGGGTAGATAAAGAATCGTCGATTAAACGCGGTCCTCCGTTGGAATCCGTTTTCTCGCCACGTCGTTTATTTACCGATTTTTCTTCTTCGAAATCCTCACGGATTTCCGCCGGATCGACTAGGGCCGATCGTCGATAAATGGAATAACTCGCTCGTTCAACGTTGTTCAAATAAGTTCAGCGAATGAATTAGCTACTTTGCGCAACGTTGAGATTTGAGGTTCGAGATAATTGCGGTTTCGCCGGCATAGTCGGTATCAAGAATTTATTATCCTAGTATAACTAGTGGTGGTAAACCTGTAAGCCAGTGAACCTGAAACTCTCCATTTCAAATTCCCTCTCTCTCTCTCTCTCTCTCTCTTTATCGCATTATTCGTGTTGCACAGCGGTAGCCTATTATTCCACTCGTTTTATTGCTACCCGGTATTCTCCTCTCTGGCTCCGCCAAATTTGCATTAATACAGCCGGGTAATAGCCGACTCTGTACGGAATTATCGTCGAATGGAACGCACCGACGAAGATGTCGATCGATTCGAAAACTACGAGAAAACAATGCGCCATTTTTCGCCACGTGCGGAGCGCCGATTTTTTCCCACTTTTATTCAAACCCACCCCGAGTTACGACCACGTGCGCAAAATCGCGGCCGGCTAGGGTCTCGCGATTAGATTCGGTTCGATCTCTCAGGGCCGAACGACGCAGGTAACGCGACGGAAGTCGATCCCGAGCGACCGGTTCCCGTGGAACGAACGGAAGCGGTTCGGAGGCGAGAAAGGAGGGGGCGTATCGTAAGTTGCGGTTTGCAGATAAACGAGAAACTGAAGTTAGGGCGGAGAGGGAAGGTAGAGGTAGATAAGGGAAGGCTGAACGGAGAAGGGGGACGGTCCGCGGGCCAACTAGTTACTTCCTCGCGGACGTTAGGCGATCAGAACGAACGTCGGACGGTATGGGTGACG
The DNA here is from genome assembly GCF_917208135.1 of Athalia rosae. Lineage (NCBI taxonomy): Eukaryota > Metazoa > Arthropoda > Insecta > Hymenoptera > Athaliidae > Athalia > Athalia rosae. The sequence continues at coordinate 30,095,796 of NC_064027.1, read as the reverse complement.
CGCGTACGACGAAAAGACTTTTTTCCCCCCCGCAGCCGGGGGACGCCCCTCGAGATTATTTAAAATATTTCCTCATCTCCGGTCTGCCGTCCTCAGTCGCCGTACCCGGGTAACGATGCGAAAATAAATTCCACCGACGGACTCGACCGACCGACCGACAGACCTCCCTGGCCCTTACACTCGCAGACGAACGAACACTAATCATCGAGCGAGGGTCCGACCTCGCGCAGCAGGTGTTGATGGTGGAAATTTCGCAGTATAACTTACGACGTGATATAATATAATAGTTTTAGTTATAATGTGTAAATGCGCGAGGTTAGGAGACCCCAATTTTCCCCATCCCAGTTTTGGGGTCGCCTTTCACTTCTCAGTTTTCAGTTAAACTCGGTCCTTCCGTACCGAATAAAGCCAGCCGTGTTCGCCCCGTGCCGTTTCATTTGTTTCGTACGCGGCAGAGTTGTTGTTGTTAGGTCCGCGGGGTTGTGATTTACGAAGCGATAAGCCTCCCGCCCATTCGCGTTTCCCGCTCTACCTGCGCCACGAGGCCTTCCACGAGTACGTCGAGACGACGATGACGCTCGTTTTTGACCCTTCGCGGGATTGAATGAAAAATGATTTTCCCCCATTTCCCTCCACCTTCTCTTTGTCGGATGCGTCCCGTTCTGTACGATTTCCAACCGGAGCATCCGTAGAAGTTTTGACCTCGGATTATTCCGGGGGGGGCGCTTGTCGACGATTACCAGACTCCGGGATAATCGAGACTCCCTTCGCACCCCGAGCCCTTCGCTCCTCTTCGCTCCTCGATTCCTCACCGTATCCCGTCATAAGGGTGTACATGGGAAAATCACCGTCGCCGATCGTGACAATGGAAGTCGCGGTATATACCTGTACGGGGGCAAAACTTGGACCTCTTCCACTCGGAGTCTCGCGGTTCGCCGTTCCGATATCGAGGGAAACTTTTCATTCAACCGACGAGAAAAGCTCCGGCGATAATAATAACGAGTGTATTAGCAAGAATAATAACGGGAAAATAAAAAGCGAGCGCAAGGAATGAAAAGAAATCCGGTTGGGCGCTTCGTACCGCGCGAAGTCTATCCCGCGCAGTAACAAGAGATACTTGTCGAAGAAGTAAATTTTTTTTTTTTTTCACATTCAACGAGGTTTCGGATTACCTACTCTCATTGAGCCCGAGGTGAATTTCAGCCTCCTTTTCTCTCCGGGTAGACTTTTATCTCTTTTTGTTTTTTGTTTTTTTTTCATACGGCTATGGGTCGTCGTTGCTTCGGATGATAGAAATATATATAAAAAAAAAAAAAAAAACCTCGAGACCATACGGCGTGTCGGAGGGTCAGCTGATCGCGAGGTGCCGGTTGCCGTCCTCGGTCAGCAGAACGTGGAGTAGAGCGGATACCGCGGAATCCGCGAAACGACAACCTTCGGGATTTTCCGAGTGAATGGAACAGGTGGAAAGTTTTGGCGAAAATTTTTTTTTTTGTTTCTCCTCTTCAACGGAGGATATTACGGAACGTTCAAGTTCGAACTAACCGAAGTCCCGAACTTCCTTTTTCCTCCTCTCCTTCCTCCTCCCACTCTGCTTTCCATTGTGACGGACGTCGTACGTTACACGGGAATCCCCAGATCTCCAAATGAATGGAATATAGTATGATTATGCATAACCCGTCCAACCACCGGCGATTAGCAGGAGAATCATTATTCGAACGAAGCTTATTATCCGAACGTTATCGCGATCCCCCGTTGAAGTTACGGGTGAAAAAGTTTCAGCCGTACAAAACACATTTTGCCTCGCTCCCTATGATATTTCGGGCGATGGCAAAACGCGGCCATCCCGGCTCTCCAAATATCCGTGACAAAATCCTGATTTTTTTTTCGCTACGTGTCGTTTCCTAATTTGTCGAATGCAAATAAAGGAGGCGCGCCACTAGGAAATATCATCCCGAAGTCGAGACGACGTTAACGGTGCACCGGGTTTAATTCCCGTGCGTCGGACGGGGTGTGGGTCGGATCGGGAGGGATGGAGGGAGGGAGGGAGGGATGGAGGTGGGCAGGAGTCCCGCATTCGGGGATGGAATCACTGCCAATTTCCCAAAGTAGTGGCGCGTCGCTTTGAGCACGTACTTCGCGCGAAACTGAAATGGGAAGCAAACGAATTGACGCAGTGGAGGGTAGCTGCGGGGTGGTTCTGTACCGCTGGCCATTGCCACGCGATACAAGGGAATCGTTGGAGGCGAAGTGCGAAATGGCGCCGGCGGAGATCGTCATCTCCGGGGGTTTACCCCGGTGCCTACGGAGATGGAAATCTTTGCGGGGGATGATTTTTTGCGACGATCGGCGAGACTCGTTTGTCAGTTCGGTCGAAAAATGCGACGCGCGCGAGGGTGTGTCCTCGGGAGAGGGAGGACGATGCAGGTGCGGTGAAAATTTTCGTATTTTGCTTGCAGAGGATGAGAACGCGTCGGTCCAAGGAGTCGTTACGGAGGAGGGTCTGTTCGACGGTACCGTGTGGTCGGGACTGGAGGAATATTACATAGAACCGTCGAGCAGATATTCCGTCGAGGACGAGGACACCAGCCCACCCTATCACACCATAGCTTACAGAGCTTCCGACGTCACGTCACCCTCGCAACCTCTTCGCTGCGCCAGCCAGCACCTGAGCCGCGGCACTCTTCGCGAGAGCATCGATCGGTCAGTTTTTTCCCCCCAAAAAAAAAAAACCCACCGAAATCGATCGTTTTCCGTTGCGCCGTTCCGCAATCAAAATAAAAGAAAAAAAAAAATAATAATAACAAATCATTGAGATGAAATTTATCGTCAGGGGAATCACTTTGCGACTCCCCTCGCATTTTTCCCGTCTATCCGCCGTATCAACGTAACCGACGTCACATTCCAGGGTATCGAGAGGTGCGAACGTCAACGGTTCGTCCGAACCACTCTACGAGCATCTGGTGGACGAGGAGATTCGCGCGCACGGCGGCCTTTACTCCAACGAACCAGTTCCGAAAAAATCGGTGACGTCCGCCGAGAGGAACTACGATCTCGAATACCTCGACAGGTTTGCCTCTTTTTCATCGTCGTCAAATTTATTTCACCTCGTAAGAACCTCCGCTACGCTTCCCCCGTCTCGAGTCGAATCGGTTGTAAACATTGGCCGGGTCAAGTCGAGGTCGACATTTCTCGATATTGTTTCGTCTGTGTTTGTCCTACCGACACGTGTTTGTATTTCAATTGGTATTTGTTTTGATTTTCATTTCTGCAATGAACCCGACGGTGTTTCCCCGTCATTGGTGTATACACCTCACGGTATACGCCGGTGTGTGTGTGTAATATCTAGTTCCGTGGTCGCATACCTGTACTTATATTTTCCAATTATTGGAAGTATTGGAAAAATTCTATTACCGGACTCACGTGCAGCGCATCCGGGTACGACGACACACCGTCAATATATCGACGATACGTACGTACTCGCACTTTACATAACACTTCAATTTATTCGCACACACCCGGACGCGAAGGAGACAAGAACAATGAATGAAAAATGAAAGGAGCGACCGAAAGTTCGAGCGTTTCTCCTTCGCGAAATTCAATTTTTTCATTTCCATCGACTTATTTTTCCCTGTTATTCAATCGTCCGTTCGTTTCCGCCGTTTCCAGGGTATACCGCGAACGTTACGCCAGGCATCTCCACAAAAGGGCAACGGTGGATCCTAGAAAAACAACGTGCATGCTCTACTTGCAGGCGGATCATCAATTTTTCTCAAGATACGGAACCGAGGAGGCGTGCATCGAAGTTATGACCAGACACGTGCAAAGAGTTAATTCCATCTACAAACACACAGGTGAGTCGTGGGTGAGAATCGAAGGGGAAACGGTCGCCGGAGTGTCGAGATAAAAAAATTCTCGTTATTGGCGAAGGCCGGTTTGAGAAAAAAATTATCTCTCCGCCGCGAGATGATCGGCTTTATCGCAGACGTGCGAGTGCGACGTACGCGCAAGTATGTATATGTATATCTACGCTGTAATACACGGTGTATAAAAGTAAGGGAGAGGAGGTGGGGGTAAACTTTTCAAACTTGTAAAGATAGGGTGGGTCGTTATACCTTTGAGCCCGAAACACGCGGGGCGATGCGAGTACAAAGTACGGACGGGTGAAGTTGAAGTAGGTTGGGTCGGTCGGCTGGAGGAATATGAAGTCGAAGATGGAAGAGGGATCGGCCAAGAACCCGGGGCGATGGATAAACTGGTTAGTCCGCCGTCTCCGAGCGAGCGGAGACCGTTGCACCTACGCTGCCATTTTACATACCTCTGCGACGCCCTGTAATATTTATACGCGGAAAGAACCGGATCGAGTGGGAAGACGATGATCGAACGACGCTCGTCCCTCGTTGGGAAATACACCGAAATATACACCGGGTACGACGGAGTACCTGCTCGGGCAATCTCTCCGCGGATTCGGTAGCGTCTGCCAGCGATCTCCCTTTCCGCTATTTTATTTCCTCCCTCTTTGTTTTTCTATAATATCGCGTGAGTGCGAAACGATGTGAAAATCGGGTTCCCGCCCGGAGAGGGGAGGAGGCGTTTGGAAGGCGACGGAAACGAGAGGGTTGGTTCGCTCGGTCGTTGGTTCGTTCGTTCGGTAATACAGTCAGATTTGAAGGGGTTGAAAGGTCGGGCGGCAGTAGGTTGCGGAGGTTCGGAATCGAGTGGAGAAAAAGAGAGAATGCGAAAGTATCATTAGCCATTCCGGCTACGGTTCCAACTCCGTTGCCTCTGGTCTTTTTAAAGTACGTTTCACACCTCGTTGACCGATACAACCGTTCGAGTATATAGGGAACGCCATTGTGTCCTCCCCTTAAATTTTCCACCGAACAGAAGCAACCGGATGTATACGATATACCGATACGCGGAAACGTACGCCACGTACGGTGTATTGAACCTACACCTGAAACAGTTTCGGATTGTGGAATTAAAATTGGAAGTACCCGCGTCTATTTTGAGCGCTGCACAATTCCGCGAACAAATGTCAATTGATCGCGAATGTAGGTGAAACGTGGTGTACCTGTGTCACCTCTGTTTCGCATGTATACACCGTTTGTTAGCCGATATTTTTATTTCCACTTTTGTTCTCGGCATTTTTTTTTCTCCATCGGTCCGAATAAAAGTACAGAACTCGCCGCCGTCCCCGTTCTCCGTTCTAGCTGAATAACGAATAGATTTTATCGGATTTTTTTACTCTTCGTCAAAATTATCTTTCCGCCGAGAATTCGATTACCCGTTCGGAGATACGGAGCCCTGGACGTTTCGTTGGAATTGAAAAAATTGTCGGGACGAAACGAAAGGTGAAAATAAACTCTGATTTCAGATTTCAACCAAGACGGTCGCCCGGACAACATAAGTTTCATGATAAAAAGGGTGAAGGTCCACAGCGGAGAGTCGGTGAAAGACCCGAACTACCGATTCCCCGGAAATTACGGCGTTGAAAAGTTCTTGGAACTCTTTTCCGGTGAGTGATTTTTCTCTACCTACCTTTTAACCAACCTTCGACCCCCCCCCCGACCGAGCGAGCCCTTCACGCTCGAAAGTACGCCATTCCCTTTCGAGGACCCGCGACACGACTCGCTAAAAAAACCAAGAAGAAGACGGAACAAGAAGCAATCGCGATCGTTGTACCTCTCGATTGATACTCCGGCACTCCGGGTATCGATGTACGCAATGGTCGAAAGAAAAAGGAAATACCGTTTCCAAGTACATAAATTTGTCAAAATCCAAGAGTAAACTGTGCGCAGTAGCCGATATGGGGGGGGGGGGGGGGGGGGTATGCAATACGTAGGGTAGAAAGCAACCGTGAAGCATAAGCAGAAACAGGAACGGCGGCAGGATTCGGGGAGCGAGCTTTCGACTTTATGTGTGGAGAATCGGGGGCGGCGTACGTACGTACCTACCTACCTACTGTATGTGTGGCACGGCGAAGGAACGAAGGAAAAGCGAGGGGGGTTCCCTGAGTCTGGGGTTTGTATTACGGACGTGCTTCGAATATCGTCAAGATTTGAAACGGCGGCGCAGCGGCTCAGCGTCTAGAGGCGGACAGCTGCGGGCTAAAGACTGAAGAGGTACCCTGGAACGGCAGTTGGTTTATACAAGGATGGGGAATCGTCCATGTCCAGCATTTCTCATTTATTGATAGTCGACCGTCCGCGAATACTTGGGAAGGAGATCGTATAACGAACGGGAAACTTTTGCAAATCGATTAACTTTTCGATCCGAAAATCCGGCGGAGGGCATCCCCCCCCTCGCCGCGCCTCGCCTCGCAACTTGACTTCGGAAGTCGAGCTTCGACGCAAAACTTCGCGAGGACTTTGAAGCGACGGCCTCCTCTTCCATTCCCTCGGAATCGCCGGGTGAATCGGAATAGAGTCGTCGCTTCGATATTCCCTCATCGCCCGTCGTTTTTTCAATTCCAAGAGTACATTGTTTAGAAAATTATCGTTAAACCAACGATTCCACGTCTCAAGTTCCGCGATATCCGGTTGAATTCGTTCTTTCGAAAATACGGAGGGCTTCTCGACGAAGGGGTCGAAAACCGGTGAAAATATTTCGTCGATAACTAGGATGAATCGCTGTTCAAAATGAGGGCTCGTGAAAAAAAGAAACGAAAAATGTCAGCATCGTCGACGTCAACGTCATCGCATACTTGTACACACACGCACACACACAGACACACACACGTACAAAATACATACGGCGTAGAGGTTTCTTAGCGCCCTCGATTCAATTACGCCGAAACTGCAGCAGTACACATTTTTATGATTCCTCAAAGTTTTACGACCAACCGTAGCTACCCCACCCCCCCGTTATATCGCTGCAGGGATCGAGTCGAGCTATACGTACAAGTATGCTCCGATAAATATTAAAAAAAAAAAACGACAGGTATTCCGAGTGATATCTGTAGCCCAGTTTGTTTTTTTTTTTCTCTCTTTTCTTTTCAATTTTATCACTTCTCGCGACTACTCGTGTCCAACGAATTTGAAGTGGTCGCTTTCCCCCGTTCCTCGCAACCGATCGTCGTATCGTAATTCATTCATTCCCTTATTAATTTTTTTTTTCCAGAGGAAGATTACGACGCGTTTTGTTTGGCTTATATGTTCACCTACAGAGATTTTGAAATGGGTACTCTGGGTCTCGCTTGGACGGGAGATCTAAAAAATGCTGGCGGAGTGTGCGAAAAAAATGGGGTGAGTCGCGACGACGTGATTCGTTATTTTTTCTTCTCAACAAACAATGGAAATAAATAATTCTCGTCACGGTCGATCCGCGACGACGTACGACGTCGTACGACGTCGAAGGAAGCGAAAGATGTGAAGAAATCGTTGCGAAATATTTATTGAATGAGAGAAATATGAATTTCTGTTTCAGCACTACCGAGGTAGTATGAAGTCACTGAACACCGGTATCGTCACTTTACTCAACTACGGGAAACACGTGCCCCCAGCCGTATCTCACGTTACTTTGGCCCACGAAATCGGTCACAATTTCGGCTCTCCCGTTAGTATGCGTATACTTACAATTAGTCGATCGAACGCCAGGATCAACTGTGGGCATTCCGATACTTTGGCGAAACAAATGTTGAATTTTCGAAAATTTCATCGAGCGCTAAAAATAATTCCTTCCTTCGGACTTTTTATCGAAGTCACATAAAATTCCCACATTGGCGATATTTTTATACTCTCTCTCTCTATCTGTAAAATTTCGACGTGTTCCGATATGACGTTGTTTGCAGCACGATCCTGAACAATGTACTCCTGGAGGAGAGGATGGAAATTTCATAATGTTCGCACGTGCTACCAGCGGTGATAAGAGAAATAACAACCGCTTCAGTCCGTGCAGTTTGAACGCTATAAATCCTGTACTAAACACCAAAGCGCGTTCGCCAAAAGGATGTTTCACCGGTGAGAAGAATTGCGTTTTCTTTCTTTCTTTTTTCAATTCTTGTACACAGTCATTATCCTCATTGCATTATTGTTCAGAGATACATTTCCTCAAACGCCAAAAGTATACCTGTGTATATCGGTGTACGTAGAAATTTGATCAACTGTCCGTACGTCGGGGAGCTTTCTCACGGTATATCCGAAGGATAATTGCTTTTCCCCAAATCGTCGACCCGGCGCCACGTTTTCGCCGATATTTTTTTAACCGTTAATCGCCCTCTTCACGGTAATTTCATGCGGTATGCGCGCGTTATCAATGCCCAGATTCGGAGCTTTGTAATTATGCCCAAACTCCTTCTTCCTTCCTCGCTTTTATCAGAAGATAACCCTTTCGACTAATTGGCTTGTAGGTTCGGAAGCTTCAAAAGCTTGATTATCTTCGCGCTTTTGTTCATCGAGCAAAAGGGAAAGACAAAATAATTAGCCCCGCGGACTGGAATACATTTTCTTCCATCTTTTTTTTTCACCTCTCGCAACCGACGTTTCAGGTATACGGATCACGCGTGTACGCACGATCGGCATATCATTTTCAATTTCTCAACGTCCGATGAAATTTCGTCGTTTCTGATCGGTGAACTTTACCCTCGAAATTTACGAACTTTTGATATTTTCCTCGCTCGGATTGAATCGAATACTAATTTTCGAGCATTCATCGATTGCCTGCAGCTTCGCTGCGTTGTTTAATTTTATTTTTTCCGACGTTATCTTTTTTTCATATAGATTATTCGCACGCTTTCGTTCCCGGTGAATCGTCATCGTGCGTTATAGTTGAAAAACTAAGTGGGTTCGGGACATGAAAAAAATAAATATATACACAAAAAGAGAAAAAAACAATGAAATGTACCCTTTGAAAAACTTTTTATTTCCCCCGGAATAAGTGACTCAGAAATTTTCTCTTTTCTCCCGCCCCGCCCGCCCGCTCCCTATCCTTCCCTTTATTATTATTATTTTTATTTTTTCCCCACCCTCTCGACGCACGCTTTGGTTTGAGGCCAACGACGACGACGACGACGACGACGAACAACTTCACTAATCAGCGATGAGAGCAAAGAAAAAGGGCAAAAGGGAAGGAAAAAAAAATTGATAACTTTTTTCATAAAGTTGCGCACCGCGTGCCGCCGCTACCGCCAATCGGTATTACCCTCGCTGCTCCCGAACATATTATTATCATCATTGTTTGTATTATCATCGTTCTTGTTACGATTGCCGTGTGCAATACGAGTAATTATAACGTTACAACTCCTTTGTTCGAAAAAATTGAAGACATCAACTCTTTTTTCGTGGTTTTCTTTGTCGTGTTATTTTTTTTTTTCCTTTATTTTTCTTTGTTCGCAGAGCCCCAAGCTTCTCTTTGTGGCAACGGTGTGGTAGAAGAAGGTGAAGAGTGCGATTGCGGATGGGAAGAAGATTGCCGAGATTCATGTTGTTTTCCACAACGTCGTTATCCGCCGGCCGAGGAACCTCCTTGTCGGCTTACTCCTGGATCGATTTGCAGTCCCAGTCAGGTTGTTTGCAAATTATTACTGTTTTATTTTTTTTTCTCTCTCCAAACATATCGCACCTAAATTCGATTAGAGTTTTCCCTTCAGTTTCGTCGTCGTTAAAATGACTGCTTTTTTTCCCCTTTGATCGTCGAAAGAGTGCCTTGTGATTTTTTAAACAATTAACAACGACAAGCGAAGAAGAATGCAGGGGGTGTGGAAAATTTGTGTCACCCCATCCGTGGAGAAGAGTGAAAATAAAAAGCGAATTCCCGCCATATTACAAACGTGTTTTTAAATGTGTCCCGCGTACAGGGTCCGTGTTGCACAAACGAGTGCAAACTTCAATTCGGTGTAAAATGCAGAGACGACAACGGGTGCAGGGATGCAAGTTTTTGCGACGGTAGAGTACCTCACTGTCCACCGTCTATTAACAAACCCAATAAAACCGTGTGCAACGAAGAACTGGTCTGCTTCATGGGGGTGAGTTTTATTTTCATCCCGTTCGCTCGGGTATTTCACTTTTTCTTTGACTTTGCCCCGATTCTTTCGACACAACTGTACAGGGCTTACTGACAAAAACTTGACGTCATTACCGTGAAAATTAAACGTTTTCGAAGCGCGAATGCCACGATTATTGAAATCACGTCAATCTTCGGAGGTTCGGCGAGCGTTCGACCGAGATATTATTTTCGAGTTTTGGAATTCAGATTTTCCGGCATCGATATACACGGAGCGTATCAAATGGAAGGAAAAAATCGTACCTACCTTGTCGGGGGGTGAAAAGATTAACGTGTAACCTGAGACGCGAGGGAAAAAGAGAAGCTCGAGGGGAGGAAAGATACGATGGAAAGTATTGACGAGCCGTCACTTCATATTTTTGTCTACCCGTTGCTCATCTCTCTCAACTAATCCTTTTCCCTTCGCTTCTCTCCGCTCTCTTGTTTGCTCGGTCGTTCGAAGCGCGCGATCTTTGTGAGAATTCCAATCAAAACTTGAAATTGACAAGGAAAAAAGAGAAAAAGAGAAAAATTTATTTTTGACTTGGGCTTCGATCCGTTCTTCCGTGTTTTCTTCGTTTCTCCGTCGCTCTCCCGCGGGGCAGAGCGGGGTGAACATTTTTCTTTTAATTTTGATTTTTCAAATTCCTCACAGGAATGTACCGGAAGTATTTGTCTGGCGTACGGTTTGGAATCTTGTCAATGCATTCCCGGGCCGACCGATCCCCCTACCAAGGCCTGTGAACTTTGTTGCCGCTTGCCCGGCGAAAATCAACCTTGCCTGTTAGTATTTTAAAAAAAAATATCCAGCTACGTAGTTGTCGCGAATGGAAATGTAAATCGTTCGCCTGATTCCACAGGTCTTCTTTCGACTGGAACAAATGGCCGTACGATATACCGGATATGTTTTCGAAACCGGGAACACCTTGCAACGATTACAACGGGTACTGCGACGTTTTTCAAAAATGCAGAGAGGTAAAACGTCGCATCTTCTTATGGAAATTATTTTCGTTTTCTCACTATTCCCTTCATTTTTTTCCCCTCCCCTCATATTTGTTGTACAGGTGGATCCGAGCGGTCCTTTAGCTACCCTGAGGAAACTTCTCTTGTCCGACGAAAGTTTAGCTTCGTTCAAACGTTGGGTGGCCGATCATTGGTACGCCGTTGCGCTCATCGTCCTCGGTGCGATTTCGCTTTTGGTTAGTACACACGATTACCATTATATTTTACACGTTTGCAAACACCGTTGTGTACCATATCGATCGTTCTAAGATTGACTACGTAGAAAAAACAGACTCACTTCTCGGCACATTGAAATTCATTCTAAAACAAGATATACACGCAAACGATCAAGCGCAAGAAAAATCAATCGAATTTTCGCAAGGGAAAGTTATTTGTTACAATAATATATTTGTTTGCAAAACTTTGTTCAACGACCCGTTACAGAGAAGGACGGAGAAGAAGACCGGGGAGAATAATTGCAAGAATTGCAGTAAGTCCGAAAAAAATAGATTGCGAAATGAACAGAAAAAAAAAAAGTACAAGTACAATTTTGAAAATAAAAATATGTATGTAATGATAGATGTACGGATGAAGAATCCTGTAACTCCCGCACCTCCCGTTAATCGCTGCACGGTAAAAGACGAACGCAGTCAGACGCGAGAGCGAATTTATGTAGATGATAAATTAATTATTCGCTATCCCCATCAGACGCAGCTAGTACGAGCGTATCCTCCGAACGATCGTCGATTATCCATCGGCGATAATACGTACGATGAAATTAATGAGAATTAATTGTAGAGTTTACCTCGTTGGCGGGTACCTGTACGTATAAAACCGGTATACCAAGCAACCGAGTCTGATTAGAGAAGATACGCCGTAGGCATCGCGCTAACTAAATCCCGTAGGATATCTTGATTCAATAATCCGCAGGTATATATATCTATATACCTGCTAGGTATATCGTACATTAGACGTTGGAACGTACAGGTGTACCGCCGTACGTGTGCGTTAGACAATAGACCTATACGTGCACGTGTATTCCATGTATCTCTTGATCAAACCTAAGCCAAGCCAACCCGGGCTAATGTAAGCAACGTCAACGTACGGCAACCCGACACTTTACCTATCTCTTAGGGTAGGTTATACGTACAGGTAATCGCCGCATAAATTGAAAACGTACACCACCTACGTGGATATCTACTCGTAGTTACCCCGCCGCGCGCATACGTGTATCGGATAGGCTGATAATCCTGGCGCGGGAAAGTGCTAGAAATTGATTTATTGCAATAGATTTCGCAAAATTGGCTTCCGCGCGTAAGAATGCGAAGTGGCGGAAATTATCGGAGACGCAAAGATCGATTCGTCGTTACAGGTGGCGAGCACGAGACTGTTGGGGAAACGGCCGGACCTGAAATTGAAATCGGTAACGATAATTCACAGCTCGACAACGGAGACGGTCAGACTTCCGCCGGAAGGACAAGGGGGAGTGACCGTTCACCCGCCAGCGGTCAGGGCGAAACTTCCCTTGAGCAGGAAAGTCAGAGAGAAGAGGAGACGACGACGCAAGGTGCCTAACAAAAACTCGTCATCGGGGAACGGCGGGGCGCAGGGTAACGAGAAACCGTCGAAAGTAAGCTATTATTCTCCTTGTTTTCTCCAAAGAATTCCACCGTATTTCCCATTTTTGCCCTCGCGAATTTTAAAATACCCACCCTCGGACATTCGAAACAAGTTACTCAAAGTTTGCCTTTCGCATCTTGAACGCGTGTACGAGATTATCGATACCCTTCGCGGGAGTATTTAATCCCTCGGGAGCCGGAGGCTATTTACCTGAGGCTAATATAGAGGAACCCTCTCTCGGTTCTCCTCTGCTATTGTCTCGATAACGTTTGCCAAAAAATACGCGATATATCGTCGATCCTAAGACAATTTTACGCCCTCTCATTAATTCTGCGAACGTTTGGGAAGGTATCGAAAAAGAAGAGGTCGGTAGCACCGGCGTCTTCGGGATTGGCGGGAAACTTGAGTACTCCAGGGGTATTGGTTCAGCCGTCTGGAACGGCCGAAGATCATCGTAACGAGCCCGCATCAAACGAGGCAATATCGGCGGGGGTAATATCACGAAAACGAGTGGCCGAAGTACTTCTGGCGTCGGGTGTAGTGAAGCAGAAAAAATTGTCAAAAGAGAAGCAACAACATCCGCAAAATCCGACGTCGGAGGCGAACAACAACGTGAACAATACGGGCGCGGGTGCGACAACGACGGCGATACCGATAGCCACGGTACAGGCGGTGACGTCGAACGTCAATCAAAAGAAGCGTAGAAAAAAGGGTAACAAAGAGGTGATAGATTATTCATCGGCCCAGCAACACAACGAGAACGATTCGACGTCGATGATAACGGATTCGGATCCCAAGAGTAAAGTCCGTTCGTGGTTGTTAGCGTCATCCCAAGTTGTTACAGACGAGCCATCGAACATACCGAAGAGTAAATCGACGCCGGCCGGATTAACGACCGTTGGCGGTATGCGGAGTAACGTGGCGTGCGGTATCCGCGGTCGTCAAGTGACATTGAGAAGGCCGACCGACCCGAAAGCCAGAAGTTTGGGGTCGATAGCGCGCAATAACGACCATAATAAAAACGATCGTTTGCGTCTTCAAGTTGTTTACAAACCGCCGTTCAAATTCAGCGTGAAACTAAGGAAAGCTGACAAGGTCGGTGCAGCGTGCAACGTAGCTACGGCGACAGCGGGTCACGGGGCGCAAAGAACTTCGGCCCCTCGCACCGGAGTTTTAGTCAGGACAACGACCGGGGGAGGTGAATCGAAAGCTAAAAAAGGCAGCTTCGGCAACAACGCTAACAGAATAACGAAGCATCGGAGCAACGCCGGTAAAACGGCGAACTTTACCGGCTTGACCCGCGGAACGGAAGATCCGTCGGCGAATTCCGATTTGCACACCGTGCCATCTGACCTCGAAGTACTTCTCTCGGAATGTGAATTCCTCTTCTCGGACGCGTGACATCCAACCGATGACCCTATCGTCGAACCCCGTTGTTACTTAATTTTCGACAACGAACGACGCGACGAACCCGACGACGATCGTTACGTCGAAGAAGAAGAAGAGGAAGTTGAAGAAGGGGATGAAGAAGAGCTCACGATCCGATAAAAAGTGATAACGGTGTCCCTCGTTCACCTAATTCATATTCTGTACAACTGACAGAATACTTTGGGAACAAATATGGTAAGAGTGAAAAAAAAAAAAAAAAATTGGTGATAGCTAACTAAAAAAACTAATAACATTTTTCAACTACTGTATACACACATAGTGATAACGACGTGAGTTGAAAATTACGTTTCATTCACGATTAATGATATCGTTGATTGTGACGGTGATCAACCGCGGATCTCGTTGAAGTGATGATAAAAATAAAAAGAACTCCCAGTTGACTATTTGCGAGAAAACGATTGTTAATCGCACTCAACTTTAACGATGGTGATGGTGAAGATAGTTGAATTAAAAAAAAAAAAAAAAACTCTTCTAACAAGCTCTTGGTAAAAAAATGAAAAATTCGACAACTTACGACGGTTACCCGCGCTACAGTTTTTGTCCAACGGATACCGATTGCGATCGTAACATTATAACGATGTCGACGATGACGGTGATGATATCTGTCGTAATCGTAACGATCATTTGAATTTCGTCTGATCGTCTGCTTTTGTGTATTCCGTTTGCAACTGTGGATTTGCGATCTGATGCTGTTAGAGAGAGAAATGATATTGGAACAAAAAAAAAATAAAAATAAAAATAGGAAATACGAATAATTATGAAAATGTAAATATAAACGATATCCCGAAGAAACAGGTTTTCCCCACGATCATGGCGAAGAACAGTTGAGTATATTTTTTAAAAACTGTAAATACAATATTAGAGAAACGAGAGACGTAAAAGTAATTGGCTACGGGGAATTATCGCACGATTATTATCACGGAGCTCTTTGCGTGACTGACATTCCGATACATCACATTATGTACGATTTACGTGTGTATGTCCTTAGCTAATTTGTCTCACTTTTCCGATTTCATCGTTATCCTCATTGTCACGAAGATTGTAACTATCGGCATTATTGTTATTTCCGCCATTTTAATTATCATTGAAGGAAAGTGAAAAACATCAATAATCCTCGATACGGGAATTCCAATGATTTCGATAACAGTCACGATAATCCAC
Source organism: Athalia rosae (assembly GCF_917208135.1). NCBI lineage: Eukaryota > Metazoa > Arthropoda > Insecta > Hymenoptera > Athaliidae > Athalia > Athalia rosae. The sequence continues at coordinate 30,080,583 of NC_064027.1, read as the reverse complement.
AGCATCCATATTATCGTGGAAGGTCTTCCAAAATATAGCTACTCCTCGCGGATCGTCGTCTGCTTTGTTAGACAAGAAGAGCGATTAGAAGTGACAAAGAAATAAACAAGTTTTAGATAATTACCGAATCTCGCCGCAGACTTGGCCAGCGATTATGCCGTTGTTGTACATTAAAATTACATCGATTGCGATGTAATGAAAGACTACTCGTATGAGCATACCTATACTATTATTACGCATACCATATTATTATAGTTTATCAGTAATTGAGAATGTTATCAAATTGTAACACGTATGTAAGTTATACGTACTCGTATCTACGTAGACACCATAGGCAGTACTGACCATATTACATAAGTGGTATACGGTAACACGTACTTGAGAAATTTCTGAAGCAAGAATTATTGTTATAAGAGGTTTGGCGAAAAACGTGAGAAGTTAAATGTGAATACGTGAAAAAAAAAGAAATTAAAGCGAATAAAAGACATCGGGAGCCCCTGTATTTTTACACGGACTTTGTATCATAAGTAATCTAAAAGTGTTGACAAAAAAAAAAAAAAAAAAATGTAATAAAAAAAACGCAAGAAAAAATGAAAGCTCTGTATATCGTGTATCATCGTCATCTACACCTGCGCGATATCGGGCGATATACCACACATTGTATATCAAAGAAAAAAAAAAAAACGAAAAAGGAAGTAAGGAAAAAAAGACAAACTAATAAACGCATTATTATACATAATTGATACTCGTAAATTTATTACGATACCTATCGATGTCGATCAATGGAGAAAAATGTAACACGACGTAGCAAATTCATTCGGCCAATTATGCTAATTCTTCACATCTACCGGTAGATGAAGTTGCGAAGAAGGGTGTTACGTTTACGTTAACCCACCCCCCCTAAAACAAGAGCGCGCTACATAGAGTAGAAAGTTTGAATGAAGTTTAGTAGAGCTTAAGTTCTGTAAATAATTGCATGCATGGAACGGTACCTATATGTAGATTATGTAGAATAGTTATATCTATATAATTTATAGAGAAGTAAAGTTTGAAGTTGGGCGAGGAGCTGCTTATGAGTATGGGATAGGATAGGTGAGGCAGGTTATCTCGATGGGGTTTTGATATAGGGGGGGGCTGTGCGCCATGCGGAGACAAGTTTTAGGGCGCCGAGCCGCACCGCGACGAACGACGAATAAAAGAAGGAGGAAACTGAGAAGCTTGGCAGTTCTCCACAAGCTTTCTACCCCCGTACCAGGAACGAGGCCGACGCCGACGCCGACGCCGACGCCGACGCTCTAAGCCCCAACCCTCACCCTAAACCTCTTTCCACGTGGCTGATACTAATGCGTTGAATTTACGAGCTCACATTTCTCCGGAGATAATTTGTCAACGAAAGAAATTGCCACTGTGCTCGAAGAATCGCCATATGTGCGTACATGATATACTCGCTTATACGCGGAACACCGCATCTATTACAGGATAGTTATGAATTTTTTAAGTTTGAAAAAATAACTGCAGTTTCAGGGACATGATCGCATTCGAAGTACACAGTTCGAACGGGTGTATTAACGCGGTGCGCCGTGAAATATCGTCGAGAGTCCGCGAGTGAGCAGCCGGTGAGTCGAAATAGGTATGTATGATGGTTTAAGGAAGCGATTGTGGAATCGTGGTGCGATTAATTTTTAGTAACGTGAAAATGATCGCGAGTTAACTCGTATAAATATTTTTGTAGTCCCGCACACCGTTATAATTTATATCTGCATCCTCGTGCGGAGAGTCATCGTTCTCTTTGCTCTTCACCCCCAAGGTCGGTGGGTTCTGCAGCTCGCTTGAATCCCACAAAGCCATTTTACTTAGCCTTAATTAAAACAGCTCCTTTCTCCTTTTTTTTCCCTCATTCTCGTACCTTTTCAGTTCCCATCTTCCACACCTTTGCTTTTCCAACTCTGTGCAGTGGGTATCTCGCAATGTTAAACACCAACTTTGCCCCAGCTTTCAAAAGTTTTTGCGTAGCGAGTCGATAATTAGACGTATTCTCCTGGCTCGGTATGGCCATTCCAGCGTTATTTGAATACCGATTCTCCCCCCTCATTCGTGATTTCCTTACTTACACCGCGATGCGGAGTACTTTCGTCCTTTTTGCCACTTCGCGTCCTCTCGACTCCGCAAAGCTCTTCGCAAACCCACCCCCGTCGAAGAGAGTGCCTTTCAGTTTCCCCTGATTTTCAGTATTATGACGAATACGTCCGAAGAAAGAAGTAGAACATAGATTTCGAGTTTTTCGGAGTTTGAAACGCAACGGATTCGAGTATCTGAATTTTTCTGCTGACTTTTCTCGCGATTGGCGATATCTCACCAGGTTTTTCTCGTTTTCACAATTTTCTTCGCCTTCGAATGTGGCGTCCCACCTGATTTTCGAACCCTAGCGGTACCTAATCCGATCCGTTATACATCATCCGTTGTAAGCCACGATCAGCTTTCTTTCCCATCCATCCATTCATCCGTCCATCCATCTATCCATCAATCAGCATCGCGATTCTGATCCCGACGTGGCACGCCAAAACCCAGAAAATCGATCGGGAACTCAACAACTCATCCCCTCGTTATAATACGCCGCAGGACCTCGCTAATCTTCAACGAATTATTATACCGTCCAGCGTTCTTTTTTCTCCCCGGGCGCTCTAGCTCTTTGTTTTTCTCCCGTTCTACACTTCAAATACTCAATCGATGAATATTACGCATAATTAATTATATGAGCGAGTGAAAATTTATCTCGTTTTTTTTTTTCATTCCTTTTCCAAATTAATGCTCAATTCTCGCGACAATTTCCCTTCAGTTTTTCCCTGTAAAATCATCATCATGTCCCGGTCCGCTCAAAGTTACTTCCGAGAGTGGCGAAGGGAGTGAAAGAAAAAGTGGGAGAAGAAGAAGGTGAAGGTGTAACGAACCACCCCCCTTTAAATTCTCAAAGTTTTGCACGAACTTAATGTAATTAGATATGTCCCAAAAACCGTTTTCGGTTCTCGGTTGGTTCTCTTCTTTCTGCGACGGAACGTCGTGGTTCGCAATTAAATATATCAACGATCTAAACGAACAGCGTCGTCGAATACGTTAAATTCCCTGCAAGCGTGCAGTTCAAGTCACGAGCAACCTTTCTTATCCGCTAAATAAATCTCTGTATAATTCCAGAAAGCTTGAAATTAAAATTTCAAAGAAGACAAGAATATGAATGGACAACCCTTACAATTGCGAAAAATGACAAGATAAATAATTACGACGCTGATTATACAAATATTGTTATCATTCATATTCTCATCGTGATTGGAGCTAAGTTCGTCGTCGCTGCCACAGATGAAAATTAAGATAAATGATCGATGGTAATACCGCGGACCCGCAGTACCCGTGAATAAATGTATGTATACAATCCTTATTTCCTCTATATTCCAACCCAGTTACGCGTATATTTTTTTATTTTTTTTTTTTTTCCCCTCTTTGTCAAAGCACAATATAATAACGTTTTGGCAAAGTGCCGTGACCGATCCTTGAACTTCTCTATCTTCCGTTTCCCTCTCTCTATCTCTCTGTGGTAAAACTTTTCGAAGCGTACACCGCGGAGAGAGAAACTCCAGGCTCCGAGCTGAAACTGGCGTCGTCCTAAATTCTTGGTCTGTTATGAATCAAGCTGAAAATACTTACTCCTCTATAGAATGTGCATCACTATCTCTGCGCTGTCAACAGAACTGCATATAAAGTATGAAATACTAGATTTTATGCGTCACGTAACGGTAAACTGCGAGATAGAATTTCTTGCGAACCTTTTCGCGCCGCATGCTCCGCAAACGGAATTGAATAAACGCGTTCTGGCGTCGGAAAGATGACGGAAAAAAATACAACGCCAGGCGCAAACCGCGACTATAAAATTTTTCTTCGAGCGACGCACGAAAAAAACACACATCGAACTATCGGAAAAATGGAACAAGCACCACCGCGAACAAAACGGAATAAAAAGCAAGGAGAAACCGAAAGTAGGTAATTTGTACCGCAATGGTTTTTTATGTATTAAAATTCAAAGGGAGCGTCACGGCAAATGTCCCGTGACATTGCGCTTTGGTTTCCCAAGTTTCCAGGCATCAGCAACGACGGCATATCTGCAGGAGGAACATAGCCGGCGAGAATAAGAGCAAAAGCAAGTATCGAATGTAGAATGAGAATTGAGGGAATGAAACGGCGCAGGGGGTGAGAATATCGGGAGAAAACGCGAGCGGGCAGGGGGGAAACTGGATTGAAGAGACGTCGACCGGGTGGGGTACAGCCAGACGGAAAGAGGAGCGATCCGGCCAGCCGGCGAACAACGTGTATAACACCGTGGATATAGAGGGGAGACAGAGTCGAAATAATTGAAAATTCCAGCGTGCCTCGATGGTACGACGAGGTATGGCCAGAAAATACTACGTTGCATGTACCCGTAACACGGCGATGGAATGTATTACACGTCGCGGCGGTACTCGGCATTTTAGCTAACTTCGTGACACACGCTAACGGTGCCTCGCGAACGAAACAAACCGACGAACGATTTACCTTTCCGGGGGTGCACTTTCGATAGGTAGAAAAACGGTGGCGCTGTTTGGTAATTCAACGATGAAAATTTCACCGGATTGCGGGCTTTCCGGTAACCGAAACTGCAGTTAAAACATTCAAGGTACGCCAGTGGGAAGTTACAAATAGTTTGTATAGCGATGGTATGTATAATTGAATGTGAAAAAAGGACCATTGCAAATTACCGCATTCTCCATTCCGTGATTCAAACATTCCCAGATGATTTTGGGATCTTTTGTTACTTTTCGTTTCACCCCTCGCTTTATCACTCTCTCTCTCTCTTTTCCTTGTGTTCTTTCTTTTTTGTACTCGATACAATAACTCAAGCGGTTGGCGCTTATTCGCCATAATGCATTCATGGGTGGTAAGCTCTGCACGGGGGTGTAGCTGCTGCTTCTCCGCTGCCTGTTTCCCACTTTGTCGTGGGTAATGGGCCGAACTTGCGTACCCATACCCTTCCCTCTTTCCCTCTTTCCCTCTTTCCGCCTCCAACCCTCTGGCCATAATTGGGTGGAAAGCTGGCAACAATGGACCAGTTTTCCCTCGGCGTATCCGTCCTCCTTGTTTTCTACCCTCGTAGAAAAAATAAAAATCAAATGGCAAAAACTGCGAAAGTAATTAGTATAGAAACTGTGGAAACGAGTCGGACCCAAAAAAGAGAAGAGAAGACGGATCGTGAAAACCATTCTCTATAGGTGTACATCAGATTGAATATCGTTTGCTAACGATATCGATTGGACAAAAGATGAGAAAAAAGTAACGTACACGTTTGACGGGTATTTCGAAGATTCGATGACCGCGCCGTAAGCACAGGTGGTAGGTATAGACTGTACGCTACGATCAAGGGGTTGGTTCCGTTTACCTAGCTAATGCGGTGGCATTAGGAGTCCCATCGATCCTTGCAACTCCGGCAGGGCAATTTCACCTGATAAGCGGCGCAGTCCAGATAACGTACATCTGATAAAAGGCAGACAAATAGGGCTACACAGCATCTTGCCATTCCCTTTTTTCCGTTTATCTTTTCTCTCAGTCTGTTTCTCTTACAATTAGATTAGAACGTTTCCAACTGCCAACCAAAGGAATTAGGTAGTCAAGTAACGCGCGCGTAAGGAGATGAATTTTGTTTCGCCCACAAAAGGAACACACAGACGGATGAATACGAACAAAGAAAAGATGATGGATGTAGTCCTTCAGGGTTCGAGGAGGCTTCCGAAACCATGAAATATACACTGTCATGTAATGACACCGATACGCCAAGTGCAATATTTTAGATTGATGATATTACACGTGTACGAAAACGTGAACGAAAAATCGACAAAATAAGCAAATAGGGCGACCAAAGTTGATAATTGAAAAGATTTCGATTCCACTACGCGGAGGCAACAACTATTCGAAGTGCTCGCTCTCTCGGAAAACCATCGGCGGAGCAGAAAATAAAGAAAAAAAAAAGAAACGTCGAAAGCGATCCGGAGAGCGGAAAATGACAAGAAAAACGAGAAAAAAGACCCCCAAAGATAATAACACAGGTGCAGTGACCGATACCAAAAGAGGTCATCAGGATCGGCTATTCCGTATGGATATAAAGAAGAAGATAAAGAGAAAGGGACGGGCGTCCTCGTATGGTATATTTCATATATTGTACGGCGGTGGAAGCGGTATACCTTCGCAGGAAGTGAACTGAACGAACGCTTTTCTTTTCAGTCATTTTTCTTCTTTTTTGTCCTACCATATTTTGCAGCGTCGTTCCCTATGTAATATATGAAGGCAAGGCGAAGGTAGAAAGATAATCTGAAGTGATCGTTGATCTATTTCCAAACTCCGCAACTGCAAGGTATTTTCCTGTACATGGATAAGTTGTCGAAGCAAAAAGTATACCGGTCAAAAAATAAGCAACGAAAGGGAAGGATCGGGGTGAAGAAGTTTTTTCGAAATCCTTCGAATAACTCCAAAAATGAGTCGATGTGTTCGAAATCAGACAAATGTGAGCGATATATTCCCGTATAATGTAGCTATGAATGAATACTGGAGAGGATTTTATTATACTTTAGCGTTAAAAAATCCTTTTAAATTTTCAGCATGTTCTTGAAGAATTTTCAATTTTTCGGAAGAAACTTCCTTCAGCCTTTGATTTTCGATTTCAGTATCGATATGCAACGATTTTTGTCTCTGCAATATCTCCTCGGCGTAAGCGAGACGTTGATCCACACACATTTTTTTCAATTCCTTGCCGTATTCGATGGCTACGAATGAAAATTGAAATTGAAAAGAAAATATTTTCCGTCAATTATTATAATTCTTTTTTTTTCAAAATCGTACCCTTCTTTCTACGTTCCTCTTTCTTCTCCTGATCATTTTTCAATTCTGTTTCGTACTGTTCTTTCAAATATTTAGCGAAAGCAGCATCAATTTTTTCTTCCTTTTCTCGATTTTCCTTAAGAAGACTTTTCTGTCTCTCCATATCCTGGAGAAGCTCTCTTTTAACGATTTCTTTTTTAATCCTGAGGTTTTTCATTTGATTATCCGCCTCTAATTTTTCTTCTTCGGCAATAATTTCGTCGATTATTGCCTGCTTTTCATTTCTCTTGACCTCGTCATCGAGAATTTTTTTAGCTATTTCGTCCAACCCTTTATCTCTTTGATTGACTTTACTCTTACGCTGTTGAATACGATTATTCTCCTCGATCATTTTGAGTCGGAAAATTTCGGCATTTTTATTGAATTCGTTGAGAATCGCCTCTCGCTCTTTGCTTTTCCACATATCTCTGGCCTTAAAAAAAGCATCTCTTTCTTGTTTGGTCCGTTCAATTTTTTCTAATTTTTCTTGAACCATTTTTATATCGTCATTATGCAATATTTCGCTGACTTGTTCAATTATTTTACGTTCCCTTTGATATTCTTCGTCATTTTGTTGACGGATCATTTCATTGTTGATCAGTTGATCGCACAATTCATTTTTGTACTTGATAAGGGCATATTTCTTATCCAGTTCTAATTTTTTTTCAAAATCGTTATTATTGTACCAAACATTTTTTTTCTCATTGGCAACTTTTTCCTGATACTTGTCCTCTAATCTATTTGCTTCGCGTTCATTTAATTGAACGAGTGCCGCTTTTGATGCGTATGACGATCTCAATCGAAACTCAAGATCCTTCAATTCGATATTTTGTGATCTCAAGAGCTGACGATTCTTCTGTTCCAAAATATCCTTATCTATGCAGGTAAATGAAAAATTTATTCTCATTTCGTTGTTGTTTTTCTATTGAAATTGCGAATTTTTGTGTGTTTTTTTTCGAATTTCAAGTTTTGATGATTACTGGGTCATTATTTCGGTCGTCGCGATCCGATGGTTGAATCCACTATCATAAGTTTTAAACTTTCGGCTCCGAAATCACTCAAAATTTGAAGTTCACCTATATGTATACCGTATAAACTTACTTTTGAGATTAGAAATTTCGTTAGATAATTTTTCGGCCTGTTCAATTTGTTTTTTCAGAACGATTCCTGATTCCTCAGCCCTGAGAAGATTATCCTCTTTGATAGCCTCTCTTCTTTCGAGATGCAAACGTCGTAAAAAATCCATTCTTTCACCCTTGTTAGAAATATCCACGCGACATTTCTCTTTTAAATCTTGAAAATTTCGCCGATTTATTTCTTCAACATTTTTATCAGCAGCTTCCCGTTTCTCTTTGATTTTCAAAGCCTTGTCCATTTTTCAACACCGCTGAATGATAGTCAGGTACGTCCTCCGAACGATTGAGATAAAAAATTCAAGTCACAGATAAAATAACAACTGGTCTTTGATTCGAAAATAAAATGATACCATACCGATCGGGAGGTTAGAAAAAAATCGAACGCTCAATCAATTTTTCGATATTCGTCAATTTTTCGGTTACATGAAAATTCTTGGCACACGACGCGTGCGTGAATTTGAAAAGTCGTATTAAATCGATACAGCTCGTACAAGATATTCTCTAGATACGACATTGTGTTATAGATCTTGCGCGTACACATAGTACATAGGTATAGGTATTCGCATAGGTATGTATACGGTGTATATTTATATACAAAAAGGTTGCCAGTGTAGAATTAGCACAGACTTTGGTGCTTTTACATTTCTGCCAGCCGACCACGAGTCCTTTTTGACGAGGGTCCCGGAACCCGCCGTCAAGTCTGCCTGGAAGCCTCGCTGGAAGCAAACGTTACGTGATCTGCAAACAATTTTAGGCTTTTTGCTGACGTTTTGACATTTCCGAGGCCCTAGACCGTGCGTCACCGAAACACTTTCTCAGCACTAAAATTTATAATTAATCGACTGGCTGATGAGATGTAAAATGAGAAATCCTGAGCAAATGAATCTACCGATAAGTTATATGATGCGAGTCGACGATATGTGTCGCTTACTCGTCGTACGACGACAGAAAGACAGATTTCTTCCCAGTGTTTCGATGTATTCTCATGTATTTTAATCTCAGTAACACGAATCCGTCGATTGAATTTGTCAATAGGCTACGTCTGAAACCAGTCGCGAGATAAATATTTCTCACACGTTTGCAGCCACTGCTTTTGCACATGAGCCAAAAGCTCGCACATCTCATGAATCTCCGAAAGATTCTCGCAGCAATCATCCCTAATTAACATGTCATCTAATCCAGCTAGACCGAAGCTTTTGTAAAAATTTGGGGAGAATTCAGAATGGAAAAAATCAACCTTCAATTCACACCATAATTAGCATATTTCATCTCACGTTGGAATAGACCCAGACAAAAGTTAAAAAATCAAAAAACGAGCAATAACGTCGAACGAAATGAAACAGCCGCACACTGCATACATTATCGGTATGCGTGAATTGAACCCTGTGCCTGTGCTGCGTGAAATAAATTAGCGAATAGTTGGAAGCTACCTGTATAATGATACAATGAAGGTGAAGAGGACGCAGGGGTAGGCAAACGAACAAAAAGTATGTTGGACATACATAAAGAGAAAAAGGGCTCGAGAGCTCTGACTTTTACATTCTTATATATTTTTTATTCCTCCGAGTTGGAAAATGTGACGGGAATTCGGCGCTTCGTTGCCGTAAAAAATATAGCTACAGAGAGGAAGGAGAGGGACGCTATAAAACGAAACAAGGTGCGATCCTGAACATAAACTAAAAGGTATCTCTTCTAGGGATTCACCCTTTATTAAGATAAGTGATCCAGGATCTGTTGTGGGATCAACGTGAAAGCCTTATTTCTATAATATCTCTTTTTCTCCTTCTTCTTGTTTTCTAGTAGATACATAAAGCTTCGTTGCATAGCCTATTTATATCTACGAGAACACGAAATCTCCTCGAATGATCCATAAAAATAAATGACAAAAAGACAATTCCAGAACGACTGACTACCGCCAAACAAAAAGGGTTTACAGATGGAAGAATAATTTCAATTATAACACGTACGAAGCAGAATGATAAGGTTTGCTGAAATCGAATAAAGTCAGTGTGAGTACATTAAAGAATGCAATTTAAAAAAGTTCTGCATTCAAAATCGTTAGTGTAGGTAAAAGAGGATTGCGTAAAACAACGTTGGGCACTTCCCTTTTTGTAAAGGGGTCGCTAAACTGCGGCTGTGGCCGCAGAAGTTCTGCCTTCAGAACCCTAAAAGTACTCTCTGGGGATTCGAACCCAGCACAGAATGATCCGGTGGAAAAGCGCGACCGGCAACATTTATAGGTATCAGGGTATGCGTACACCCGCTCCAACACAAAATGATGAAGGTATAACCAAACGCAGTCTAAAGATATATGTATTCTGTATACCTTGACTGGCAAATCGAGGAAAGATCCCTCGTAAAAGGAATCTGTAGAACGCACATCATATTCGTATATTATGGTAAGAGATGAGAAAACACGATATTCGATAGTTGAGTTACCTACTTACCTATAGGTTGTTATAGATGTAGCTATGCTTTATTTAGAAGGTCCGAAGCACATAGCGAATAGATTTCTGAATAGGTACCCGGTAGGTTCATTTTTAATACCTAAATTATGATAAAGCAATTAAACACATTGAATAATAAGGCCGGCGAGTAATTCCAAATAAACGACAGGGATTGGGAAGCAAATGAAAAATGTGATTATTTATAGTATAATTGTATTACCTACTTGTGATGCAGCGTTTTAGTTGAACAATGAAGAACTGAAGCGGAATTCTATTTGTTCCTATAAGATGTAAACCATTAACCCCATTCTTAACGGTCAACGCGACTAATGAGCCTCGAATCTTCTCGATTGCTTTTTGTCTTTCTGCGCGGCGGGAAAGATCATATGATCCTGCGCTCTCTTGCTGATGATAAACAATTCCGAAAGAGCGAGCTATCAACAAACACAAGAAAGCCATCTGCCCACGATATATTGTACAAATTTAAAGAATCGCTATTCTGATATTGTCCTCTACCGATAAACGAATATTCCTAATTGTAAATCTCCAAATTTGCAATTTTCCAAGTATTTTTGACATTTCATATTGTCCATGAGCTAAACGATACTGATAACGAATGAAAAATTGAGTCAATCAAAACGAGATTGTGAGACTATTGACGTTTCGTTGTTAACAAACCTTCCACAAAAAATAAACAAATTGTAAATGCGGTCCGATAGCCGGGTGATTAATTTATCGTTAGCATCTGAAGAGGTAACCTTTGACAACGATGTCGAAGACAGTCAAATATAATTACAACTCACTTGCTTCATTAAACTTCTCTGCCTGCAAACGTTTAGATATTCATTTCAAAATTGAAATAAAGAATATCGCTTTGTATAATATAATTCTCAGCTGTCACCTCGATGCTGCTGCAGTAACAGCTGCATCTGTCAATCCTGCATCTTGTTCTTTCTGCAACGTTCATACGTCATTGTGCTGATATTTATAGATCGTATCCAACGAACAACATGCATGTATTACCTCCGTACTTAAATGTACAGTAATAATGAGTGTCATAAAAATCCCTGCTTCCATATTTTTCAGAGGAACTAAATTCGATTTGAATGTGATGCCTGTTATTATAAATCATTGCGGAGTGTAATAACAAAGATGTTGACAGATACTTCATATTTTATTGCAGCTTTGTTCGCTGTCTCCTTTGTAATTTGCGATAAACGATAACATGGATAAAAGAGGAAACGACAAGAGTGTGGATAAGTCCAATATAATTTACTATGTCGCCAAGAAAAATACTGTACTAAATAGGATATCCGGAAGCTGTGATGTGAACATAAGCACATTGCGAATGGGGATGTTGGTAGAAGGACTAGAGGTCCTCAGAGATGGAGGACTTCGCGTGAGGGTGAAAGATCCAGGAGGATCTGAAGTTTGGAAGAATACCCAGTGGCTCTGTCACCGTTACGATCTTGTACCTGTTTCATTTATAATGTGGCAATACCTAGCAGCGGTTCCAGGTCCACTAGATAGAGTTAAACTTGCTACGGACAAACAATTATGCAAAGAATTGAATGACATCAGACTAAATAGCGAGGTTTTTGTTCGAACTGACGCTAAAACTTCATCTCCAGAAGTTAAAGCAGTCATTAAGTACATCGGACCTGTACCAGAGCTTGGTTCAGGGTTTTACTTCGGTCTTGAGATTTTGGTAATTCCTAGAAACAAAATTTATGAAAGCTGGGTAGCTGAAAAACATATTAGATTAAGGCCACTTCAAAAACTACTCGGTTTTCAACCCCCATATTACTTACAGGGCAATCACCTCCAAGTATCTCAGAACGGCGTACCGATCGAAGAGTACTTTAGAACATCGCAGGGACATGGAATTTTTGTAAACTTGAATAACATAAGAATTTGTAAAACGGATTTATTGGACTTTGGAGTACCGAGTGAAAAAGAATACACAAATTCTGAAGAGAATGTTACTAGTACTTGTAAGTAAACTTGAAGAATGTTGATTTTTTTGCTATACTATTCTGCCTAGGATCCATATCTCTCTAAACAGATTCTAATTGGCGTTTAATTTGGTTCGGTAGCTGCCACAGTCTCTTCCTGCTTTTACATCCCTGAATAGTCTGACAACATTTATAGCTTTATAAAAATAGCTATAGTCACACAGATGAATAATCACTTGCTGAAAATCAAAAGAATCGAATGTATTCTAATTGTTACAAAAATTTTAATTTTGCGAGAATGATCAGTGGGTATCTAACGGAAATTAATAATAACTACTATGTTTAAAAATAGACACGAGGGTTTCTGGCTTCCCTAGCCAGCTGTTAGAGTACATGAGGAAAAACCTTACTTAGCTAAATAAAACTTAGCACAGTATCATGTCCATCATGTTGCAAAATATTCCTCTTTTTGTGTTAGAACATAAATGGAGCAGTGATTTAGACACTGACACGTATAACGATTTAGAATCCCGAGCTAAAGGAATTGATCCAAAATATGGTAAGCGGTTTTACTATGTTGTGCATTTCATAAAAACGTAACAAACACTTTTCTCCTATTACGTTCCTCCCTGTTGGCTACTTCCATCTTATTGGTTGTCCATATTTATCTATATCTACTAGCATGAATTAAACGACATTATTTTAGATAACGTTCTACCCAATAATGATAATCTGATGGACAAACATCGTGTAGGCGCATCTGTAGAGGTACAATTGGGATCACAGAAATATCCTGGATTTATTAGATGGGTTGGAGCTCTACCGGGTGTTCCACCTGAGAAACTTATCGCTGGAGTTGAATTAGTAAATGTCTTAACGATACTAAAATAGGATTTAATAAAGAAAGGATATTATTTTTTGATTCGTCTTTACAGGAAGATGAACACCCACTCGGAAGTGATGGTACTTGTAACGACATCAGATACTTTCACTGTAAACCACATAGAGCTTTGTTCGTGGACATGAAACAATGCCACTATTATGATAGAATGCATGATGACGATGAAAAAATAAGTGAAATTGACCAATTTGTTAATGCTGGAAGCTCCGTTATAGCAGGAATGGTCAGACCAATATCCGTAAAAGGTGATTTAGAAAGTATTTGTGGAAAATACAGAGGTATTCAAGGCCATCATAACTCGTGTTACCTCGATGCTACTTTGTTCAGTATGTTCACATTTACACATGTCTTTGACAATCTTTTGTTCAGGTAAATATTATCTAGATCGTATTGATTAATGTTTATAATATCCCGAGATTGAACAGCATTAGGTAAAAGAGGACAAAATTTTCAGACCTCCTAATGCCAAGGACTGTCCGCAGTACGATGAAGTACAAAGAGTTCTTCGTGAGGAGATCGTGAACCCTCTGAGAAAAAATTTATTCGTCAGAGCTAATCGTGTAATGAAACTGAGAACTCTGTTAGACAATTTGTCCTCCATTTCCGGTCTGACCAGCGAAGAAAAAGGTTAAACCCTTTCTGTGAAACAGAGGAAAGTTGAGAAACATTCTCAATGTTATTCCTTGATTGTTTCAGATCCTGAAGAATTTCTTACTTCCTTGGTAGCACAGATTTTGAAAGCAGAACCCTTTCTAAAACTTAGTTCTGGTCAAGACGCCTATCATTATCAATTATTTGTAGAAAAGGACGATCACCTGAATCTACCAACGGTTCAACAACTTCTTGAACAAAGTTTTCTAGCCAGCGATATCAGACTAAAAGAAGTTCCTTCTTGCTTAATAATCCAAATGCCCCGCTTTGGAAAGTCATTCAAGATGTATCAAAAAATTCAACCGTCACAGCTGCTTGATGTAACAGATATCATCGATGACTGTTGAGTATTTTTTATGATTTGAAATCTTTTGTATCTGGCTCCACGTTAACCAGCCAAACTTGTGTTATTTCAGCCCCCAGGCAATGTACGGTATGTGGAAAGTTAGCAGAATTTGAATGCAAAGAATGCTACGGTCAATGCGGTGTCGGTCTTGAGAGTATTGCCTTTTGTGTCAAATGTCTAGAGAAGGCAAGTCCCGTTACATACCTATCAAATGCCTATAATTTTTATTTTTTCTCATTTTCTAATTGGATAATATTGAATAACAATTTCAGGTACATAGTCACGAGAAGAGAACGAGCCACAAGCCAAAAAAACTAACAGTCCCGATGGAGTTTGCGATTCTCCAAGAACACTGTCCCGTTCCACGACTGTACTTAGAACTGTCAGCCGTTGTATGCATTGAAACCTCACATTACGTTTCATTTGTAAAATGTGGTTCAGGTTCAGATGCCCCATGGTGTTTTTTCGACTCAATGGCAGATCGAAAAGGTAAAGATTGTGCTGCACCTCTATATTGGGTATAAAATCAATAATTACTCGTGTTTCAGGTGAACAAAATGGTTACAATATTCCGGAAATGGTTCCCTGCCCAGATTTTCCATACTGGTTGAGTGAAGACGGGGCTACATATCTGACAGAATTGACTGACGATAAACAATTACCTGAACACGCAAAGCGGCTGTTGTGCGACGCTTACATGTGCATGTATCAATCACCTGATGTGATGATGTACCGATAATCGATGAATAAAAAGAATAACATTAACTAAATAAAATAAATCATTATGTGTAATTATTAATATTCACAATACTTCACAATACCATTCTTATCATATGATTTTATTTTTTTAACAGATAAAAATTCAATCGAGAGGAAAAACTAGGTAATACTTTTTATTTGAAATTCTAAGTGCTCAAACGAAGCTGTTCGTATGCATAAAGCGCAATATTCAAGTTGTGTTTTCCTTTCGTTTTTTTACATTCTATTAGCTATATGATATGTCTACTTTATATCAATGTAACACACGCAAACAAAATGGAATGGAAAAAAAAGGTGTAATTACTTATTTTATGAACGAGAATTGTAATAATCGTACATGCGTATTATTCATATTCATGTGTGGATAGTTCTGTATCCAAAACTATGCCTCTTGAGAAGAAATATACTACATAATAATTTGTAGCTTAAACTTAAACTAGGTAGTACACGCCATTTATTTGAGAACTGAAAGTATACGTAGCAATTGAGCTAAATAACAGACTCGAGATTGCTCTGAGCATAAAACTTCTTTTTTGACTATCTATCGGTCAATATTTTAGTAAATGTATGCAGAATATTTAAATCCACATGCACACATTTACCAAATTTGTGACTCAACCAATGAAATGATATCGATAGTTATCTTCAACTTTGCAGTTGTATTTTTGTGTTTCGATTCATCACCAAATTTTATGCTGCTCTCGATGTTTTGTAAACACAGCACAGTTTATTATTTCTTCTAGAGTAGATATAATTCTTTTCTATGTTCTGTTGCATTATTATTTTTTTTTTTTTTTATTACCGTAAGAACAATTGTTAGAGTCTTTAGTTGACTGATATTTTTATTGTTTGATACTCTAATAATATGAATGTTACTCCCATAACTTTATTGTTGATTGTCAAAAAAGTCCAAAAATACCTAGATATGGATTATATGCGGCAATTTAAGCGCTATCTTGTATTCTTCACATACCTATTATGATTTCATAGGTTGCATGTAAAATCCACCTCGAATAAAGAAGACAGTTTTTACGTACGGATTGAGAAGAAAAATTCCAATTACTGACCTCAATTACGATCATAATGAATTGATGTTTGATATTAACACCTCCACATGAATTAAAAAAAATTACATAATATATAATGTTATACTTATGTATGTAAGTGCACTATGAATAAATAAAAAACTTGAATACGAACTTAGCATTTCTACAATCATGTCTCGTAATATGTAGGTCAAAGGTTTGAAAAGAATAGAGAGTTTCTTTGTTCAATATAATTATCACGACCATCATCATTATGAATCGTAATACCAATGAGGTTCTTTAGATTACTTGAATCACACTCCGTGAAGTGGTATAAGATTCTTGATGATTATACCATTGGTAATTATTTAGATAAACCTTAAATAAATTTCATTCGTTACTTTGCGTCATAAAATGTAGTAGCTGCTACCTAATAACGGTAAGTCTACACCTGACAATCGATAAAATAAAAGTACCTATATCTACTTATGTATGTACGTCAGGTTTGATATAACTGTTGAGAATCTTAAAAATGAGCATATGCGTTTCTGAAAATTAACGATGGATTCGAATATGCAATTACCACTTTTCTTTGAAAAGGCACATTCTGATTAGAGAAATTACCCCGTTGTTAAGAAGACTGAAATTTTTTGGTAATAACGATGTGATGCTAGCAGCACCAATGTGAGAGTGGTGAAGTTATAAATGATCGTTTTTCTCTTTCATTTGTTCTCTTTTTTTCACCGATTCTGTACCAATAACACCTGAGATACCGCTAATAACGAAGTTAAATGTGTCATAGTATGAAAGTATGTTGCTGAAACAAAAAGAAATAATAAAATATTATTATTCTTTTGGAAAACGATAAACATTATTCTTTTTTTTTTCTCAAGCGCAGCAAAATATTTCACCTGCTTGTATAGTAAAAGAGGTAAGTAATAGCTCATATTAGTCATTGAGATAATTATTGAGCGTTTAAACCTAATGCGCCATGAGAAATTTCAGGAATTACATTTTCTCTCATCACGATTGCATAGGTGCGTGTGTAGACGAATACGTGAGAGTAATGCACACGCCCTGTCACAGATTAAAGAGAAATGGTTGATAATATTTTAATATTTTAACAAAACCACAAAGTATGAGATGACCTCTTTACCTTACTTCATAGCACAGAATACAGCTGAAATATTTAAGACTTCGTTCTTAGACACAAACAAATTCGAGATTTTATCTCTCACAATACGTACGTTGTACGTAAATGTGTATAGTATACTAGGAATACATATTACTCGAATATTTGCATTTTTCGCACAGAACACACGGAAATTGAGTTTTGAGAAACGTTGAACAAAGAATTGCAGAATTGATTGCAACTGTATACTTTTTGTTTTGATAAATGAAAAATCTTTGGCTGGAAAACAAATGAACGGAGAAAATTCGTCATATGATCAGGAATAACAATGCAAAATGTCACAAAGCACACTCCCAAGTCAGCATGACAACACGTAATCTAAAATAACATTTATCGAAAGGTTTTTCAATAACCTAGTCATATAATTATGTTGATTAGTTTTTGCCTCCTTTTTCCTATCGTGACTTATTGTTCTTATCGTTAGCTATCTACATATTCTGTTGCTATTATTCATCTTTTCAACATATCTAGATTATACGAAACAACGCTTAGAAAAGAAAAAAAAGTGTACTAAACACTTACACACATCTGCACCTGCATCTGAGTATGTTTTGCACACTCTGGTACACGTTAATTTGAATAGAAACATCAATAGTAGTCGAAATAGAAAAAAGGCAACAATCCACAGTTGAATTGTGATGAGTACTGTGACCTAAATTTCAATGTAAGATAATATTTACTGCGACTGTTGGTGTTGGCGTTGATCTGCATTCAATCGTCGTCTTCATCCATTGCAAAATCACTGCCGACACCAGAATCTAAAGTGTAAATTGGGCTGAAAAATAAAATAAAAGACAGGAGTGTAAGGCATTTTGAATTTTCGGCTATAAGTTGAATTTTGCTGAAATTGTAACTTACTTTATTGCTCTGCAGGTGAAAAATACAATTCGCTTCAGTCTCTTATTGTAAAAAAAATAATTGAACGACCAAAGACATCCGTCTTCGCCAAACGGGTCTGAAGCCAGATCTGGATTGTAGCTGTAAGGATGCAAGAAATTTAATCGTCATTCCTTTAATAAGCTTATTTGAAGTAACAGTAATTCTAGATACCTATAAATGTCACATTCGGCCATGGATATTTCATCCTCAACAGCGGTCCAAAGTGCAGAACGAAGGGTTCGATAATAATCTCCTGCTGTGGCGCTGAGATTACTATCAACTGCATTCATAACCCATTGAAGGCTTGGCTCTTTGCTAAATTCATGACTTTTAGCATCGGAAAAATCGTAATCTGGATGAAACGCTGCGTTCAGAGTTGCGATCAGATAAAACAAAGTTTTTCTGCTTATGGTGTCACATAATGGCCCATCTTCATCACCGGAGATACTTCGACTGTCAACATGAAACAAGAATCAAAACATTGAAAGAACTAGTGCGTTTTGAATGGACATAGATTCCGCAAATAAAGTCTATAGAATTACCTAAAATAGCTTTGAGCAGGTGACGCTCCCAGGGATGTTTGAGGTGGTGAAAGAGCCTGAAGATCATGAGGAGTGACTCCCTGTTCGGCATTGAATCTTTTGTAAAGCTGTTTATCGTTACCTGCCATTTTACACGAGTAGCTTTCAATTCTGGAAAATTCAAAATACAATAAGTTTTGGCTTCAATAACTCATAATGAAGTTCATACATGTATACCACACAGATAACAAATGACATCAGACTTTTATCTTAATACACAGTCATACTCAGAGCTTGCATTCTCAAAGATATGAACAGCTCGACCAACAATGTCATATTGATAACACAAAATGCGTTTAACTGCGTTCAACAATTCATAAGAGTTTTCAAATAAAAACTATACTTACCGTCCCAGGATTTTACTGTCTCCGGTCTTGATTGACAAGGCACTGTTTATGGCCTCAAATCTGGTGCTTTCCAATAACTTCATCCTGCCTTAGATCTCAGCTTTGGTCAGAATGATATTATTTAATTTCAAAAAATTTAAATGGACCAAATATTATGTTGTGTATTTATAATCAACGTGCGTCTTTCATCCTGTTGATTATTTACCACAATCTCGAGGTGTCCTACTACCTGTATTTTTTTTATGTTTATTTGTTTTGCGCTTTTTTTGTTTCCGTATTTTTTTTTTAATTTTTTTTTAATTTTTTAATTTTTTTTTTTTGTTATTATGTTATTGTATGTTCATTGAAGAAAAATGCGTAATCAATAATACTATATGTGATCAAAGAATGAAGTAAGAATAGATACTTAAAAATTTTGTTGATTTAAGAGACTTATAGGACTTTGGAGGTGGTGAATCTGTATCGTCGACGAGGTGTTTTTGAACATTTTTTTCGGGTGTATGAAGATTCCTTTCCTCTTCGAGTGAACGAAATTAATTTTTGATGCAATGATATTATTCTCTGTATTATTGTGCGTTCGGTACATTACAATATGATTGGAAATAATGTTAGATAAGTTTTTGACGACGCCGTTCAAGGTTTTGTTTATGTTATTTTCTTTCGACTCTCGTCTCTTGACAGCCCGTTGAAAATTTGGGCTTTTTTTAGTGTAACTCTGAAGAATCAATGACGCTCCCTGTATTTTATACCTATATGCAATGACGCTTAATGGTGTATATCGTAGGTGCGTTAAGTATAGTTTTGAAGTAACAAGGTTATCTGAACTGCAGGCTTCTGAAAGCGTTAAATTTATACCACACGGTAATGCCAAGACCTTTATACATATGTATATGTATATACGTATATAGGTATATCTAGGTATGTATGAATGTCAGAATATATTTATCCTCAATTTTTTGCAAGCCCTAATAATTGGGTAATGAATTATTTGGCACGGTAAGAAAACTATCGTGTTCCTTCCTTTTTTCCTTTTTTCTCTCTTAGTATTTGATTTTTCTACTTTGCTGAAGATCTTCTATGATCTCTACTATCACCAAATTCACAGTGTACTATAGGAAACAATAATCCATGATCACAAACATTGTTTTTTTATTTTCACGCACGTAATTGGAGAGTTTGAAGTTTCACAAATAAACACAGGAATACGACGTAAAGAATTGATCCCTGGGATCTATGCACTGATCGCCTGGGATTACTTGTCAGTTGTCACGTTTATAACTAATACTCAACTGATTCTTGACTTTGACGCAACTTGTTTAGCTTGCTGAACATTCAACGACGACTACGACGACGATATTTTTTTATTCCATAACCGTCTCTGCAGTGCGAGTAACAAAGATGGAGGTTGAAGCGTCATCTCTCTCTTTGTTTCTCTTGTCAGTTACGGTCGTATACATGCGCAATGCGCACACACGGCCATGTGCACTGTGAAAATCGACCACACCGACATCTAGCCTTTTAGAATGACTTCGAAATAAATAAAAGTATGACAACGCGAGTGGGATGGAGATCATCGTGTTGGTCGATGTAACGAATAGTGTCCTGTCAAATTTGGAAGATTTTATCATATTGCTGGATGGATTTTCCATCTCATGTAAACAACCTGGCGTGTGGCATTAGAAATTGGATTATTATAAATTATATCGTCCCGTGTGTAATTAATACATCTTCTGTCAATAACTGTTGCGGGACAATCCTGCGTATGACACTTTCAACAATATTCGTCCCACTTGC
This sequence comes from Athalia rosae, assembly GCF_917208135.1. NCBI lineage: Eukaryota > Metazoa > Arthropoda > Insecta > Hymenoptera > Athaliidae > Athalia > Athalia rosae. The sequence continues at coordinate 30,059,640 of NC_064027.1, read as the reverse complement.
TTCGTCAAACATCAGGTGAAGAAATGTAAAATTCATCAGCGTTTTTTGAGAGAATTTATTTCTTCCCTAAAATACAACAGTCGTTAATAATATTCTCATTGTAGATATTTCAAAGCACGTCCTCTAACCGAGCGGTGTTATTCTCACTGCAAAAATTTAACATCATATTGCTGATTAATATTTTAATATTGGCTATTTGCGACAAATGTAGAAAACCATGGGGAGAACTAGTCACCTTTGCAAATAATTAATATCAGGCACCTATTGAACTTCTGTACGATGGTCATAAGATAAGTCTCGTAAATACCTTTCCATATATTTCAAACCATGTTGTCCGTCACTGCTGTACGAGGAGTACAGAGGCCCGCTCAGTAACGAATGTTTGAACTTGGGAAGAAAATATATCCAAGCTTTGATCAGCTCACCAACCTGAAGTTGATATTGAAGTGACATGAGAAGTGGGTAAAAGAGTAACAATAAAAAAACCACATGCCAGATAACAAAATACGCAGCTACCTCATCAAACTTTGCTTCGTTCTTATACTCTGAATCTGTAATCAGACGAACTTCATCTTCGGTACGAACATAAAAATCTGGATGTTCTTCAAGCTCGTCCAAATACTTCATCGTCTTTGAATCCACGTCGTAAACTTCTCCTGTGATGTGCTGAATGCAAAGATTGAGCATCTTCAAAATAATTTCAGTTCTCAATACATGAAAATTACTCAACTTACATGGCCAACGTTTGGCTGTTTCAGTAAAAAAGGAATGTTGTATTTGGTAGCAATAACCAAGGGGTATTTTGTGACTGTTTGCCCAATCCCGACAAACTTGGCATAACCCTTATTATTGTTCTCAATGAACTTGTGATTTGGTTCTCCTCTTTTCAAAGTACCATACACGAAAATTCGATTCAAAGGACTCTTGAACAAGTTTTCGTACATCTTGTTTTTTTGCTAATTCACATCACGCCAACTTTCGAAACCTGCAACACAGAGATATTGAGATATTAGGTGAAGAAAGATAACATTGCAACGCATTATCAGGCAGGTTATATAGTATTAATTTTCTTTGTTTTTCCTACTGATGTATTTAGACACGTAATAAATACAGTATTCAACGAGAAGCTCGAATGCGTGTTAAACATGGATTGAACCTACCTTGGTTTAATATTTTGTAGAAATACCTTTGATGAGCAGTAACAGTATGAATGTCCCCAAACAATATTCAAAAGTCTTCTGCTGTTTGACAGCTGCGAATGGTTATGAATAGAGACAATGAATTCAGACAGAGATCAGTGGCTGCACGTATGTGGACGGAATTTGTGATGTACATACGTATGTACGTATGTACGAAAGTGGTTCTGACAGATCGAGAAATGATTCGAAGAGGTAGAGATTATTAATGGATTCTCTCAATTTTCCCTAATCTGGGGGGTTACCTGCAAACGTCATTTGCGCTTGGAGCCACACACGTCAAGGCGAACGAAAAAGACCATCTGAGTGCCAAAAAAGGCAACCCAACTTCACCATGTCAGATTTATTCCCATTTTTTCTCTGATTATTACCCATTTTTCCCCGATTTATTTTCGTTTTTTCAATTAATTATTCAATTACTCCATCTTCCCCGCCGAAAAGTGACAAGTAGCGCCGAGTAGCGTAACATCGGCTGGCGGAACTTGCGTGAACTAAAATTCCAAGTTTCTTGCCCCTTGACTCGCCGAGACCCGCATTACAGCGGAGATTTATTTTCGTGTAATGCGGGTGCGTATATCATCAGGCGCTTTGGCCTACTCGCTGTAAGGCGGGTCTCGGAGAGTCAAGGGGCAAGAAACTTGGAATTTTAGTTCACGCAAGTTCCGCCAGCCGATTTTACGCTACTCGGCGCTACTTGTCACTTTTCGGCGGGGAAGATGGAGTAATTGAATAATTAATTGAAAAATCGAAAATAAATCGGGGAAAAATGGGTAATAATCAGAGAAAAAATGGGAATAAATCTGAGATGCTTTTAATTTGATTGCATATTGCTAGGCGCATGCAGTGCTTTGAGAAGGTGAGCTAATAAACAAATTAATTAATAAATCGAAAAAACTTCAGAAAAGCTTGGAAAAAACTCAGGGAACGTCTTCAAATAATCCTGAAGTTGCTGTTCTTCCCCCCCATATTATCGGGTGCTAGTAGGGGATAGGGGGATCTAGTGATTTGCCAAAAATCAATTTCAAAATGAAAAAAATTCAGGACTAATGGGGGAAAGAATGAAGAATGATGACAAGGCAATGATTCTTTGTATTTTGATCTTGGAAACAAGAATCTGATTATAAATTGAACAACGACTTGGAGATATTACAATTTTATTGCAATTTAAAGTATAAAATTCGCTATACATAGAAAATAAATCGATCGTTAAACCAATTTAGTGAGCATATTTGGATTCTGGGACGAGCCCCGGCAACGTTTTGGCTCAAGGGTATTCTCGCCGCTTGCGGAATTCTTGACGTGGGATCGAATAAAAGTTTTCATTCCTCGTCTGAATGATAATTCAGAAACCAAAAAAGGGAACAAAAATCAATTAGTTTTTCACATCACATCACAAACTTAGTGCCTTTTAGCAGGTGCAAGTCTCTGGTTGTTGACGCTTCTTCCATTCCATCATGATCAACTTCTTCCTTGTATAGCCCAGATCGAAAATAGTAAGTTCGCTTCTCCGAACGAACTCCTAAATTTTGTTCTTTCCAAAATCCTTTGACCACAAAGACGAACAACAAGTTCGAAATGAATCACCCTTTGAAGTTTTCTTCTATCGCGTGGAGGTCGTGAACGCTTCATGTACGTATGGCGGGCGAAGGCCTTGAGATTATTTAGGTTTTACCATTTTACTTATAACAGGCATTCAAAAACATTGAGATTATCAGCTACAAGGAAAAGTCGGTAAAATGAACTGAGCCAAACGAAGAAAAGAAAAGAAACCTTTCAATTGCTAATGACTCGTGACTCGGAAAACGACAATGAAAATAACTCGACAATTGAAGATAAAATCTGACTCATGGTCAAGGGTCAATGTATTATACATTGATATTCACCAACTCGTAGGTCAGCTTATATGAACTTAGATTCTAATTTTAAAATATTTCCAACAACTACATGAAATATCACACTTATTTTGTTTAATTTAGAATTCAAGCATCAAGCAGAAGCCGCGCACCACAATTTCACCTAGCTTCGGGTTTCGTTACCTGCAGCATTGGTTTGTATGTAAGGATAAAATAATCAATGGAAAAATAATTATCGACGCGCGTTTTTCGACCGTTAACGTTAACGATCAAAAATGCATTCCTACTTTCTATTCCTCGGCCAAATCACCAAAAATTCATAATATTTGCCGCAGTTTTAACGCGTTTATTACGCGATTAGTCACCCGGCAAAGGAGTTTTCGGCAATCTTCGATCTCTTCCTGCTTCACACGTGTCTCGCTGTCAACGAATCGCAAGGTATAGATTCGAATTCCTCCATATTATTTCAAAAATGATATTTATCTTCGGAAAAAATAAATAAATAATAATATAGTTGTTAAAATTCATTTGTACAGCTGTGGCTTACGTCAGAAACGCAGAAGTATAAGTCGCTTGAATTTATCATCCATTTGAATTTAGAAATATCCATAAATTCGACAGGCCATAAGTCATCCGGCTCCACGACAAATCTATTCGTAACACCATAGGTTCAATACATGTATCTATGGTAATACCGACAATATGTACACTTCACACAACTAGGCGATCTTATCTACTTTGTACATACCATACAGTGTTCCTCCTGTAAAACTTTATATCTTTATCTACGCGTGTCTGTAATAACACAACATAATCACTAGACGTGTAGTGGTCGTCGGTGATAATTAGAGCTTCAGTCGTAGAATTACATCACATTATTATTATCCTTACAGCCGCGTCCAACGTATAATTCCTCCCTCATTCCGTACGAGAAACTCGCCAGCGTTCTAAACTGCAACAGCAAATTAGATAAATTTCGTCGGTCGTACGGCCGTTCATATTGAAGAAAAGTGCAAACATTTCGTCAGGAAAATATCATTCCAATGTTATTGATGTTCCGAACGCGGGTGCGGGAGTAAGACTATGGATTTGCGTGAATTTAAGTGAGTTTATTAGCGTATAATTCTATCTAATTTCTTTACTATAGTATAAAATTATCAACGTGCGATACACGTACACAAGTTGTATAATTTTTCATTTGTGTCCACGATTGCCAAACGTGAACCAGTTGGCTGATTCGCATATATTTTTACGAATATTAAATCGAAATCCAACAATTTGCCCGGCTTCGAGAAATTACTTTACATCTTAAAGTCAAAGTCGCGCCACTTCCGGTCCCGAAATGGAGGACGATTAAAATTCGCGACTGTTCGAAACGCGAATCTTAGGTTTCGTTTGTTTCCCTACTCCTCGAGACATGTTGGTTGATTTGAAAAAAGATTATTCCTCCTGCTTCCTATCATTAAAAGTGAAAGATGTTAGCAAATACACGAATATCTCACCGCAAAATGAAAAACAAAACTTTACGATATCACTGTTCTCGCGTACACATGTGTGCATCTGTATCTTTTAAACGGTTATTGAAAAAAAAAAGAAACAGACACAAAAGCCATTCCCAAGTTTTTGTCGGTCGGTTTTTTCTCTCCTTAATACACTCGCTGTTTGAGATCCGTAAAAATCCGGTTTATACTCGGTGGCCCTGAAATAAACCGCAAGAGCCCAGCGTATAAGTATACATATCGTACCTATACCTTCGTACACATCTGCACTCATATACCTGTACCAAAGATTTCCGCACATCAAACGATAAGGACTTATTAATAGTACGTGGGGATTATCTTCAAATCTAGGAGACGAGTTCTTCCATTTCATATCTTTCTTTTCCGTCCAACCGACGTATCGTTTATTCCTGATCTAAATTGAGACAAGACAAGACAATCAAAAATACCTACATATGAATATATAAATATATTGGGGAAAAAATAAAAAATAAAAGTAACTCGTTACTATGTCGTTACTAAAATTAAATAAACATCGATGAGTAGGCTATGTATATATTTACCTAACGTATACACAAATGTATCGATACAAATGTATTCTACGACTGGTCCATATATACAATGATAAAAAATGGAATAGAGGACAAAATTATTATTAATATTGACGTAATGGGACATTTTTTTTTGTTTTGTTAGAACGCAATAATGTATTCGAAGGCATCGAAATCAAAAAACAGTCAAAAACCAAAACACCGTCAAACAAAACTTCTATGTACAGCGTAATAGAAGCCGTTTATTTTCTGATAATTACCACGTACACGACGATTCTTATTATATGCTACATACATATGTATATTGCCAAAAGTCCTAAATTGCGATACATAAGTATAGGTATTTAAGAGGCGCGTTACACTCTACGTTACGCTATACTTGTGTGATTTTAGTAGGTACATGTGTGTGCGTATTTGATGATGACGTGACTGAATAAGTGAAGAATATTATTCGAATACATGTACGCGATTCGAATGGTTGAAGCACCATACGAATGAAGCACTAGTCTTTTATTCTCGATATGACAAACGTCGTGGTCGATTCAGTTGCGTTTTAAACGTTGCCAGCCGAAGTTCTGTATCGTTGCATTACATTATAGGGGCACGAGACCTACTTTACAAAAACTAAATGAACGAATCGTTGAATAATCGTCAGTAATCATGCGTCGCTGATAATAATAACCACTGCAACTACGATAGCAACAACAACAATAATAATAATAGCAACGTTATATTCCAACAAGTGTCGTGAAGTTTGATCAAGTCGTATGATATATACCGTATTTTTTATACGTTAACGAAGGTATGTACGTATTACGCATGTAACGAAACATATTTCGCGTAGAAATTGAATTTTTTGTTCACTTTCTTCAAATCGATAGTTCACTTATATTTATAGCTGGTACCGCCGAAGTTTATACGCGAAGATCAGATGGCGCAACAGCCATCGCGTTCAAATTCGAATAATTATTAATTATCGTAGACAAGAGAAAAAAAAAATAATTAAGTGGAAAGCGACAGAGATCGATGTATAATTTACATGTACATTAACGTGCATGGGTTTTTTTTTTTTTCTCTTGACAAATGAGACGGTCTGCACGAAGGTCGAATTATGTTAATAATTTTTATAACCCGTCTGATTCGATCTACATGGTAGATGGTGGTATATGTAGATGTATGCTGTTATATGGTATGCCATTGTAGAAATTTCTTCTTCCGTTTCCCTAAGATTCTGCTTTCGGTTCTTCCGCCTTTGTTTTCATCTTAAGATACATCGCGTAAAAGAACTTGGTGCCAAAAATTCCTCAAGTTTTGCAGAATCCTTGTACCAGCGAAATACTATCATATCGAATTAAATTATTCCCAGGTCATTGAACTTCATTGATAAGATGACAATGTTGATTCATTCGTTTTTTCATATTCTCCGCTTCGTCAGCTGTTATCAATTAGTATATATTTTTTTCCACTTGTCTCCACACTACATTTATGTATAATTACAGTACCTACGAGTTTTCGTTGTACAGGTACGTGGATATCGATGATCTTTTTTTCAAACCGAGCATTCATGTTTTACGTATTTATTGCTGATGCATTATGTACCGTATACATATATGTAACCATGTGAATACGTATGTTTATTGCAAAGCTAGAGCTAACTATACCGAATTTTCTCAGCAAAATCAATTTCATAGCATTGCGAATAAAAAAGACGTGCATATAAAGGTGTGTAAAATTTTTGAACGCGATCGTTTGTCTTTTCTATTGGAAATAAAACAGAATTTGAGTAGATCGTATAACAGAAGTGAGAGTAGGGGAAGACGGTGAGTTTTAAAAACAATGATATATTTATCAAAATTCAAAATAACACCGCGGTGAAAGCATTATAAATAAAAAGACATGTGAGATAACGAAAAAAGTCGGACAAACAATGAAATGGAACGAAATTGAATATGAAATGAACATAATTCAGGCAAATCGTTCATTGAGTTATAAATACTACACCTTCGGGACCTTACCCTTGAAACGCGTATAAACGAATCGAACACTCGATACAGGTGTAGAGTCTCCAGTGTATGCACGTTGATTTCGATGTTATATGAGGAAGTTTAAAGAATTCTCAGGGTCAAGGTGCAATGTGCACTGGTGACGGTGCGGTTTGATGTAGGTGCACGTAAAAATGTACGAATTGCGAGGAAACTTGTTGGTTTCTTTTTGCTCACCTTTGTAAATGTTCATAAAAGGAATAGAAAATTAATGAAACTTGCAAATTTCTTGCAAAATTTTGTGCCAAAATCAAATGCGTTGATTTTTTCTGTTTGTTACCAAGCGCATAGCGATGTGTGATGTATAAAAAAAACAAAACAATTTAACACGAAAAAGCAATTCGCACCCATGTGGTACGAAAGGCGTCAAAGACCTGTGGAAATTATTGTCTACGGTAGTAGCGATGAACAATAATAATAACAGCTCACAATATCCATCTATTCGACTGTATTGACGAAGAAAAAGGAAACTTCAACTCTGAGTAAAAATGATCATCTGATAGGCAATATCGTTTTTATAATTACATTCTCTGGATATCTGATATACATCCTGTGTATAAAAACAAAATACGTCGGACGTGCGTCAATATATTGGATATACTTATAAATTTATATACGCACCTGTTAATGTAGTATAAACCTGATGATCTTGAATTCGCGAAAGATCGGAATCTGATGATATATGTATCATACGCTTGTGATGTATACCTACGTATATCATATATACTTATGGGTATAATACCTATTTTTATATCACGCATTGATTTACGAAACTATTTTGAAACCATTAGAAGAGCCTCGCTAAGACGCATGGAATGCGAGAAGTTGCGAACCATAGTTCTCCTGCGTGTCAGGTGATTTTGTGTCAATTATGATATTCTTTCCAATTCAATCATTTTTTTCGCCACGTATTTTACCTCGATTTTTCTTTTATCGAACAAAATTTTTTCTACCATTATATCACCGCCGTACGGCTCGATACGAATATCTGAAATTTTAAAGAATGAGGAAGACCGCGGTACAAGTCGGTATCGTGGCTATATCCGATTCCCCGCCATATTCCAACGACCTTCGCGAAGAGAACAGGAATTAAACTGCAAAACTTTTAAACTGGAGGAAATAATTGGCGGCGCGAAAAATCAGTGGTGGGGAAGGATATCGGCGGCTAGTATAGAAATAAGAGAAGATTGTAAGGTTTTTAAACAGTTTAAACTCGTGCTTTCAGGAGACTCACCGGCGAAATCATGGTTACCGCATACGCAGGGATCGCCGTATTTGCGGACGTTGTGCTTTTGATATTTAAAATGCTGTACTACGTCGTCGAAAGTATTTTCTGGCTAATTTTTCCGGTCGAAGAAAAAAATGTGAGCGGCGAAGTGGTCCTGGTAAGAAGAAATACAATCTTACATCGACGGTCAATGTTATAGTCAGTTTTGCATTGACTTATTATCACTGTGAATATAACAATTTTCATCGACGTAACTTAGTTTATAACAAGCGGTGTTATATGGATTGTGGTGTAGAGTAGACCTCGTTAATTGATAACTCGTTCATTTAAATCTAGTTCAAGAATGACCTTAGCATTCTGGTACAGAGTACCGATTTGAGTATCATCGAATAAAATCTCACCTCAGCCAGAAAATATTATGAATCATTTTTAATTTTGATCCTTTACTAATTGCCGTTCAATTTTTCTTCTTCAGAGTTTCAAAACCACAATATTATATTTTTTTTTTTTTGTAACAAGAAGTTTATTTCTCGGTAAAAACTATTGATATAAAAAAAAAAAAAAAAAAGACAAATATTAATTGAAGACAGTCTATGATTAACCCAAAATGTAAAACCAGTAATCACATAATCATCGCTTTACGTAATACTGTGGTAAAAAAATTGTTGGCTCTATGACGAATATTCTTTCTTATCAAGTAAATCTGCTTACAGATAACTGGAGCAGGACATGGCATTGGCAGAGAATTAGCTCTGCAATATGCAACTTTAGGAGCAAAAGTTGTTTGTTGGGATTTAAATGAAAACGGAAACAAGGAAACGGCTGAAGAGATAAAGAAAATTAACGAGACGGCATCTGTCTATACTTACAGGTGATTGTTGAAGATTACTTTTTATAGATTGTAATATGGAAATGCTTGATCAGCGATAACTCTTAAATTATTTATCGGATGCTGTTCGAAATGGGATGATTTGAATATCGATCGATAACAATCAGAATTGCAATTTCTACAATGGTGAATTACACCATTACGACGTAAATCTGCAGATTCCGCGCGTCTTGGAAAGAAAAAAAAAAATCTTTGAAATAGCTTCTTGGAAATAGTTAAAAAGTGACAAATGTTTATTATCATTTACCGGTTTGTCGATAATTGAATCAACGTCTCTGCAATCGTATCCCGCATGATCGTCGATTAACTATGAACGTAAAACACGCGTATTCAAAGTCGGGATGGATCTACATCAGAAATTTTCGAATTTCTACGCTGAATTATTTTTAGAAAAATATTTTTACTTCGTGCTTTATTATTTCGCATAGGGTGAACGAAAGTTCAACTACCCGAGGTCCGAGGCATTTGAATAATTAATAATATCGCAATAAAAACACTTCGACGCATTTTTACATTGTTCACCACTGTCAAAATGATCTGTGTCAAGCCTCGGTGTTGATTCCCTCGTATACCTCTTGACTTTCGGTTTTCTTAAAGTTTTTCTCGTTAGTTTGACGGTCTATTTGCAGCCTTCTAATTGGAAGCAAAGCGAAATAAAAAGATCAAATAGAAAGGAGCACGGAGGGAATTTCACAGACGATACAGTTTAATAAATACTTGGCAGATAATGTAATGAATGGTTCACTCTGTTATTCTCATGATTGTCCGGTAGATGTGACGTGACGAATAGAGAGGAGGTGATCAGGGTTGCTGCTGAAGTTCAAAGAGATGTGGGGGACGTTACGATACTAGTAAATAATGCTGGGATCATGCCATGCCATACTTTAATGGATCACACGCCAGAGGAGATAAGAAAGACCTTTGACGTTAACGTGATCGCCCATTTCTGGGTAAGAATTCTTCGAGTGGTATAACGTCAATTCGTCGTTCATATTGAAGATGCCGAAGCCTATCACGGTCGTTATCTCGATGATATTAACACGAGTTCTTTCTTTTTTCCATCAAAGATGCTCCAAACTTTTTTGCCAAGCATGATTAAGAAGAATCACGGACACGTTGTAGCACTCTCGTCGATGGCTGGTATCGCCGGACTTCCAAATCTCGTACCATATTGCGGTTCGAAATTTGCAGTAAGAGGTGAGGCACAGAGCATTCTTATACAGAGAATCTGTCATCGATTAATTCCTATACATATATTTTCATTCAGGTATAATGGAAGCCATTCATCTAGAGTTAAGGGACGCGATGTTGCCAAAGCAGTTGAACATTAAATTCACATGCATATATCCATACATGGTTGACACCGGGCTATGCAAGAAGCCGAAAATGCGGTAAGTTGAGATCTGTTTAAACTGTTGAACCATTTTTTTAACTGCAGATAACTGGATACTAAATCTGAATCGTTTTCAGATTCCCCACCCTCTTTTCACTCGTTCCACCAAAAACAGCAGCTGCTGAAATAGTAAAAGCTCAACGACGTAATGTACAAGAAGCTTCTATACCGAGTGTGTTCTTTCATATCAATAATATCTTCAGGTGAGAAAAATGGCTTTTAAGTATTTGAATTCGTAATCATACCTCAGTCACTATCAAATAAATCTTTTCTGTACTCGTTTTAGGAACTTTCCTGACAAAGTTCCACTCCTTGTTAGAGACTTCCTTGACAGTGGGGTTGAAGCGGACTGATAAATACGTTAATATAATGTCTACTTGGTTCTACGTTACTACACCAATAAGTGACAATATGAATGATGAATTCGGTGAATATTCGCAGAGCTTCGGGCGCCTGGCAAAACAATCAAAATTAGGAGTCGTAATAACCGAAAGATGATCGTCGCTGCAAGCGAGCCATTGTTAGAGTGCATGGTCAAGTACCTACTTACCCTAAAAACTAATAAGTTCGACGCTATCTTTATTTTTATCTAGTTTTAGTTTAATTTTAAGCTCAATAGGAAAGAAATAATCACGTTTCGCGTTACTGTGATTACTTGTCAAATGTTGTTGTTATTGTTGTTCGTTCTTTTTTTTCAACTGTTCTTATACATTGGTTGTTTGTTATATCACAAGTTCTAGTATTATATCACGTTTTATAAAATCGTACATTAAATTGTCTTTTAATATTAATCTACTGATCATGTAGACCATAGGTTTTGTTCACAGCGACTCCCACAATTCGACTTTTTAATAACGTTGGTAGAGTAATTGCAACAGCTGTTATATAAACGAAGTGCTCCAAAGTCTGTGTACAAAAATATCATCTAATAAAAATAAATAATATGCATCCAAGCATTACTTTTTAATCATTCGTAAAAAAAAACTCTGAAGTCACGATAAACAAAACTCTTTTTATTCATATATACCATATAGTTTTACCGCAGAAACTTTGGCTTTTTAGCTAAACTTTTTGGAGTTCTTTGAATATTTTGTCGAGCCCGTCGTAACCTTTAAGACCAAGTTTCGCACCGGCTACTCTGCATGCAAAAGTAACGGCGCTTTGAAGAACTACGCTATCTATGAATTCCGTGTGACTTTGTTCAAGGCTTTCAATATTGTGATTTTGTTTGATTTCGCGCTTGACCTCATTTGATTTAGTTTCTGGGTCTTCATTATGTAGCAATTTCTCACTCAGAGTTTTCATGGGTTGCACACTTTTGTTACTAGAGAATTTAATTTTGTTCAGGTAATGAAGTATTGCTGCAGCAAAAGTATCACCTGCGCCTAAACTGTCGATTGTTTTAGCAGGTGGAAACGCAGGAGACTGAACAATTGTTCCATCAGGGGTTCTTGCCATTGCGCCTCTGTCACCCCAAGCGCAAATTATGGTAGCCCTGTAAACGGTCAATAAAATAGATATAGCAAACTTTTATCGCACTTCAGAAGTGCTAAACTTTGATTAAATCGATGACTCACCCAGACTTTGCTTCTTGGGCTATGCTTCTCAAAGTTTCACTCATATTATCACAGCCTCTGAAGAGAGCAAAGTCCCTGCTAACAAAAGCAACGTCAACATAGGGCAGCAAGTCCAGCAGCTGTTCGTTTGACTTTTCAAGTTCCACACTGATCGTTATTGGCAAGTGGAAAGAATCTGTCGAGTTGTCATTTTGCGTGGAATTTTTCAATGAATTGTTGTATGTTTCTACGTGTTTTATCATAGACAAGACTGTTGTCACATTTCTACCCTGAAACATTGATACTTTCGATGAGAAATGTTACAGATACAGAACCCTGGTGCATCAAATATAAAATTTATGTTAGTCCGGTGGAATGAGATGTGATATTTTGATGAGAAAATAATTTATATCTACGAGAAATGAGCCTCGTACCTACTGTCTTTGTTATTCTGGAATAATCCTGTATGTATGTATGTAAAATTATTACTGGAATTCACCTCAAAATGAATCCAACAATATTCTTCTAAATTTAATTTTGCAAAGTCTTCAAAAGTCAGTTCTGGCAAGCTTGGATTGTGATGCAGTATCGTGCGACTTCCAGAGGTCAAACTCAGGATGACGGTGGACGTGGGACACCCAGCTCCTTCCAACATCGGACAGTGCGCAAAGTTTATTTTGTACTTCCTCATATCATCTTGCAAAAAGCTTAGATGTTGTTCCGAGCTGAGAGTCCCCATAAACTCGCAAGGAGTTTTAGCCAGCGACAAAACTGTGCAATTGTTTGAGGCATTACCCCCACGCTGCCATCGGTGCTCGATACATCTAAAAAAAATTAAAATCCAGGTATTACAGTTGAAATACCAGAGTAAGGTATTCATCAAAAAGACAAAGAGATATAGCAAAAGGATATTATAAATAGTTGATAACTGCTCGAATAATAATCACTACCTCTGCCGACACAAACAAGACTGGTTATCAGAGTGATAATCGGATATTAAATTCATTCGTGAAGATAGATGCCTTGCCCTTGAGCATCGGTCACGATTCCTTTGCATCACCTTTGCTTGGTTCCAGAGATGATTAAAAATCGTAACAGAGCATGTTTCTGTTATACAAATCAAAAGAATAATGGAATAATGTAAACTCGTACCTTTGATCGCTATCCTCTACAGGGAATGTTTTGCAAACTTGAACGATATCGAGACAAATCAGACCAACGCATAGTATCTTTGGTTCATTGGGTTCGGGAGGAGGGGAAGTACCCACAATCTTTTCATAAAAACTGGAAATCATTTCCTCCCGCCTCGAAAGGTCAATAACTTCCAATGACAGGTACTTTTACAACAGACCGAATAGTTAGCCTTAGGTACTAAACTGGAGCAATTGTCACCACGACTAATCTCTGATACCACCAACCAAACCACGAACAATAACCACAGATCACAAACAGTTTTCAAGCCCAGATTTTCTCGCGTGCCCCTCTTGACCTCGTAATATTCTATACTTCTATACCGCACATCGTGACTAATGAACTGAGCAATTAAGCTCTTACTGAAGTGAACTGAATTCTCGGTAGTGTCAAAACGACTGAAGACAACATTATATCAGTGAGACGACAGCTGATAACAAACTGTGGGTGACGCACCAATTTGAAATAAATCGACGCGCGGCGCGCCTAGTGAATTGCGACTGAAGCTTGTCTCACGTAGAGTATTATGGCGTTGAAATGGTAACCAAATTTGAATTATTCTCAACAATGCTATGAATACTTTTCGACTAGAAGCTGATTTCACGTGATTTGAATAGAAGAAAATGTCTATTACAAATCATCGATTCAAAATCCGAAGTTTAAAAAGTTGACTTCTTGTTAGTGAGCTCTAAAATATTTGCGATCAAAGATATTTATTATATTCATGAATCAATGAGGACTGTTTAAAATATGAATATCTACTAAATTTTGATATCAGAGCATCAATTAAAACAAATTAAACTGGATGATCGTAGCTCGCATTCATTAGCTGTCCTATTATCGCTATGCTTGCCTTGCATTTGGTGTACAAATATCTATTCGCAGATAAGAGAACATGGTATCGATTTGAAATGATAAATAACCCTGATGACATTTGTCCCTACTTTCATTTTCACTTTCTCAGAAATCCCATTGCACCCCACATGCTTTAAAAAAGAAAAAGAGAGTCAGCGGTATATGTATCACGACAGAGGTGACAGTAACAGTCTACAATTCTCTATAGAAAGTAATACAAGCTGGTACAACTCATTATCAGAAGTTGACTGTACATACCAAAATTATAAAGGCTCGAAGAATTTGAAAAGCAAGCTTTATCAAAAACTAACTTCGATTGGGAAACGAAATTCATTTCACTACATCAAAGGTGGTGCTCAAACCCCATGTAGTTAAGTTCCAGAGAATATATAATATCAAGGTGTTGTAATTTTTACGAAATTTATTATTTCAAGGCGAAACGGATATCCTGAAATTTTCGGGGGGCACTTTCCACGTACATAAGATCTTTGGGGATGGAAATTGCATGTATCGTTCAATCAGTTACATCATATGGGGAGACGAAAACGAGCACAGATCGCTTAGAACAATGGTATATTCGAAAAAGTTGAAACCTGTAATTGGTTTCACCCTGCAATCTTTTTCGCAGGTAGTAGAACACATAAATGATAACTGGCGTGACTACGGTGCATTCGTTATGGCAGAATGGAATATTTCCAATAGACAAGAATACTACGACTACATGATGGCTAATGGCACGTATGCTACGGAGTTGGAGTGCGTGGTAGCGACAAAATTATACCATATGAATTTGGCAATCTATAGAGAAGTGGACGGAAGGGGTAACTTGGAGCGAATTTTTCACAATAGAGTGAACAAAAATTATCGTACGGCGAGATTATTGTTCAGCGGAAGAACGGAGAGTGGTCATTATGACGTATTAATCCCAGATTAAAATACATCTGAAATCGTGACACTAATTATATATTCATCTGTAAATCAGATTCAAACGAGTTTCATCACTAAATTTACTTTACTGTCTATTTAATTGTGCGTACACGTTAATAAATACCTGTCAATAACTGCGACATTTAGCATATTACAATATTTTCTTGAATATTAACTTAAAAATTAATAACAATCTGTTAAGACACAGGCAAGAAAAATTGAGCTACAAATGATTTGGTAATTGCTGTGAAAAGTGGGGGCTATTTTGCTTAACTTGTTCAATGGACTCTCATCGAGTAAACTCTTGTGTCAAGATATTTTCTTACAAAAATGACAATATCGTTTGAAAATCTTGTAAAATATTATGACACGAAGTCATTGTTCCCATGAGCTACTCTCACCCATGCTATGAACCCTGCCGTAGGGAGAGAAACAAAACCAAAAACATTTTAGTCAGTTCAATGAAAAGTAACCATACAATTAGATCTCATCTCATGAGAACGAAGTTAGGTAGGATCGTCGCAGCTTTGTCTGTACAGCCAACTTGTTAAACCACCAATTGCTTCATGTACGGTATAACTAAAAAATGGGAAAAATTGGTTGTAATATTCAATTTGATGAAATCAGACAAATTTGAACTTACCAGACCGGATAAAGTACATGTGATCTCCAGCTTGACGACAGGGTCTCCTGATCTCGACGAACGGCTTCGACTATATCTCGTGCTGTTTGTTGCTCGGTTTGCTCCATCAACCTATTAGTACAAGACATGCGGTGAATTGGTTTAGGTACACGTACAATGCAAATGATTGGGAGAATGTGTTCAACATAGAGTATTTGATATGATTAAACATACCTAGGCTCTGCCTTTGGAGCAACTGTTGTGAAAATTAGCTGGTTTGCCCGGCTAAATTGCTGACCTATTGCTCCAACAAGCCCTAAAAAGAATCAGAGTATTTGTATGGGACTGTTGAGAGAGAAATGTTTTTGTAGAGTTATCCATCTGGACTCTGGTATTGTTTTTGATACAAGTAACTCACAATCAGAATGAGAAAAACAATAAATGTTATAAACCTGCAACAGCTGCTTTTGAACCTAAATAAGCGTCCTCTGTAGAAGTTGTTGGTAGTACAGCAACAACGTGACTCTGTTTACACTGCAGCATAGAAGGCACGAATGCTAACATTGTCTGAAACGTTCATAAAAAACTTGAATTGTGAATTAATGATAATCTAGATGATGGTGAAGTAAAAACCAAATTGCCTAACCCAATAGTGATTCATGAGGTTTGTTGAAACCGTATCCAAAATATCTTGACCTGAATCACCGGCGCAAGTTATTAACACGTTGACAGGACCGATGTCTCTTTGAATTTCTTGGGCAACATCGAGAATTTCTTGTCTGTCAGTAGGTGCGCATTTATAGAAAAATTTTCTGCGATGTGTTGATATATGATAAAATTCATCATGTGATTCAAACTCTTCTATTCTTTGGTATTGTGATGTAGAATCATATGTTCTTTCTTGTTCAGAATTATAATCATGATCAATGGATGCGACGATGCAGCCAGCTTTAAAAAATTCGTCAGCTATGGCCTTCCCCAAACCCGATTTTGCTCCAGTGACCTGTTTAAAATGCAAAATTCGATATCTTATTTTAAAAAGAGGATCGATGGTAAAGAGAAGTGGTAAACAGGTTTTGGTGTGAATTTATAGCACCTACCACAACTTTGTCGTTGGTTAAATCTCTTGGAGGTTTAGGCAGCAGGCGTTTTATAACAGTGAGTAAAGCTAGCAGGAGACTTATTAGAACTATGGCCAAAACTTCTACTCCGAGAAACAAGAAGGCTATTGTCGGTAGACTGGATGCCCTAGTGTTGGAATTGGATGCTTCATCCGATTGCGAAAACATCCTTTACTGTAATCTAAAATAAAACAAAAACAGAAAAGCATTTAATCAAATATAAAATGGGCGATACCATCGCTTTGTGTTATCAATTTTAATAATTCCAATCTATCCTATCAGCGATAAGAAAATCTGAAAAAGTAACAGGTTGACATTAATGTTATGTAGGTGAATGGTCTATTTGTCAGATCATTGGTCTTGATATTGCGTAAGTATTTATTGCATTAAAATCATCAAACCAAGAGTTGAAATATACAGTGAACATTTACATGAATCTAAACTAAATTTATAAGCATTGATTTTTAGAAGTAGATTACTAATTACCATATCTTGAATTGTACACATTAGTTTGCAAACTGTAATAGCGGTATAACTTGTAGGCGAAAGTTTAGTTCATATTAAATGATAATAGCTAAATAAATGAAAATAGCTGTCCTTGATTTCATAACTATAATAACGTGCGAAACGAGGTCAATTCAACCATGCGAATCTAATAATGTGTCCTTGTAGACTAGCTGGCCTTGAAGAAAGGTCAGACTAGATGTTTCTTTCAGCAATAATTTCGAAACATGTAGGACCGAAACTGGGATTGCATTGGATTATCGAAATCGTTTTCTCATTTGCATTAACGTATCTCACGATGAAAACGAAAAATCATTGACCTAGTATCAGTGATCACATTTCATTGAGAAACAAAAATCCTAGTTCTAAAACAGACATAAAATCGTTCAATATCCATATAATCATCTACTTCAAATGTCAAGTGTGACAGACTCCAAACTTTGTGAATCAACATTTACCAAGGTGTTTGTCTAGTCAAACTAAATACACAAGAATAATTGCAGTGGTACAAGTACACAAGGAATAACCAATGCATTAATTTTTGTACAACACTTTTTTAAGATCAACACCTACAGCATTTTTCGAGTTGTCAGATAAAATGAGTATACATTATTTTGTTGTTTAGCAAACGTATGAAATAGTAACGTTTCAAAAACATTCCTGATACACGTTTTTTTCTCTGATTCAATCATGATGATGCAGAACTAAGTATGAGGAACTTGGCTCAACAACCAGGATATTCTTAAGAAATTATGTAATACCATTGACTGAGCCATGGTTGATTTGAAAGAACATAGTTACATAAAGAATACCAATTCCATAAGCATTTATACCAGACGCAAGGGTGGAGTGATGATGCACAGATGTAAAAAAAATTTCATAGTTTGAGAATATTTATTTGGACTGAAATAAGCTAGTTATAATATTACGTGTCCATTGTCAAAAGAATATCTACTGATTTCAATGTGTTTGAGCCAAGATGAAACTGACGAATGAGTGGTCGAGTTGAAAGTGGTAAAACATTTTTTTTGTGAATAAATGGTAAAAAAAATTAACACATTACTAGTATCCAGTTGAGAGCCTTGTCACGACTTATTTCAACTACAATTTTGGTAGATTGATCAAATGTATCCAATGATCATTTACATTCACGAAATTTTAAACTGGAACCACACACAGGTGAAAACATATGTATATACACAATATGCATAAATTGTTTATATCATGGTACACAAATGTTGTTGCTTTTTGTTCTAGAACATGTATCACATAATGTAATTATTTTGTATCAAAAACGGACCACGTAAAACGTGTGAAGAGTATGTGAAGATAATTAGTAACCATTGGGGGGAAAAGTGTAAATTGAAGTACACTTGACCTTTGAGTCATTGGTTTGTTGACAATTATAATAATCCATACGTCTAATTGACTTTTGAGTGCATGAAACAAGTCCCCTTACCACATTAACACAGGACCAACAACGCTCACTCTTCTGAATAAGCAAACTAAGAAGAGACTGTGAATGCACCACGATACTAAACCAAAGACAGAGGTGGTGACCAGCTAAGCTACAGTGGGGAGAACGGTCTTTCAAAAGTCTAAGGTGGGCAGGCCTAAAATGTGGTTACAACCTAAGGCAAGGTCATTGAGCCTTCCTCTATCTATCCTTTTGGATCTGAGTTAGCAGATATCTTGAACCGTAAATTATTCTCACTATCTCAAGATGACCTTCCATTCTCTGTACTATAGCGTGGCATGGCAAAGGTGGTAGATATAAAATTTCTTATGCATGAGAATCTGTAGTTAATGCATCGAATAAAAAAGAAGTCAGAAATGACGTCAGTACGTAGTACAAAAACAATTCATTTTACAACAAACAATTACTATGCAGTTCTTACAGTCTTTGATTGAGAAAGGTGCTGGTTTTTTAGAGAAACAATGATAGCAGAAGTGAGTGTGTGTGTATGTAAGAGAGAGAGAGAGAAAGAGAGGGAGAAAGTGAAAGAAAGACATGAGAGATTGGAAACTGTTCAAGTATAAGAGCGGGGATGCTGAGGTAGTGAACAGGAAGAATAATGTAAATCTCGCTGCAAAATGTTAAGGTGGAAATTCATTGCTGTCAACAATAAATCGGAACGGTAGTGAAGGTAAAAATAGAAGTGATACATCTGATTAAAAAATGACTCAGTATTTGAAAGAATTAATAATAAATGAGTATATCGAGATACTTACTATACCTATTAATTTATCGAAATATCTTGATTTATCTAGTTATTTATTTATTTTAACTACTATTATACAATTACTTTCTTATTGTATAATGTAAGTTATTTATACCGCCATAGATTTTACGTACCCTCAATAATCAGCTTGAACAAATATAAAAAATGGTATAGCGAGAGTTATGAACTGCAAATAGAGGAATAGGTATGAATGTAATGTATTCCAATTTATAGAGTAGAGAAATCATTATGTAATCTATAAATAGCTAGCATAGAATAAACGTGGTCAACTGTTATTTGGGAATTATTGCGAGTTCCTGTTAAGTTCAAGCCTTCACCACAGCACAACTAGACTGGGTCAGAAGACTTTAGGACTGCCCCTTGTTATTCATACGATAAAAAAAAATAAAATACAATAATCGACGTTTTTGATTTTTTCATTTCTTCAGGAAATCGAGTATTAAACGACTTATGGTATCGGGAAGTATCCTAAAAATAAAATCTTGTTGATTATGACTGTAACACACGGTTGATTCTATATAAATTCAAGAGAATAAACCTATTCATAGAATCCAGTATCATGAACGCCCTTGGAATTGAATATTCAGAATAGTTTCTTCTGATTGCTTCAACTATTTTTTGTGCTGCAGTCTTTTCAGATACTGCTCCAAATATGAATGGAAATCTGTCAATATTAATCGTCAATAAATTTCAAAAAACGATTGGTAAATTCTAGTTTTTGCTTTTCTTTTGTTAGTCAATCACCTATATTTTGGACCTTCGATTAATTCTGAATCAAAGAAATA